>NW_008240027.1:1680623-1768838 GCF_000691975.1 Corvus brachyrhynchos | reverse complement strand
AGCAAAGGCAGAAAAAACCTGCTTTGTTCCTGATTTTAGCAACCATCAGGAAAACATGCCCTGCTCTCAGCCGGCTGCCACGGAGGGATGGCACGGTCGGTGCCAGAAGAGGGCACTTGAGCTCCAGCAAGCCGGAGATGCGCGGCACCGCTCCGGCAGGACCAGCCCCGCCTGCGACACGGCCACGGGGATGCGCGAACAGGCATCGGGCTGGTGCTCCCGAGAGCCGCCACCGAGTGCTCTCCCCGCTGGTTTTCCTGCCTCGGGGCCTCCTCGACTCCCCTCATGAGCAAAGAGCTGGAGCTGGTGCTCCTGCATCACACAGGTCCCTAACCCGGGTTCCTCCAGCAATATGGATCATGCGCCAGCTGAAATTCTCTCCGTGCTGGAGCATTTTGTGGTCACTCCTCCAGACAGACCCTCTGGAGTGCAGTAACATTTACACTCCCTCCAGCCTTGCCCCCAGCAGAGGCATTTCTTGAGTCCCTTTCCTTTGCTCAGCTGCCTGTTCTCATCAAACTTGCCCAAATTTAATACTGCGGAGAACTCTTGTTGGTTGAAACCAAAAAAATAAGGTCAGAAGTTTTGGGGTGAATGTATATGAAACAAATGCCTGCTGCCTGGCAAAGCATCCTAAACACAGAGGCTACCTGCTTCTCCCAGCTGTGTCATCTGGTTCAAAACCAGACTGGTCTCCCTACAAACCTTACTCACTGAAGCACATAAACTGCTCCCATCCCTCCAGGCACAATGTAATCAGCCATGCCTCATCTCCTTAGAAAACTCCTGACAACAAAATTTCACAGCTTATGCAAAAACCTGAATTATAGGCAAGAAAGGCCAGAAGAGAAGAAGAAAAACAAACTGAATGATACAGCAAGTATGAGAATTTAGGTCTTGTTTTGAAAGCTTTGTTTCTTTTCTGTGGTGTTCCCTATGACAAATATGAAGCCATTTTCTTGCTTGAGATAGGCAAGCACAAAGTAATGGCGAATGTATCTGAACCAGTCCATAAACTCCCCCTGCATCAATCTATACCGTCTAAGTGGCTGCCTCAGAGTGCTTAGCCCTCTGCATCCCAAAGGTTTCCAGACACATGAATAAACCAAGCACGGATAAACCGGGTCTGAAGGTCTGTTTCTCAGATGGATCTGGCAGCTGCCTTGGTTTATTGGCAGCTCATTTATCATCTCAAGAAAAATATTGATGGTTCTAGAGACACAGGCCCTTTCTGTGTCCTGGCTGAAGGAAAGCTGTCCTTCTGGGCAGGCTTTGGAAAGAAAGTCAATGCAATAAAATCTGCTTGGCAGAAACGTGAGGGATGTGGTGCAAAGAGGAATCATTAAGTAAGGAAGAAGGAGCACCAAGATGATAACCCTGTTGGCCCAGAAATAGCCCAGTCTCAAATCTTCACAGTATTACAGCAAGAATATGAGATTGTGAGAGTGCTAACAGGCACAGCCATGGGCATCTTCTCAAGTGGAGCTGTCACTGCTGCACAGGAAGAGACAAAGAGCCTGAAGCTGTGTTCTGCCAACAGGATCAGCCACTTAGCAGACCTGGAAGAAATTTTCAGAAACTCAGTGATGAAAAGGCTTGAAAACAGGAATAATGGGGCTGAAGTCCTGGAAACTCTCTTCTGCCCTTGGGCTGGCAGAATCATGCAGTCCTGACTCCACATAGGAGCGTTGGACGTCCAGCTGCCTTTCTTGTAGAAAGACACCAGGAAGACAACTGGAGCCTCCGAGCCATTTCCATTACCTAACTTGATTAGACCAGCTGCATTCCACTTGAACAACGTATTTAAGGCTTTACTGAAAGTAATATTGAGATCTGTCATTTATTGATGTGGTGGGAAGAGATCTCACTTTGCACATGTCCCCCCAGTATTGCTCCAGCCAAATGTTTACAGAAGCCAGTCCAGTGTAAGCTTTTGCCACATGTGACACTCCACTGCCCTGCAGATCTTCTTTGCTACATGAGAGGTCTTGAGCAGTTAACCTTCATAGTGGATTTCTAGAGGGACGGGATGATGGAGAAAAGATGAATGGATTGTCACCTATCATTAGGGTTTTTTATGGCATCAGATGGCAGTTGCTGGTTTAATAAGGATTGCTTAGTTTCAGAAAAAGAAAAAAACAGCCTGACAGGATCATGAATGCAACCTGACTGTGGGAGCACGTTATCCAGAAGTTGGTTTGCTGGGAAGAGTGATGCACTCCAATCATAATGACAGAAAGCAAGGTATTTGGGATATTGCAGTTTTCAAAAATGTAATCCCTCCAACAGGCATTGGTTGCCAGATTCTTTTAACCAGATGACCAAAAACTCCAGTCTATGCTGAACAGAAATTCAATTAATTTAGGAAATTTTGAATCCCTCCTAAATACTGGGAAAAAACAAGAGGATAGGAGAACAAGCACAGTGCTAAGTGTATCAGGAACTGAACACATGATGCTTACAGTCTGTACTCTCAAACTGAAAGCTTTATTTTTCATTTGGTGCTTGTATCTGCTGCTCATGTGACCAGGGTGGGATTTATCCTGAATGCAAATAAAAATCCCACAAAAAATACCATTGGAGTCACTGGAGTTGATTCTCCATTACTTGGCAGCTCAAACAGTTGTCTATAACTAGAGAAAAAATGTAAGATGACAAACCAGCTCTTGACATGATTACCTGATCTGGTAATTTTCTGCTTATGATGTACAGGGTAAGTAGTCAGCAAATAACTACCTCAGCTATGAAATTTCAAACGTGAAATACGGGTGGCTGATGGTCAATGCTGCTCCCAGGGTACAGTTAGGAATCACATAATAAAGCTTCCAGGCCAAAAGACAAAAGAGAATAAAATAATTATTTAACCAGCTCAGATGCAAACACAATCTCCTCACAGCCCTGTGTCACAGGAAAGCTCAGAGGTAGGCTTAAAACAAATAAGTTATTAGTAAGATGTGGAAATCCATAACAAGGAATGTTGTGGATGCTAAAAATGTATACAGGCTCATGGGAGACACATCCATTGACTATTAGCTCAGATATAATCAGTGTGTGGGTCTTGCTCTCTTCTCGCAGGTAACAAGTGACAGGACTAGAGAAAATGGCCTCAAGTTGCCCCAGGGAACATTTAGGTTGGATATTAGGAAACATTTCTTCACAGAAAGGGTTGTAAGGCACTAGAGCAGGCTGCCCAGGGAAGGGGTGAAGTCACTGTTCCTGGAAGGATTTAAAAGACACGTGGATGTGGCACCTGGAGACATGGTTAGTGGTGGGGTTGGCAGTGCTGGGTTACTGGTCGGAGAGGTCTGTTCCAACATAAATGATTTAATGAGTCTAATATCTCTGTCTCTGGGATCCCCAATCCACTAATTGCTCGAAGCCAAAGAATGTTCAGGGAAAATAGTTACATGCTTATTCTGTTATTAAATTCTTCTCAGGCACCTTATTTTGACCTCTGTCGGAGACAAGACACTGCAGAGGACTGGTTTTGATCTGAGCTGATTTGGCTGTTCTCTTTCTAAGAGACATGAGAGAATGAGACCCACCCTGCTCTTATCAAAACACAAAAGTTACTGAACACTAGATCAAAGCTGCAGGTTATCTTTAGTTTCTGCCTGAGACATGTACAGGCTTTGTTTTTCTGAACTGTGGACAAAGTTTCACCTCTAGGTGACAAGAAACCCAGCTGGCTTGGGGTGGGCCTGTACTGGCCTTGGCTTGGATGTGTATTCTCATCACCTGTGAACTGAAACCTGACAGGTTTCTGGCCTCTTTCAGCAGAGATTTGATGGGGAAGATGCAATCTGATTTTCAGAATGCCACAAGATATCCTTTGTTAGGGTTTGCACAGATGTTAGGGGTAAAAGTGTATAGAGAAAAGGAAAGTGAAGGCTCGACTCACCAGGGACAAGCTCAGAAAGGAAAGGAGATGTTGGATCTGTTTCCTGTGACTTTCATGCCTACTGTCCTCTGGTTTCTAACAATAGACATGCAGCTGTCCCTACTGGAGAGATTAATTGTGGTCTCTCTGCTCATTCAGCCAGCTATTTTTCATGAAACTCATAGGAATGTAATATCTCTGAGACCTTTATCACTGTCAAATTCAGTTGCAATTGGTCAAGCAGCTGAGAAAGACAGACACACAGACAGACAAGAGGCTTGTTTCTTTGCAGAGTTTCCTAAAAAACCATCTCTTATGCCCTTCCAGAATGTTGGTATTTGGGACTAAAGAAGTAGTAGTTAAAAAATAGCTTCTGCTCCCACCCTAGAATTGCCTTTAATCAACAAGAAGTTCTGCTGAGCCTTTAGGTAGCAAAATATGAAAGAAAGAAGGAACAGTTTGGGTGAAAGACAGTAAAAAGTGAACAAAACCACAAGACTGGGTGTGTCTGGTCAGTGAAACACCTCCTGAAAAAAGCCCAATGAGAGGACAGAAAGGCCTGGGGTAGGGGTAATGACCGAAATGTCAACGAGATGGTGAGGACACAGACAAGGCAGGCACAGGGGAGAAGACTCAGCCAGAAGTGAAGAGACACAGACAAGAGGAGAAAGAAGACAAACATGGAGACACACAAACACCACCACAGACTGGCAGAAAAGGAGAGACATTTCTCAGGGACACTGCAATTTGGCTGTTTATTGCTTTTTGAAAAACACCTCATTCTTAATGGCTTTTTTCTTTTCATCCCCACTGACATTTAGGAAAGCTTCAAAGCACAGCACTGTCTAAAGCCCTTTCCTAACCTAAGTCTCCAACCCACAGACATTACTCTTTAGTTATAATAACCACTCCCCTCAGACATTTCCAACAAATTGTTAATATCTTTTAAGCCCTGCTCTCCATTGCCTTTCAGATTAGCCTTGCCCTTTCCTTTGCACTTAAGTTTAGCAAGTGTTACTAATAGGAATTTAACATTTACCAAAGAATTATTTTAACTACGGATCTAATAGCATTTGTATGGTGTTCTGAGCACCCAAGAGCCTCATATCAGTTCTATATGCTTAGTTTTGTCTAAGTTGCTTCTAAGAAAAAGATAAAATACAAGCTTATGGAAAAGAAAGTTCATAAGAGAGGCATTCAAACCCAGGAAAGCCAGTTCCAAAAAGGACAGCAGCAGTGCCTGGAGAGAGCTTTCCCTTTTTTGTATCATCCAAAGCCCTTCAATCACTCATGTGATCAACTGCACCTTCCAACCATTCAGCAAAAGCTTGGTCTAAGTGCTGGGTCGAAGTTATTTTTTTCCTGTGTACAAAAGAAATACTAATAGAAAAATGTAACGATGTTTATTATTAACTGGCAAATTTTATGGGTTTTTTTAATACACTACCATCGAAACCTTTTCGAATTAGAGAGTTTTGTTCATGCAGGCCAAGAGTCATTGATAGCTTGAGTGGAAAGCACTGATGAGGCTTTAAGTCAGCAAAACCTCAATGACAGTTTGGCACCAGCAGCATTCAGTGTCTCAACAGAGACCCCAAAGGCTGCACTGGATGAGACCATTTTTAGAGCTGGGCTTATGAGGATCAGTCTTTCCAGCCCTACCTAGGCTGAGGAGCACATCCTGTGCCAGCAGTGAGTTGAGGACAGCTGGCGGGGTGCAGGGATGGTATTTGCACATGTGTCTCTAAGGTGCTCATGCTCCAGCTGCCCACAAGGTCCCTGTTCCTGAATACAGATGTAAATATTGACAGCTCTCAAGTCACCCTGTCCAAATTCCCTTGTCCAGGCTCACAGCTACTCAAGTCTTCCTGCTCTCCAAAGAAGGCAAACTCCTGTATTCATGTCTGAAACCGACTTGAGAGCATTTCTATATATCTGGATATGCATCCTGCTTATATCTGTTCTTTCCCCTGTACCTTGGTATCCCTGGGAAAGAAATCTGTGTGCACAAGAGGAAGGAAAAGGTAACTGGAATCATGTGGTTAAATGGAATAATTTTGAAGATGTCTTCCAAGACTGATATTCTACTTTTAAGCAAAAAAAAAAAAACAAACCCAAAACAACAACAAAAAATCACTATAATACACTTTCCACTTTTATAGCATCTTTCATCTGAGGCTATCAAAGCACTTTGAGATACAGATCCTAAGAAATCCATTACAAAAATTATACATATTCTTAAGCTGACTGTAGTCACTTCCCTTAATTTCCATTTCCTTACTGATACTTCCAGACAGTGTTTGCATAGATTGATGCAGTCAGTGCTACAGGCAACTAGATAAACAAATCTACATACAAATATAAACTCTCCCCCACAAACAGCCTCTCTTACAGAAGAGAAGTATTTTTGTGCAGCATTGTCCACTCCATTGAACCCTTTGAGAGAATGAGCTGTGCATACTGCAACACCATGTATTGCTTTGTACTTTCATTCCACTGCACTTCATTAAACAGAATTTCACTGTTTCTTAATTTTCTTTGAGCAGGTCCCACTGTATATACCCGATATGAACAAACACACAGATTCCTTCTGGGTATGAGCCAACAGCTGCAACCCTGAAAAATATCAGCTTCTTATATCATTAACTGAGTTTCCATGGTGCCCTGGGGCAGAGATATTGATGCTTGACAGCATTATTACTATAAAGTAACTTTACAACTCTATAATTTAACTCTATGCTTCCAGTAATATTAAGAGCATTTGAAATTGTGGCTGTAAACCTTGACACTTTCACACAGACTGGGGAGCTGAAAAGAGTGTTTTGTTTCCTCTCCTCCAAACCAGCCCTAAACATGGTACTAAGAAAAAACCAAATACTGGAGAGAAGCTGTGCAAGGAGGTCACCCTTAGGAAAACCTGCAGGATTAGGATTAATGCCACCTTTTGCAACACACAGGAAGGAGCCTGTTTCTAGGAGCTTAGCAGAAGAAGAAGGAAGGTGTAGACCTCTGGATGCCTTTTCCTGAATATGAGCCTGATTTACTTTGAAACCATCTTGGCAAGAAGCTCTAACTGAAGTTCAAACCTAAGCCACACTGGATAACCTCTGCAGAGCTCCCTCAGCTTTATCAGCACAGCTTTTCATACCTCATTGGCTTTTGCTAGTAATGTTGTCTTTACTGGCTGGGAATGAACCTGCAAGGGCCATAATCTGTCTCATGAGGATCTTCTCTTAAGGATATCACTAACAGAGATAGGAGGATCAGGACAGGCACTTGCCAAAAAAAGAAATGTAAAAAAGCCCAAAATAGCCAAGTACATTTGCCCTAGGGGACTGGCAGGTACATGAAGCTCTAAAAGTTACAGATGCTTTTGCTGGAATTGTAGTTTGCATACAGATTTCTTTTCCCCAGGACAGGCATTTACTGAGATCCAAGTACTCTTTAAAAGGAATCTGGATGTAACAAATGACTGTTTCCTCCAGGGATTTAACTTCTCAAGTCCCCAGTCAAGCAGCAGGCAGATATTCTGCTTGAAGTTAAGAATAAGAATGAACCCAGTTGGTCTCTGTGTCGAGAGTCCAGGGTGTGAGCTCCTGTTAGGCATCTGAAGAGATTCTAGTCAATCCAAGCCTTCATTCTGTGGCTGTAGCCACATAAATACATCTTTATGCCCACAAACAAGAGAGAGTTCAGCAGTACACCTTTGGATGGGGTCCTTCTCCACCTGGAGGAAGCTTGAAATTAAGATTAAAATACACAAAAAAAGCTATGGACATGCTGACATTTGTGGTGACCACCCATCTCAATGATTATTCTCCCCTACAGCTACAGTCATACCAGTTCCTGCCAGGTCTCCATCATTTCTGCCTTCCTGCCTCATGGCTGGACTGTGGAAGAGTAAAACCTTTTATTCTCTGTTATGGGCTGCCTGCTTTGCAGCAAGGATCCAGTTCAAACCCTCTAAAAAATGAACCAAATAGATTTTAAAGCTGTTGATGTGAGAGTCCTTTTCTGGCTGCTCTCAGGTCAGACTGTGATGGCTGCTGTTCACAGCTGTAGTGAGATATTGGAAAGCACCAGTTCTGTCAGAGCAGGGCTCAGCCCTGCAGCTGGGGATTCATCCTGCCTCCCCCTCTTTTATCCCTTGTTCCCTGCCCAGCTCTGAATCGAGGCAGCTCAGCAGCTGAGCTGCTGGTGCTGAGTGTTACAGAGCAGTTTACAAGCCTCGTGTCATAAGCCCTGTAAATGCCTAGTAAAACATGGAATTTAATGGAAGCATATCAGCTCATTTTAAAGCTCCTTCACCTGGTGCTGAGCTAACTGTTGTTGTGCTGCCTTTTTTAATCAGTTACCACCAAATGTGTGCATGTGTGAGGAGGGTTTTAAACATTTCTCTGTCCACTTCCAGGCGAGTAACAGACAAGCCTACAATCCTCTTATTATGCCCTGGAAACAGAGTCCATTCAGTGTTATCTGCAGCACGTGTTATCGTAGGGTTTTCAGCAGAGCTTACAGAACAGACCCCTAATGTTTCTCACACTCCAGGTACATATCAGTTACACACAGACCTACCAGGTGCTCACACACCTCTGCAGGAATGTCTGACAGGACGTTCAGGAAGTGCTTTGTTTGCTGATGCAGTGCTTTGTTTGCTGGATGAAAATACAAGAGGCACTCCAGCAGTAACTGTTACTGATATCATGCCATATCGAGGCCTGAGACATTGAGGCAACCATGTTAATTCTCTATGCTAGAAAAGGCCAGAAACTCAACACTCTGCATGATGTTGTCCCACCATTTATGCCCCAAACATATACCCACTGCACGGCCTGAAGGAAGGCACTTCCCTCCTGGATTTCATTTAAATACTACAGCCTCAGTAGCCAATTTGTGTTTCTAGAACATTCCAGGTGTCATCCTCTAAATTCTGAACCAATTCATTTAGAACACAGTCAGTCATACTATCTGGAGTAATTTAAAACTGATTTCCACTTCTAATGATACCTTCCCATCCTTTTTTTCTTACTTTCCTTACTGAAAAAAGTTACTGTCCACATTAACAATGTAAGAATTCAAACACTTAGATTGAAAGTCTGTCTTCCATTTTCATGCATGTAAGGTATCCACTTATCTCAAAAGTTACAAAAGTACGTTTCAGTCAGTCACACAAATCTGAACAAAATGCATAATCTCGTCCAATGTAAGAATATATCTATTACAGTCTCACACAGAGGTTTGTATGGATCACAGAGTTAGAATGTAAAAAACCTGGACAACATGAAGAGATAAAAAACCCACCAACAAACCTACTCGACTTATACAATGGCATGAAAGGGAGTAGTACTGTGATCTTATTTGCTGTAAAGAAAAGAAGCTGACAGGTATCATTACTTGTCACCAGTGCAAACACAAGTCTGGTCAGAGTTTGTTCAGTTTTCCTACCTGTCAACAGAAACTGCATTAGGCCAAATTAGTATTTTGCGGAATCTGGAGATCCTAATTTGTTCTGTTCTCTAAAAGGAGCCAGTATGGCTAGTTCTGGATGAGTGATCTGCTTTGTAGTCTCTTTTCATGGTCATGGGTGCCCTGAATTTGGGGCTGAATCTCAGTCTGCACTTGCTAATCCACCAGTAGAAGCTTTGAACAATCCTAGCCTCCCTGATCCTGTTTCTATTGAAAGGAAAGAGAAAGGGAAAAAGGAGAAACAGAAAATAAAAAATGGAAAAGAAAAGGAAAAGGAAAAAAGACTCACACAACCAAATAACATCACAGTGGGATGAACAAAGTCCTAAGAAATACATCTTTAAGGCAGATTTCCAGAATACCCACCCTATCAATTCACAGTTCTTGGGCTCACTGTATTTTCTTCATTTACTTGCTTGAGTTGCTGCCTGCGTGTAAGTAGATAGTTAATAGAAACAGCCCTGTCCTTGGAGGCCAATCTGAACTGACTGCCTGTGTCTTTGGTTCAGGTCCATTAAAAAATCCGAGCATTAATTAATCACTGACTTGCAAATAGCTTGGAAGGGCTGTTCAGGCTAAATTGGAACATTCTGCAATTGTTTTACTTTCGGTCATAGGCACTTCAGTGATGTGAAACTTCCTCCCCTGCCAGGACAGGATGTGCATAAATCCAGTGGCTACTCCTGTGTTGGATCAGACCAGTCTAGAGACTATTTCAAGCAGCTCCATTTCTTTCACTAACTAGAAAACTGCACAAATGAGGGAGAGATCTCATAGGCAGCACTCTGGATAGAATTCCTCCATTGAAAAGGAAATAATCAAACCTTCCAGGGCAAAATGCCAGTGGAGAACACTCCATGTGCAAAGAGCCTCCCCTGCTTGCTGTCTGCCAGGCCAATCAAAACCTCCTTCTCCTCCTTTTCCACTCAGCTGGGTGAAACCCTAACTGGAGAAACCAAGCTGCTGCTTGAGCTCTCCCTACACCAACTCCAAGGAGGGTCGCTGATCTGGAGTCTGTTTTCTGTGCTCCAGCTGCTGATGGGATGAACAGAGAATGGAGCATCTCTGCCTGCAGCAGGCAAGGCAAGGCAAGGCAAGCCAAGCAAATGGAGATGTCAGACCCCACAGGTGAAACTTCTGCAATGTGAAGCACAAACCAGGAATCTTTATGGAAAAGGAAACTAAGCCAGTGTGATCTACAAGTCATGAAGGAAAACGTATCCAAGGGAATCATGATCTCATGTGTACAGGGGCTCTTTCCATTCCTTACTGTCAAAAAACTGTTCTAAATAAATAAGGAAGAGCAATAAGCAGTTGTCAGCACAATGAGCACAAAGTGAGGAAGAAAATTAAGGAAGAAACTAGGGCAGAGGTTCTTGAAACACCAAAATACCAACTTAAGAAAATAAATACCTAAACCTAACAGGAACAACATTTTTTTTCCACAGTGGCAAGATATACTACATTTGTGTATGTTGCAAGAAGCTTTTCCTTCAGTTAACTTTACTGGGCAAAAAAGAGCTTCTATTCCAAATGCTCAAGCCTGGTAAGTCACTTTAATATATTCATCTCCCTCCTTCCCCCAAATTTCACTTTTAGTGGAGAAGTCAAACCAGAAAAGCCCAAATGACATACAATTCCTTTCCCTGCTCCCCATTTCTCGCTCTTATTCCCATGCAGAGAGCCCATATATGTGGATGGTGAAGAATTATGTCTCATATGAAAATTTCTCCCTTGCTACCCCCAACTTCTGAAATACAGTGGAGAGGTAAATAGGCAATCACAGCTAATCTCTCTCCCTCTACAGTGTTTCTAAACCTGTGGAAATTTCAAAAGCTGCCAAGATAGAATGACAAAATGAAATAACATACCCAGCGTTGAAGCATGGGCACGGGCTGTTTGATTGAGCATGGTGACAAAAAGAAAAAGAAAAGCATAAAAGCAGATCATAAGACCAGTCAGAACAATTCTACAAATTGCTGATACATTGAGATAGCCAGATGGATATGTTTTTTTTGAGACACTGCTTCTATTTGAGCACTCAAAAATACCAACAACTTTGATGGTTTTGTTTTCACAGTTTGACTTCCATTTCTTTGTGTACTGGCATCGAAGATTTGTCCTCGAGGCAGATGCAGAACCGAATTGATCCCTTTGGCTGCAGTTCAAAGGCAGAGAAGATATTTTACTCAGTACCAAAGATGCACTCTCAACTTGCTATTAAAACAATAACACAAATGCAGGGCTAATGAGGGAATAAGGAGAGAAATGAAGAAAGAAATGGAAGACTGTGGAATGGAATGGATCACAGACTCTCCAGGACTAGCTTCTATAACAAGTGTGTGAGACAATCTCCTACAAGAGGGAAATGGCTTATTTGATCTAATGTCTTTCTCTTCTTGAATTTCCACAGTATGGAGAATCAATATGAGGGAAATTAAAGCATCAGGAACAGACTCACATTTCCACTTGTGTGTGTTTCTATCTTAGCAAACTCTTATGGAGACAGAAGTATTTACCTTAAGTGCCTGGTTCACGTGTGCTGCAAGAGGAGGATGGATTTCAAAAGGATACAGGCTTCCTCGGTGTAGGGCACGGCAGAAGCAGTTCCACCCAAAATGTAGCTGTAGAATGAGACCTCCAGAGTGTAGCAGGAGGATGTGTCATTCAAGAGCCCGCCAAGAAAGCGCCGGCCTGTCCCAGCTTTCACAGCATCCCTGTTGAATGACGTGCTGGACTGCAGGAGCAAGAACACAGGGACACGAGGAGAGTTCAGGAGGGGAGCAAGAGAAGGAGTCTCTTCACAGAGAAAGCAGCTTCACCCACATTGCCAAATCTCATTTACACTGTGTGAGACTGCACTGTTTCTTGATCATGGCCTGGAGGGAAGCACAGCTCTGGCACACAGGCTATAAATGATGCCTTGCAGACTTTCACAGAATTCATCTTGGTTCACCATTAATATCAGCTTTTCTTCTTCCCTCTGGGATAACACAAAGCAAGGCTGTCATATGCACGAGTTGAAAGCGAGCCTTCCAGATCCCCCATGCTCAGAAGTTAAGCTGTGCCATTACTTGGATATTGGATTCCTTCGTCTCCACTGCATTCCCCTCCTGTATCATAACCATTCCCCCACCCTTCACCTGGACTCTTAATCAAAGCAGAAATACAGCGGCATTTATGTTTTGGTGGAACTTTTTCACCTAAGACATTTGACTGGTTCTTAAATTAGGTCACAGAAATTTCCACTTCACTAACTTAAATGTTAACGGGGTGCTGCTCTCTGGGTGGAAAAATCTACCTCACTATTCTACAGCATTAGCACCACAGTATAAAAGGCAGTATTTTGTGCTATTACTGAGGATCTGGCTTTAAGAACCCTACAGCTTTATAACTATTCATTTGAGGGGTGGAGGTGAGGACTCCAAGTATTTCCATAAATGAGTTTTAGCTCTCCTTTGAAGGCACGACATCCGGAGACTAAAGGGCAGTTCATCTTCAGGTTTATTGAAGTCTCAGAGCTTGTTCCTACCAACTAGACAGAAAAATGGATTCTGATTTCATTTTGACTTTCAGAGTCTATTCAGAAACCTCATAACCATTAGACTAAGCCAATCTGGGCTCAGCACAAGCTAGTGACAACCACAAAAAAATGATCCAGCTTGGATCTGTTGCATAAAAGGTCATAGTATCTCCTGCTGTAAGAATTTCATGTTGCCAGTGAAACACAAAGGACTGTTAACACAGCTCATTGTTCAGTCATTGTGCCCATGGTGAATTCTTTGAGCTGTCCAGTGTCCTCCTATGGAGCCTTAGGGCTGCTACCTTTCCTTGCTAACACAATGTGAAAATTTATGAAGTCCACCTCCTACCAAAACTGGGGAAAATGAAACTTCCTTTGCATTTAAGAAATGAGATGCAATGTTTCAAAATGTAAAACTTCTCTAGACTGAGAAAATCAAACTAATACTGAAATGAGCAACAATTCTTGATGAATAGTGTATACCAGAAGATATAAAGAGTAGAAATACCTGTGGGTTTATTAACATTCTGAATGTCTTGAAGTGTCTCTCATGTTGTAAAAGTAAGATTTTCCAGGTTAATTAGAAAAAAAATGGAATTGGGTTTCTTATTAGCATTATATATAGGTGTTTCCAAATACAACTTCTTGTCTTTTTGGTAACATAATATTTAGTTTCATGGTAATTTGTACACACAATGCATTCTGCTATGTAGATATCATATAATTTCTGCCAAATTGCATGGCAGAAGCCTGCAGGATATTCTGAACGCCTATGGGACAGGGAAATAAAGCACTCATAAGGAATGTTGGGGAAATCAACTGCTAACGTGATATATGGGATAAATACTTAGAGGGAATGTTCTCTGGCTTCCTGCAAAAGAAAACTTCAAAAGACTACTGAGATCCTGAAACTGAGGATAGCTTTGTCCTCAGTTAAATTTCAGAAACAGAGAGGAAGATGATCATGCTCTGGGGATTGCTTCCTGAGCCAAGAGAACGTCAGCTTTGGTGCACGGTGCGTCATGTTTGAACAAATGCCTGTGGTGGAACTTTTAATGCATGAGACCATCCGCTGCTGATGGAAACAAAGGAACAAGAAAACAAATGGTTCAGGACAGGATATTGGGGTTTGTGTGCAGAAGCATCACTCACAAAGGGACTAAGCTAATTCTGAGGCTGTATTTGGGACAAGGAAAACAAGGAAAATGTGGGAGGAGGTGACTCAGGGAAGACATTAGGGATAGAAGTACTTCAGTGAGTAGGAGACTCACTGACATGCAACATTTGTGAAGATTATGGAATCTTATCAACTGTGCTTATAAACAAATTAGACAAGTATCTGCTGAGTATAGCTCGTGTCTTTGGGATACACTTTGCACAAGAAATCCTTTTCCTATTTCCCATTATTTTAATCAGGCTAGAAGAAAGTTATGAGCAGAATTCCTAATAGATAATTCTTGAGATAAATCTTACATAATATTTTCATCACAGTTCTTGGCACGGTAAAGGAAGACCATGCCAACAAAATTTGCTGATGACACACTGTGGAATGAATCATCATTATGGAGGAGGTTCTGAATATCATACAAATAAAAAAGCAGTGGGATGACTTTGAGGGCCAGAGTGATTGTAGTCAGATGAAACTCAGCCACACCAGTGCCAGGTCATGCACTGAAGCATAATAAAAAAAAAATTCTGCTATAGGCTAAAGCCTTGTCAGCTGGAAATATATGAAGAGAGAGTCTGATGTGTTACTTCGCTGAAGTGTTTTTTTGCTTTCTAGCAGAAGTTGAATCTTGTTATTGGCAAAATTATGCTTGCTGTATTTTGAAAGTGAAGCGTAAGTAGTTTAAATATTACTGACGGTTTTATAAATGGTAAAAAAATAAAAATAAGAAAACCCAAAACAAAGCAAAATCAAAATTTAGAACTTTCCAGAGTTTGAATTTTTATAATTCTGTTTTGTGGGGCTTAGGGCTTTGGGTTTTGTTTTTGTAGGGATGGGTGGTTTCCTTTTTTTGTGTGTGTTTGTGGATGTTTGTTTAATAGAAGTTTCAGTTTCAGCTGTACAAAATTACTTGAAATGGCAATGGCATTAATAAAATCCTATGTTCATTTCTTTGCCAAGTGGTACTGCATTTCCAGGAATAAAAAGCCAAACCTTCATTTAGGTGCACAAATGTAGATTTTGAAGGTTACCATTGTCCTCATTCTGAAAAAAAAATCTGATGACATAGGCCAACTTGGTGTCTTGAGTAAAAGCTATAATCTCTCATTTCACTCAGGACAGTTGGGGTAGAACATGACAAATACAAGTTTTGAAACAGCAGCTTGGGCCTGGCTCTCGAGCAAATGTTATAAACCAAAATGTGATTTGATATTTTAGAGGAGAAAAAAGAAAATTACAGGTTAAAGAAAATTTAGGTAATGACAAGAAAGAGCAGCAGGTACATGCTGAGTCTAACCTTCTGCTCCTGTTTTAGGTCAAGATAAATGGTGTGGGAAAAAAACCACAATAGGCAAAACTTTGACTCCTCACCACAGCTGATCTTGGAGTTTTGCCCATGCACATTTATTTAATCAAACCCTAATCCGGGGAAAAAAGGGGTTGGGGTGGCAAGAGGGGGGAAAGAACACAGGAAAAGTTGTCTGCAAATGAGTCTCTTGCTTTTCTGGGAGAATCTATTTCCCTAAACCCCTTGCAGAGCTGAACTGAAGTCATCATTAAACAAATGCACTGAGCAGGCACAGCAGGAGAACAGCTAAACAAATATTTATTTCTCCAAGGCTGAAACGCATGGGAGTGTTAGCAACAGCAGCAGCGAGAAGTACAGTCTGGAGGGTGGGGGGAACACCAAAGACTTTGAAGTTCTTAAATAGTGATATTTGTATAAAATCAACAGTAATGCATTATTAAAACACACAGATACATTAAAGCTCACAGAAGGACTTTGCTTCCCAGCTGGTGTGAGAAAACTCAGTGAACAAATACCTATCCACAGAATCAGAAGCTGCCAAGAAATCCAGTGTTAAAAGAGCAGAGAAGGAAGGGCGAAGGATTCCCTTACTTTCTGGTGGGAAGAAACTCACCAGAAAAACAGATATCAAATACCTCTGGGATCCTCAAGGTGTGCTGACCCTCTCTCTACACCTCAGGCATTAGCGGCAGCCTCCCCAGGCCTCCCTACCAGATTTCGTTCCTCCTCCCCGTGCTGTGCTGAATGTGAAATTGTGTGACCAATTTCCCCACTGGCAAGAGTGGGAACCCTGAACAGCCAGACAGTACAGAGACATTTGTGAACCAACTGGTCCTTATTCAGACACTGCAGAAGACAAAGATGTGTGGAAGGAAATAAGAAAGAAAGAAAAAAAATCATATGTAAATTCTTTCTCAAGTGGTTTCAAAGCAGAAAAAAATCTTGGCCCTTGGTCAGACCTCTCAAAGTGCCTGTTCCTTGGCTGGTAAGGACACTCTATCCCACAGTGTCTCTCCTCAGTGAATTCAGCCCCCTGGTAGCCAGTTTGTGAGCTCAACAGCTTGGGCAGCTCCCACAGGGCTGAGGGATACTCTTGGCTTCTCAGCACTGCTCCATCTTCCCTCTAACAACGACTGGAATGAATGCCTTGGGCAGTCCATGTTCACAAATTCAGCAGGGTGCTGACTGCCTCTGAGTGCCTCTATCAGTCACAAGAGCGGCTCCAAAGGGTGAAGAGGGAGAACAGCACATTTCTCACACATCTAAAACTGAATTTGCCCCTGTCCACCCTTTGTAGACCTGATGGGCTTGGAATCTGAGAGGTGCAGCATGGTGGGACCTCCTCCTCAGTGTGTTTGACCACAGAGGGGACTTGTCTTGCTTCAGCATCAGAAAACCACAGGTTGCACAAAAGGAAAAACTGGAGGCAAGCCCCAGTAAAACTGGATCCACTTTTGAGTAGAAGAAGGTATGACAAAAAGGAATGAACTATCAAGCAGGCTGTGTCCAGCCAGTGATGGATGGGAGCTTCATTCTACCTTTCACTGACAGCAGGACAAAGGGACTTTCTCATCCAGAACTTGCTGGGGAATGAATCTTTGTCATCTTCTGAAATTGCTCAACACATGAAGAAACAAAGGAGCAAGGTATGATCACAGTGCAAGTCAGACCTTGCCAGGCTCCTAACGTGGGATCCAGGGTATGCACTCCACATCATTTCTGACCAACCCTAAGGTGTTCCTCCAACCCAGCAAGAAAAGAAAATAAAAAAAGTACAAATCACTCAGAAAAATGCCAACCACTCAGAAATCTGGTCCCAGGCTTTGACAGAATGCAGAAGATGAATTTCTGGCATAGCAAGGTCCAGGGAGGTTCCCGAAATCCAAGAGATAGATTTTACCAGCTGTTCACATCTCCTGCAACACAACTGATTATGGATGTGCCTGTGGAAGAAAGTAGCAAACTGCATACATCTTCAAAAATCTGAGCTCTAGTGTGCACAGGAATTTTTCCCAGAAGATCATTTCTCCTCACACACAAAGTATCTGCATGAAACTCAGAATAAAGAGATCTTCCTTAAAGTTGTTGATATATGCAGATGATATAGGTCCAGGAAGTGTTCTACAAAAGGATGTAGCATGTACAACTGCATGCTCAAGAATCAGAGAATGATGTTAGAAATCTTTCTTGGAGAAAAGCAGAGACAAAACCACCAAGAGGATTCATAATTAGAGAATGGTTTCATATCACAACACATAATTAGAAATATGCTGGGTCACCCTATGCCATTTCCATAGCTGTGTTTCACAACTGAGCCTAACTACTCCTAAAAAACCCCACTCCAAACCCAGAAAAACTGCCCACATTTTGCTCATTCATTGGTTAAGAAATGAACAGTTTACCTACTGGGGTAAGCTGGGATTATGCATACAAGTTGTTTCATGTTCTTCACTGATTAACAGCAGCAATGGCCAAGTGCAATCAGGACTCATAACCTCACCAGAGCTGTCTGCTGCTGCTGCCCTCATAGACGAAAAGGTTTTTTTCCAAAGCAGGTCTGACCTCTAAGAGCCCTCAACTCAGTGCCCCAGTGTGGCAAAAAAAGTGGTAATAAAAAAGTTAGTGCTCTAGAAAAAAGGAATGGCACACTTGTCATCAAGGAAGAATAGACGTGCCATTGGGAAATGAACTGGAGCCCAGACAGTGCCAAATCCATCCCAGAGAGCAGTTTTACAGTATCAGCCATAACTCACTCACTCTCATTTTCTAGAACACTTTATTGAAGGCTGCAAAAGTTAGAGAGAGAGCACAGAAATGCACTGGCTTTGGAATCTTTGCCATGGAAGGTTGCAAATAGCAATATTACAAACCGTGGCTCTTCTGTTTGCCCCTCCACAGGGAGCTTTAAACAGGTGCAACTGGCAGCTTGCTTTCCTGATGTGAGTAGAGCTGATTCCTGCCATGATGCGTCCAGCTGCTTTGACCCTGCCATTCTTGCAGCTGGTAGCCCACCAAACTCTTTTACAAGCAAAACTTACCTCCTTACTTCTCTGGAAGCACTGAGCAAACTTCTCACTTCAAAGGCCAACTTAACTCTCTCATCACACCCACCTCTCACCAGCTCCATTAAGTCTATTACTAGACTGGAAAGTAGATGTGTTAGTGTGGTTTGGGGTGGTTTTTTGGGTTTTTTGTTGGTTTTTTTTTTGTGATAGACTATCATCAGCTCCATGCCAACTGGGTCTGGAGACTTGGAAATTACGGCATTTGGGAGGCTGCTACCAGGCAGGCTTCGTCCAATTTATTTGACAAGCCACAGTCAGCATAAATCCCCAAAGCAGACAGCTGATCTGAAGGAGGTAGCAGGCAAAGAGGAAGGATTCTGGGAGCAGAGGTGTGATGAAATGGGAACAGAGCTCAAAATTATTCCACGATTCATCTCACCTTGCAGCTTAGCCGTGTTTCTGATGCACAGGAAGAAAACTTGTTTCATCTCAAAATCAATTGTGACTACTGAAGTCTGGGAAGAGGAGGTTTAGAAAAGTTCAGGATCATTTCAAAGAGGAATTCCATTGTTTGAAGCTTTTCCAGATCCCTTGGGAACAGGCAGATTGGACTGATATTCCTGTGAACAGGGCTCACTCACTCTCAGAGAAGGCTCTGCAGTTGACAGCATTTTGTTTCATAATTTCTGTGCCTGGTAGGAAACACTGAGATGGGCAGCAAAATTTGGGTTTAGCTGGGGAACATTCTCTGATACTGAGTTTGTTTTGCAGAAATCTGAGGAGAGGCATGCAGAGGAGATCTGGAACAGTTTGACCTGCTCCTAGAATGTGAGAATGCCTAAAACTGAAACTTGAAGGCCAAATAGCCTCAAGTCCTAAGAGATTTTTAACCATTCTACTCCCTCTTTTTGCCTTCTTCCTCCTGCTCAGTGGAAAGCAGAGAGCAACCACCCTTTCTTAGAAGTAGCATCACTGTTGTAGGAGTAACATGAACACAACCTGCCTAGCACCACATTCTCAGGCTTTAAAGTGCAAATCTCCTCAGAGAAATAACAGTTTAAAGGTACATTGTCACCACACACACATTTGCTCCCTGAGGGGCTTCATTTTCCCTCTAATGTGCAGTGAAGGAATACCAGATCTTTCCCCCTCCCAAGTGTCTTTCAGTCATGCCTGCTTAAGTTTCCTGATAAAAACACATATTTGCATGGTCATTAGCAGAGAGGTTGGAAGGAGAGAGCTTTATAAGCTCTCAGTTTATGCCTCAAGACCAAAAGTACCATATTAGTTCTCTTTTTTTAAGAAATTCTGCAGCTAGAAAAGTAACTGGCTTTCATGCTTCAGGGTTTCAGCTGTTCACCTGCGAGAAGTACAATAGCTGCACTTTTTACTGCTCATTACTATCCATGCCCTGCTCTACAGCTCCAGGACTGATGGAGGTGTCTGCACCTTGCACCAGTTACACTGGCAGCACCAGTGCAGAGATTTGTCCCCACATTTCACATTCCCCAGAACCCTTCCCCACGTGCACCGAAACTGATTGTGCTCCTGGCTCCCACCTCCCCGGGTGCTACAGCTCTGAAGTTGTTTATTGAGCTCACTGGCTTTAGCACAGCAGCTAACACGACTGGAATCCAAATCAAACCAGCAGCTCTTCTGAGAGAGCTCCTTAAACAACACCTGCAGCCAAACAAAGCAGGGTGGCATTGCCTGAGACCTTCAGAGAGCCAGACAAGGGCTTCCCCACAGAGCTGGGTAGCCCATCACAGCCTACTTGGAAAAAACAAGAGGAGGAGGCAGATTCTACCCCATCCTGAAAGCAAACCTAAGTCAGAGTTCTTTGCTACTGGATCTGCCATTCTGGGCACACACACGAAGAGTGTGCTGTATCCCAAAACATCCTTCCTCAGGTCTTCTCAGCCCCTCCCTTAGTGAGTCTGCATCACCCCATCACCAGAAGTTTGCTTAACTGCAAGTGACAATGTCACCCACTCAAACATTATCCTGTCACCCATTAACCAGAGTTAGCCTGGAACTTATCTCCCTTTTAAGAGCCAACCCAAGCTGTGACCAGTGATATACACAAAGAGGGGATCTGAAAGTGCTTCAGGTTAATAAGGAAGAAAAGGTCTGCTCTTCCCCCATTTTTTTTTGCTAATAGCAGCCTCTGCTTCTCAGAGCACATCCTCCCCCAAAGATGCCAATGGTGGCGTTTCCTAGTCTAAGCCCTATAGAATAATCACACTGTTTAGAAAATAACTCAGGTCCCTGGAGTTCTCACTTTCTCCATTTGTCAGTAAAAAACGAGACGTTTCCTCAAAATATACAATAAAATAGCCTCCAGCAATAGCCTGCAATGCTTCTCTTTACAATACTTTCATGAGCGTGAGCACGGTCTCCTGGGAGTGCTTTCATAATCATTTATACAAATGACAGAAAACTAGGACAATGAGAAGCAAAAAGGAAAATACAGCCATCATGCACCCAGTTGCTTTGAATAGTCTGCAGAAAAAAGTGCTTTGCTCTGTGGCAAAGAGAAGTTCTTCTCACTTGGAGGCCTAAATCAGGGGATCAAAACCTTCCTAAGGAGGGACAGATTGCTGCTCCCAGAGCAACCCAATGCTTCCCATTGCTCACATTCCTTCTTGGCTCCCTCACTGCTCCAGGACAGTTCTCTGATCCAGACCTGTATTCTACATATGTTAAAATATCACGTGGTTAAAAAGGTAATACCCAAAAAGATATCCTTCCAGGGGGACAGGTGTCCAGTTCTTAACCAGCTTCCTGCCCTTCCTTCCCAGCACAGTTTGTCCCAGCTGAGGGAATTTGTGGTGCTCTGCAGGAGAGGAAGCTTGCAGGAGAATCTACAGCAGCTCCTTTCATTGCTGCTGCTCTGGGAGGCTGTTGACATTAGGTAAGAGTAATGATGGTCTTTGAAAATACACCATAAAATTGCTATGAAAACTTGTTTCTTCTGTGTACATTCTAAATTTCTGCCTGTGTGGGGATGGAGAAGGTACTGTCAACTCCTATATGCACAAACAACAAGGCAAGAAGGTACTAAAAGGAAATCCATTTGTTCCAACACTTCCCCCGTCTCCTTCTTCTTTTCTTTGCAATACAAATTCAATCCTCAGCATACAAGGAGGGGTGAACTGGTGCAGCACAACATAATGGAACAATTTCATTTCACTGAGACTCTCCAAAAGGCAGAGTTCTTGTGAGACCAAAGCCTGTAACACTCAGAAGGACAGACTTTACAGTCTGTTCCCTGTGCCACCAGAAACACATTTCCTGTCTTGGCTCACCCAGCCTCCAGAATAAACAAACAAACAAATAAATAAATAAATAAATTTATGGAGCAACACGTCCAAGAGGCAGCAAGCAGAAATGCATCCCAGAGGGGTGCTAAAGCATATAATAGCTATATTTGTCTTCCTGGATATGCCTTGGAACAAGACTACAAAAAGGGAGGCAGGATCATTTGTTGTGCTCAGGTTTTAAGAGATTTCTGAGTAGATCTGTTAAGCTTGCATGATGTTAACAAAACCTACCTGAACACAGCAGCTTTTGCCTTTCTGGGACAAGAGTCTTTTTTCACCAAAACAGCAGAGAGGCACTTAGGAAGTGCTGACGCCAGTGAGTATGATTTTACTTCAGGATAAATTGCGGGCAACTTTCTTACTGCTTCCTCTTCCCATGTGCAACACGTGCAACACAAGCTGGTTTTTTGTTATTTCAGAACAGATTACTGGGATTTGATCCTTCAATGTTTGTATTACTGCCTCAGGCACTTGCACCACAACTGCCTTCAGAGGGAGGTATTCAGCCAGGGTAAATCATAACAGCCCAGAGTGGCTGCCATAGGTAGATGGGAGGAGGTTTGCTGGAACAAACACGTCTTCCCTGAGAAAGCTTGGGTGGGGGGTAGCTGTGAAAATGAGAACAGCAGACCTGGAGATTGTGGATCAAAGAAAGGCAGCAGAAAATAGAAAGAGATTAAAATATTTTTCTTCATTGCTCTGTGTTTGATATCTGAACAAAAAACCACCACAAAAAGTGCTAACCACCACAAAAAGTGCTAGTGCAAATCATTCCATATCTGCATCTTCTCATATTGCTGAGACAATGATAGTCTCTAAAACATGTTTTAGGTCACAGCATTATGGCACTGGGGTTAACAACATGCTTCCCTAAAGGAAACTGGGTGGATTGTTGTCTAGAAACTTCATTCTTGAGTGTGAGCATGATATAAAACGGGGAACTGATGACAAAGAAATAAGTCTGTCACTTAGGACATCCAAGTTTTATTCTCCAATTTCTTCAAGCAAATAACTTCTCACCCACTTTCTATGTCTTTTTCAGCATGATTGGAAGCTCTTGGGGTTGTGGACTTTCTCAGCAGTTACCAGTGCCCAACATAATGGGACCCTAAGCTGGTATCAGGGCCTTTGGCTAACCCTGGCACACAAAGGTCAAACAGTGTTTCTAAGGAAGCTTCTCTGCTGGGAGGTCGAATACAAGAAAATGACATGAGAATTCAAATGTATCCCAAGTGCCACCAGTTCAGAGTCCAAAGGAAAGAAAAAACCAAACTGACCAGATCAGGCCAAGTGCCTCTGGCTGATCTTTAACTGCAAAGGAAAGCAATCTTTGCAAAGTGATAAAGCCACCCAAGATCGGCTGCAGTTGTTTCCTTTAAATGAACCAGAGAGAACAGATGGTCTCCTCTCATACTGTCACAAAGGTCAAAATTAGCCACCCCTAAGACTAGCAGGTTCTTGAAATGCTCAAATGCTTGTGTCTGGTCCTTATGACTAATCCACTCTGCCAAACAAGAAAGGTCAAATGAAGAACATCCCTACAAAAACTGCAACTACTCCAAGCCGTGGCTGATGTGTAATGCACTCAGACATGGTGTCAACAGCTGCTCCTAAAACCCAATGAGTCAGCTTTTCAAAAGAGCTTGTCAGCTTTCACTGCTAGAGCTTTCATATGGATTATATTTACTCCCCAGTGTTTAAAAATATCCTTCTTAAACATTGAAAATATAAAATGTTTTCCTTATAGATTTTGTCCCTTTTGCCCAGGCAGCTGCCTAAGAATGTCTCATGTATTTATGTGTGAGCAAAACACCCTAGCTCTTCTTTCACTTTCCTCTTCACATGCTGACAGCTAAGCCAAAGGCAAGCCTGTGTTCCTGAAGTCATGTAAAAATGAGGAATTTCTGGTCCCTTTCACAACTTATGCCTGCGAACCACAGTCAGCCTTCCAGAGAGCTGTGGGTCAAGTGTTTTTCCTAACAGATAGGGCACAGAGACACTGAGTGACTCTCCTTTGGTCCTACAACAGGCGTGTGGGTACAAATCCCCTATCCACCCCCTACTCTAATCACCAATCTCCCTTGGATGCTGTCATTTAAATAAAAAGGCCTATTGGAAATGACAGGTGAAGAAAGCAGCCCAGGCATGAAATGCACTCTGAAGTATATTAATAGAAGGTTGCCAGACAAAACGGCACAAGGCATTTGATCGCATCATCTTAGGCTTGTTGTTCATGCTCTTTTGCATCTGGCTGCGTGATTCCTGCCAGATTCTCGGCTGGAGGAGCAGACTAGGATTTGCCTGCTTTCCCTAACCCGTGCCGGGCTCAGCTGCAATCATGCAGAGCACTGAAAGAAATCCCTTTGAGTTGGGATTCATTCCGAACATGTAAAACCCAAATGACTGCTTCTCCAAAGTGAATCCCATTTCACAGCAAGTAGGTTATTAGTGTGGAACTCCATACAAGTAGCCTGCATTCAAAATCCCTCTGCATTATTAATAGAAGATGAGCTTTTGACATCAAAGGAGAACCATTATGTATGCTAAACGGTGGCAAAAATTGTACCCGCACTTCAAATCTTTTCAGTGCTTTGTCCCTTGTAAATCAATCAAGGTTGACAGATGCTTTAAGGAGAGTAATCTTTTCAATGATACTGTCAATGGATAACATAATGGAACATTGTCTCTGTGCTGTGTGAAGACATGGAGCTAGTCAATTATGGACAACACTTCATGCAGCCGCCAGTTTTCACTTGAAGTGCTGCTGTTGAAGTATTATAATCCCAACAAATGGCCGCAGCAGCATACAATGTAAATGAGACCTCCTGAAGCTTTGGAAAATTAATTAGTAACAACAGTGGTCCATTCCCACACTTTCAAACACCAGCCTGGTAATGTTAATGATGCACTTCCCCCCTTCCCTTTGAGTGGGCAATAGGGCATATTTACATACACTATTTTAAGTCTTCAGCACATTTTTCCCCCCGATTTTGGATTCCCTTCCTCTCTTCACCTGATATTTCCAACCAGTCACATAACACACATGGTTGGAGCTGGAAACAAGAAAACAGACCTTCCTATTTGGGGACATGTAGTCACTTCACACCTGTCAGACACTTCATACCTGTCAGACACTTCGTGGCTGTCCCTTTTCCAACACTTTCATCTGCACAGCTGCCCTAGGAAGAATGGCCTGGACAGATAGCAGGGGAAGAGCTTCCAGCCTCAAGAGACCAACAAGATGTCAGGAGGAAGCTGAATGTACCCAGTGCCAGTAGCACCTAGGTGGAACTCTGGGCTAGAGAGTCAAAAGGGAGATGTGCTGCTTATTTAGCTATTGGATTCTATTTCCTCCATCATCTTCTCAAAGATTTTCCCTTCGTCAACCAAGGCTTGTGCTAAGAGGAATTCCTAATCTCCCACAGTAGCAGAGAGAAATCCCATGCTCAAGCACAGAATCTCTCAACTCCTATCAATTGCAGGTTTTCATTGTTGTGATCTGTGAATGCCCCTTATCTGTAATGTGCTTTTGAAACAACCAGGTGCAGACCAGAAACTCAATCACTGAGGTCTCCTTGGGTAAGAACAGGCTGCTCCTGGAACCCAGCTTCCTCTTTCCCAAGCTCCAAGTTGTAAGTATTGGACAGCTGTAAATCTTCTTGCAGAACAGTTTTCTATGGTAATATCAAAAAATTTCAAAAGCATACATTCCCTTCGCCACAACTTCCAACACAGTTTATCTGACCTTTCTAACCTTTTCTTGAAAGCTAATTAATTTTGTTTCTATTTGCTAGCATATTATTATTTAGAGTGTACAAGTAAAAACTTTGACAAATTAATATAAACAATGGAACAATAAAGTGGATCCAGTTGTTCAAAAGACAAAAGATCTGAGAAAAACAGGGTGTTTCAGTAATTCAGAACCAAAGGCTAATATACAGAAGACAAAGAACCTGTTTGTGTTGGTATCCAAGAACATGAATAAGATCACAACTTACCACTGCTGGATAACGTAAGTATAAGAGGGAAGATGGTAGCTAATAAAAAAATTTTTAAGTAGCCTTTTATTCATACTGAAATAAAATTCACTCAATCGAATGAAGCCAGAGATTTATCATAAAGGAAAAAAAAAGGAAAACTAGGAAAAAATTAATTAAGAAACACATGACTTACATAAGAGAAATCTTCAGCATTCTGGCAGAGTAGCTTGGGAAAAATAGCCTGTCGCTGAAATCTTTCCTCGTCTTCAAAGATGTTCCCATACATGAAGCCATTCATCATGGTGGAGTGGGCATGGATGTCAATATAGAACTCCAGGTTAATCTTCTGTAGAGGGAAAACAACGACAACAAAACATTCAGCATGAGATAAATCATAACTGAGTTATGCAGGTGAAGCCTGCCATAAATCCAATCCTGCCATTCTTGAACCCATCCATGGTGCCAGCATCAGGGAGCCACGCTAAAGATCTCACTGTGATGCAGCCAACCATCCCTGCCTCCCTGTGGGGGCATGTGAAATACAACAAAGGACCATGACAGATGTTTCTTTAGCTTTTTTTGAGAATATTGGAACATTTTACACAGGACACTGTGAAAAACAGAGCCACAACGTTACCGTTCACTGTGAACAGTATCACAGGGCTTACTGCCAGTGATAAAAATATGCACCTTCCACTTCTAGAGCACGATTATTTGGGCAAAGTTTTGCCATCACTGCACAGTTCTGCATTGAATTATGCAGATGTTCCCTTCTGCCAGGTGAAACGGGCTCAAAATTGTGTAAAAAAGACACCAGTATTTCCTGTGCAGTTTATTTCTGTGTATAAGGGGAAATACTGCAAATGTTTTGTCTTCCTCTGCTTTCTAGCATAACTCAACAGAACAACTCTCCCAAGCAAGTGCCTGGAAGGCCTCTCTGCTTGTAGCTCCCTACAGGATTCTGCACCAACTCCTGCTTTAAAAGAAGACAGCAGGACCCCATAGCAGAGAGGTGCCTGCTCTCCCATACCCTTCCCATGGCATAAGTGGGAAAGAGGGAATGTTCACCTGGATCACTGCATACAGCACCATCAGCAGCAGCGGGTGGCACTGTCCAGCACTAAAGAGTGATACCAGAGCAGATGCCACTGGATTACCCAGTTTCCCCAAATCCTTACAACTTCCAGACCTGAACAAATGACGTGACAAGCCCGCCCCTGTCACCTGGCCAGCATGGGGCCATTGGAGCCATCCTGGTGCCCAGAGCTCAGATGTCCCTGCCTCAACAGAGGGATGGGGAAGAGCTCTGTTGGCAGCATGATGCTGATGATGCTTATCCCTGTACTGAAATACAACATGAAGCTCTGCAGCCACAAGCCTCTCCTACACACAAAGCTTGCTCGGGCTGGTGGAGCATACTGAGCTATGGGACAGTCCAGTGGAAGGCAGGCTGGATTATGCAGCTCATGTGACAGCAGTGTCAGCTCTTCTAAAGAACCTCTGATGAAGGGAGAACATCATTTGGCATGTGACACTAATATAATACAGATTTACCTTCCCCTGGCAGAAAACCAATGTATAATACACAGCCACTGTTTAGTTTAATTAAACAGCCTAGAGAGAGTAATAATGTACCTTATTAAGCCTCTGCTATGTTAAAATGTTAGCTAATGCAATATCAATATCTGACCACGCTTCATAGGGAAGGGAACATTTGATTGTGTTTGACTCTAATACAATAAATTGTTTTCTTCTGCCAAAACATTCTGCTGTGCTATGGAGGACCAGCCCTACAATAAAGCACACATCTGCTATTTGGAGATACAGCACTGAGGAGAAAGATTAGCATTGACAGCATGAAACACCACACAGGATTTTCTTCCTCTCCAAGTAAACAGAAATTAAAACCAAGATTAAGTAATACTATTTTCATGAGATAATTTCCCCATCACAAACAGAATTTGATGAGATCAGATGCACACTGGCATATCACCATAAAACAGAACATGTTGTAGAGTCTCAAAACAGTGATTTGATGAAGTGAGCAGATAATCTAGTTAAACTGGGTATTTGTAAAGCATGAATGTCCTTCACACAGAAGTCAGTGACCTAAGTCATACTTATTTTAGAACAACCAGACAGAATTCTTTATAGGAGCATAGTTACTAACATAAAGTAATTGAGAAGCACAGGGAGATATATAACAATAGACTAGAATAATTTGTGACTTAACACAAATAAAATTGCTGGTGTAAACTGCAGGATTTGTGGTGTGTCATAGTGTACTTTATAGTTTTCAAGCTGTTTCCAGAAGAAGGTGGCCACAAACAGAGATGCAGAGGCACAGATTACTAAGATAATTTTCCATAGGCTATCCAGCAAGAAATTCACCTGCAGAACATGAGTGACCTGAGCCTCAGCTTCGTATTCAATTATCAAGTTATCCACTCTAACACAACGTCCCTGGAGTATTTTCTAAGCTCTCCTAGGATCCTCACTCAAAAAAAATGTTGGTAGAAGTGTCACAGAGAATATTAGAAAGTCTCCTGGTGCGCTGAAATTTCTTTGAAGATATTTTTTTTGTTCATCAAAACTATTTTCAAATAATCTGGTTGCAATGGTTATCTGTGAGGGAAGAGTGTCCTTCACAGATGTCACATTCACCTGAAGATTAAGCTTCCAGATCTCTTATTTGGCAGCCATGACATTAAACAGGTAACTCATCACTCAAACAAGTGTTCAAAAACATTTTTCCAGTCATTCATTTCAAGGTATTTAAAAAGTAATTTCTTACGTTAGCCCTCAATAATTATTTGACAGGGTTTTTTTCTGGTCTTTGTTCTTTATCCTCCCACTGAACATATAAAAATCTCTATTTCACATATTCCTGTGCACTAAATTCAGTCCAAACTTGCAACTGTCCATCCTATTCAGCATGTTTTTTAACATTGCTGGTTAGTTGTACTACTTCCAGACACGGCTGTGAGCCGAACAGCATTTCAGTATTTCACATTTCTCTTCCTCACATTCATTACTTTATCAAAGGGAAACACGTTGAGCATTCTCCATTACAGAACAAAATAATTCAGTGCATTGTTGATATAACACATGAGTTCCTAATGGAAAAAGTCCCTTTATTCCCAGACACAAAGCTATTTTGGCCTTAAAATGGACAATAACAGCCCAGTCTCTGTGACATTAAAGGGTTACCACCTCGTGCCTCAAGTAGTAGACAACTTGTTTGCACACAAGCTTCACAAGAATTATGCTATGCTCCTGAACAATAATGGTTGGTATTTCTTCTCCCTCTTTAGAGTCATACATATTCATAGGTGCTTTACATGTAGGAACTGTTTCCCCCACTGCCACACAACAAATTTAAGCAAGGAATAAAGTTTTATATTTCAGTTGAGGTTCTCTGGAAGATTTTGACATAATTACTGATCTCCAGCAATTCAGGCAGGATCACAGAATTAACATGTTATAAAATATATAATGTCACCTACTGATGGCAATTTCAGCAAAGTCAGCAGAGAGGTCACCTTCTGAAATTGTTGCTCTTGGAGGTAGGAGAACTTTAGTGGGAGAATGAAGTAAATAAATGTATGTTTGCATTTACATGAGCCCATGCAAACACACTTAACCCACTGCTATCTGCTGCCATACCCCAGGGGTATCTGCCAGTATCTACACAGCACAACCCACCCCCATTAGGGCTTCTCTTGCTGCAGCACCTGCGAGTGAGAGTGGGAATAAATTCAGAGGTAATTCAAAGCCTCATAGTCACAATTGCTTCAGCCTTTATGCAGAAAATAATGAAAAACTAGGCTCAAATATCTCTGGGTGCCACAGCTGCCTTCTGAGAGACTTACCAGTTACATCCTACAATATGATATTAAACTCATCATCTTCTGCTTTAGAGGTGGAATGCAAAACGATTCAGATGCCTTATAAAAGTCATCATGCAATTTAATTCTCTCAAGTGTCTTTTCTTTGTGCTTACAAGCAATGGCAGAGTTTTCCTCTCTCACAGCGTTTCTTAAGTAAAGCTGTAATTACCTGGATGACCCGGGTTACAGAGTTCCAGAAAACAAAGGCAGATTTGGTCATTCTCTTCTCTGTGTCTCAAAACAGAAATCACTTACTAGACTGACAGAGTCAATGATTGAACCCCACTTCTTTGGAAAACAACATTCTCTTCCTTGAAAAGAGTGGTTTTTATCTCTTCTTGCCACTTACCATACAAACCCAGTATAAATAAACAGGCAAACGATTTTCTGTTCTAAAGTTCATTTGAATCCCTATCTTTGTGACACTCACTTTCCACTGCTCGACTGAGTCAGTCTGAAGTTTCTGTCAGCTTGAGAAATGTACATATAATTTAGGGGGTGGAGAAAATGAAAGAAATCGTGAATTAAGAAAAAGGAACTCCCATTGTCAAGAGAGGAGATAGTTAAAGTAGTACAGAAGGTAGTTCATGGTGCCACATAAAGTTTGGAGAATATATATTCTCACCTGCCTTCATTTTCATTTCCTTCACTGAATGCCTTTGGAAGGTCAGTAATTAAAGAGTAAAAGGAAAGAACTATGTTAATAGCTAGTGCTGGTATGACCAAACGTAGATTTTGAACAGTGCAATTATGATTCTTAAGAAAACAGAGGTTTAATAAATAAATAAATAGAAGTCAATAAACGCCGTAATAAAAGCATAAATGTGCATTGAGCCCAGAACATGAGCCACTAGAGAGACAAGTGATGCAGGAAGAAGCCAGCTCTGTCCACCAGCTGTCACTTCAATATGGATTTTATTAATTCTTGGGCATAGCAATTGGTTTAGAGAGAGGCACATCCAAAAGCCTTCCCCACTCCAATGTTTCATATAGGGGATGGGGTAAACTCCTTGCAATGTTTTATACCAGCTGCTAAAACCAGGGCTTGTCGTTTGTTGCAAGGAAGGGAACAGCCTCCAGGCACACTTTGTGCTCTTGCTGCTATACCACTGTTTGCAGCAAATGGACATTCAACAGCTCTCTCAGCAGAAGGAGTTTGCCCCTTTTCGTTTGGAAGACATTCAGAAATTCCCAGAAGAATGGCTCTTTGATGCTTCCTCAGGTATGTCTCAGAAGAAAAATTCCTCAAAAGGATCTCCCAAAAGAGAATTCTGCACAGGTCTCCAAGACATCCCTTTTGACATACACACATCGTTACCTCAGGATGAGTTATTTTGGCCACGCTTACAGTGGTGGCACCAGAAAACACAGGGGCACAATGTGCTCCTATGGAAAATAAAGGAAAACCTACCATTCAGCATCACATGGCCAGCAGTCTGCATTCAGCTACAAAGCACCACTCCTTCCCCTTTCAGCCCGACTGAATTCTGCCCAGTGCCTTGAATCGCTCTTTGGGCATGTGGGGCACTTGTCTCCTCTGACTGTCCGAGGGAACGTGAGGTGGAATTCAAACTGGATATAGCACATATTTTCAAACTTCCCTTGAAATGCCTGGATTTGGATGCCTGGTAAGATGAATTTTACCCAAACTACTTTTCTTATCTCTACCCTCTCCCCATATTTCCCCTGCCACCCCAAAAAAGCATTAAATACTTCCACATTTTCCTCTGCCATCCTTTATAACCTCTGACAAGTTAGTCCTACAGAATCATCCTGGGTTTTTCAGACAATGCAAGCCACACCTTAATAGAGGCACTATTTCAGATTTATACCACTCCCCTTTTGTAACCATAGGGACAACATCTTTCTCCTTCCATTCATCATCTCACAGACCACCTGCTCATTCACCTTTGTAAACACCATGGCAACAACAGCAATTATTTACACAAGAAATTAATAGTAGGAAAAGGCATTACTATTTTTAAAAACCTTAAGAAAGAAAGGTTTCCTCATCTTGCTTCCAGAGAAAGGAACATGCCAGTTTAGAACCACTCTTGCTCTCACTGATATGAAGCCAATTTTGCTTCTTCTGTGGACACCTTTACAGTCTGACAATGTCTTTTAAGTGTCCCTGCAGAAGCAAATTGCAAACTCTGATGTGCCACTAACTCTGCATGACCTTCCAGCAATTCTTCCTAACACTCCAAGCATTTTTCTCAGAACATTTCAATGATATTGCATGAGCTGTTGTCTCTCAGAATGAACCACTCCAACACAATTGCTATTCCAAAGCAACTATTTAGCAACCCTGTTTCATGGCAAGTTCTCAGTCTAAATAATGATACCTCTTGATGGTAGGAATAACCTGGCATGACTCCCTAGTGCCTCAAAGTGGATGGAGAAGAGACCTCTGTTGGTCTCTGGTTCAGGAAAAGGATGGAATGCCCATCAGTACTACTTTCCTGCCTGTCTTAAAAGGTAAGGAATGCTTTTATCCACAGAAGAACAGGAGCTTGAATCCTACTCTGGTGTGCCCATCAGTCACCCCGCAAGGAGCTAAACTCAGTCCTGGCCTCAGAGTGGGAGGTCAGAAACATGCATATTCTGATCCTGTCTCGTTATCTGCTTGCTTCTCTCACCTGCCAGTGCAGATAACACCACCTCCTGAGGACTGACGTTTGTAAAGCACTTTGAAGATATAAAGCATCACAGTGTGTACAAGTTAAGTGTTAATTCATCTGGGCTGATTCACTCTTTGACCCCTCTGCAGAGATGTCCAGTTAGTGTCAGCTCTGGCAGTTTGTGCAATTCAGGCACCTGTCCACCAGCCCCTGGACCGAAGCCAGCAATTCACACAGGACACAGAAGAGCCGTCAGATGGCAGCAACATTTGGTCACGACAGGCCTGAATTGGATTTGAAAGGGTGACCTAGAGGTGAAAGGCTCTGTCGAGAAGCCACTTCTGTTCAAATGCATATTAAATTAGAGAGGTGCCAAAGGGACAATGTTAAGACCCAGATCAAGTTTAGACAAGACTTTTGGCTCAGCTGTATGGACAATTCTTGTATAATTTTTACCCTAAATGATTATGAAAATACACTCTTATGGATTTAGGGTCTGACCTCAAGCCAAAACCAGAAGTGTGAGTCTGAAGGAGGACAGTCCTTGTTCTGTCTCCTCCTTCTCTGTCCCTCATATAGAAGCAAACACGCACATACACTCAGTGCCGTTGTTTTTTGACCTTCCCGAGTTCTGAAATCATTCCTTGCCTGAATTATTAGAATAAAGGAGTGGGACTGAGCAGGGTCTTGGGGCATTACCTCACCCCAAGCTTTGCTGGTCTCATTTGCCTCTGCCCATCTCAAACACCACTTGTGTGTCCCCACCAGGTGATCCACAGAACGAGCTTTAGAAATCCTACCTTGCTCACTTCTCTGCTACTGAACAGCACTGGCTCTACAGAAAGAGGGCTCTTCAGAAAACACAGAGGAGATTTGTGGCGAAAGAATCAACAGCTTTTTAGAAGAGGGAAGAAATCCTACTATAAAAGAGAATGAATGAATAAAAGAAAGCAAGAGGGAAAGGGAGAGTAAAGGAACGCCAGAGAGAAGCTGAGGCAGTAACTGTTACTTATTCTCTTATAATTAAAGCAAGAAAATTAGGTTATGAAACAGAAATATCTAAATGACCATGTTTTCACTGGGTAATTAAATTTAGCTCTGCTCTGGTTCTGAAGGTTCTCTCAGCTGAAATGCTCCCAGTAACTGTACTGAAGGTTTTAGCACGCCTTGGTGCTGTTCCTTAGACAGTCACTTGCTTGCTGTGTGACAATACACAAGTCATTTAATGTCTTCAGGCATCATTAATTTCTGCTTATATGCCTGCAACTATATTAAGGTCAAGAATTCCTGTTCAACTATTCACTTCATAGCAGTATTAATAGCTTTGTGCTTTACCACTAACTTTTAATTATACCTCTGCAGAACCCTCGGACCAAGGAACACAGACTTTACAAGTACATAAATAAGGCCCAAAGACATTGCCTGCCTCTCCTCTAATTACAAAGGCAAAGAGTGGTGGACTAAAAACAATGGCTAGGAGTTATGGCTCCCTGTCCCCTAATTTCCTAGGAACTCTTGCAGTTGGACAAATTGTGTGTAGGTAAATCAAACTATTTAACTACCAGTTTCTGTAGTCTCTCAAATAATATCTATCATTATTCACTATTTCTTACTAAATAAGTAGCAGCTGGCGGAATATAAAGTCAGCAGGCAGAAGACCAAAGGCAAAAAAAATGAAGTGTTTGTTAAATTAGCTTATACTGCAGAACTCACTGCCACCAGATTTTGGCCAAAACACAGGTGAGCAGAAAGATCAATTAGATAAATTCAAAGAAAAATTATGTTATTACACTCAAAGCAGTGAACACAACTTCTTGAGCAGAAAATCCCCAAATTACACATTATCAGAAGTCTTGCTCTCTTCTTAGTCTATCCCCAAATTAACACATTATCAGAAGTCTTGCTCTCTTCTTAGTCTATCCCTTAGCATATGCAATAAGATTCTGAGCCAAATAGACCTTGGGTTTGATGCAGCATCACTGTTCTAATTTTCCAATTACACTTTAATTTATGCTGCAGAATGAGATTTCTGCAGTTTCTAAAAAGGTACAGTGTTGATTGGTGGTGAGTATGTGTGTTTCTACAGTTGAAACTCTTCTCTAAAAAGAGATGAGACAAATTACTCTAAGGTAGGTCCTACTCCTTTTAAAGCTTTCAGCTCAACAAGCCCTAAAACATGGAGAACCACAAGCAGGACATCAAAGGTAAAGGTGCTGTGTTCCCCCACACAGTGATGTCACCAATGTACTAGAGATGTTGTGGAGCCTCACTCTTTTCCAGTGCAGTCTGGATCAGTCCATGGCACCCATTTTGCAGATGGAAAATATTTTAAACAGGCCCCTGAGTGTCTTTTCCCACTTACTCAGAACATACCAGAATATTGGATCAGTTGGACCTATTAGAAGACCTGTAAGAGTTGCTTTTATTTTACGTAGATCTGTGTGGAGTAAGAAATGAAAACCCACACCTGGATGGAAACTGCAAACCTCCTCAGTCAGGTGGAAGGAAACAACACTAAATGTGTCATTCAAAGGTTTGGTGGCCATCCACTTGCCTGAGAAGACAGGAAGGCTGTGGATGGACATTGTGCACATGCTCTATCAGGGACTGACAGCTGAAAACCAAAACAGCTCTTTCTGCTCACCCTCCTGGCACAGCCTTGCCACAGGCAGAAGCTGTCCATGGTCATTATTCTGTTCCTTTGCAAGCTGAGCCTTTCTTTTCCTTCCTTGTACTCAGGACGAGCAGCAAGAACATCCGAGGAAGAGATAAAAGTGAAAGCTGATAAACAGGAACACAAGGACACCAAAAGAGGTTAGGGACTATACAGCAGACATAAATGCTGAGGGGAGGGAAAGCATGCAAATACAAACCAGAACTGACCTGGCATTGTCTTGCTGACCCATGATTCATCCACAGTTGGGAAGAACAGGTTTTCTTGGGTTTGTCCTCCTCAGAGACAGCTCAGCACAACATTTTGTACCAAACTGTGGGATGTTTTCTCTGAGCTTTACATCTAGCAGTATTTATTGTCTGCACAGTGCTATAAAAGCTAAAATTTAATGGACATTTTGGAAGGGTCTGCCATTACAGCTGAAAGCACAACATATCATGCCTTTTGCAGGGCATTTTATCAGCATCAGTTGTATCTGAAACTTTATTTCTCCAACATTCCCCTACTCATACTTGGCCAATAGGTGTCCTGGGCTGCACCAAAAGCAGTGTGGCCAGCAGTCAAGGAAGGTGATTCTTCCCCACTACCCTGCTCTTGAGACTCCACCTGGAGTGCTCTGTCCAGTTCTGGGCCCCCCAACATAAAATGACACAGAACTGCCAGAGCAAGTCCAGAGGAGATCATGAAGATGCTCAGAGAGATGGAGAACCTCTCCTATAAGGAGAGGCTGAGAGAGCTGGGGTTGCTCAGCCTGAAGAAGGGAAGGCTCCAGGGAGGCCTTATAGCACCTTCCAGTACCTCACTAGGGTGACACAAAAGCTGGAGAGGGACTTTTCACAAGTACATGTAGTGCAAGGACAAGGGGAAATGGCTCAAACTTAAAGAGGGCAGGTTTTGATTAGGTATTAGGAAAAAATTCTTTGCTGTGAGGGTGATAAGGCCCTGGCACAGGTTGCCCTGGGAATGTTCAAGGCCAGGTTGGATGGGGCCTTGACCAGCCTGGTCCAATGGCAGGTGTCCCTGCCTATGGCAGGATATTGGAATTAGATGATTTTTAAGGTCTCTTTCAAGCCAAACCATTCTGTGGTTCTGTGGTATTGGTGCAGGCGATGCCACCTTGTGCTCTTCCTTTCAGACCAAACAGCAGGACAGGTATCTGTGCGTCTATGTAGAGTAACAACATCTCAAAGACAATGTCTCCCCTGCAAGCACATCCTGGGGACCACGATTTTTAACTATTTCCAACAGAAAGGATATTCAGTTCTCGCAGAACATCAGGGACACAAGATTCAGCACAGTGCTGTAGGAAATAAGTGACAATCTCAAGAGGACCCACCAGGGCATTACTAAACAAAGGTATGGCAGACTCAGAAGGATATTTCCCACTCTAGACAGCAGCAGCTGACCCACATGACCAATGGCTGTCTTAGAGATTTAGGCAGTTTCTGCATGCTTTTTCCTCTATGTGTGTATATACATACCTTTGTACAGATGTCTGTGTGTAAAAATGCATCTTTAAGTTACAAGTATTTTAAACTTGTTTTCCTCCTTCTCCTCTGTATCTGTTACAGCTGTCTGTAATGGACAACAAGGGAATTTTCTGAACTGTGAATATATCAGATCAACATTTCATCTTTGCTCTCTGAAAGTTGCACCATCACTGATGGTTTTCAGGTTGAGCATTGTGAACAATATTGTGATTTAACCCTCCCAGGCAGATAAGCCCCTCAGAGCCATTCACTCCCTCTGCAGTGGACTGGGGGAGAGAATCAGGAAGACAAAAGTGATAAAACAAGGCTTGCCCTCTTATTCCAACCACAGGCCATGCAGCAAGGGAAAAACCAACTCCACACAACAGCAGCACAGTCGAAGTCTTGCACAAAACTTTGGCAGACAACTCATGGGCAAAGCAAAATTTTGGTGAACTTGCTGTGTTTTTCCATAGTTTCCCTGACAGTTTCCTCCCCTCCACACTCCCACACACCACACTGTGAGCTGGAGAAAGTCCGGAGCTGTACTTTAACTTTGGATTTCTTTGAAGGAAGGGGGTTGCTGCTATCTCTGACGGTTGGAACCTGATCCTGTCATCATTAACTTTCTCAGAGACTCTTCATTTGCTGAATATCGGTCTGTAATAAGAAGCAGGAAGGATAGGCATTTTTATAGCAACTACCTGCCAACAGATTTCAATTCTTTATACCTTCAAAATCCCACATCTGTCCATGTCTCCAGGCACTAGTGGAAGAAGCTCTGCATTAGTTATTTTTATTATCAACATAAAAATCTTTCCATTTATTTATTTATTAAGGAAAAAAAACCCCAGCTATCTACAAAACTCAGTTTGTTTTGTCCTTAGGCAGACATTTAAAGCTGTCTGCCAACGTCTTTTCTTAATAAAAAAAATAAGCTAAAGTCTTTATTACGCACTGTGTAACAAGATAGGAGCAGCTACATTCACCCAGCTCAGACCTGCACCATTCATCTGTCAGAAAAGGTTGCTGTGACTGGAAGAAGAAACATCTGCTAAGGAAGGTGATCCTATACCTGAACCTGGCCACTGATGGTGCACCAGCCAGACCCTCCAAAAAACCCACTTTGAGGCTGAGTCTTTACTTTTGCCTCTTAGACTGTGGCATGATGAAGGCTGAAAAATATAAACCGAACTACTTCTGTACCTTGCACAAATGCCCCTTGGACCCTCATGATAGGTGATACATCTTCTGTCCAAAATTTTGTGGCCTATATCTTAAGGAGTGTAGTCCCTGAAAAGCAGGAAGGATTTGGAGCCCTGGCTGGGGTGTGTGGCTGCACTCTTTCTAGGCTGGTGACTGGCATGTTAAACCCAAACAACACAGCTTAGACTGACACAAGATGAAGCACATTAGGCAGATGGCATGTTTTCTCTGCACAAGCCAGTGCCAGAGTATTTCTTCCTAATGATCTTCTGTTCTAGTTCTCACAGCAAAATTAGTTTTGAAGCAAAAAGAAACAACAAAAAAAAAGTATGCAACATGATGAGAGCAAAAATTACTATGTGGGAAAAATATCAACAAGAGCATGGTTTAGTTCTATCACTTCCATGGCTTTTATTTATATATATATATATTGTTTATAAAAACAAACACCCTACTTTGTCAGACTTGAAAAGTCAAAATTTACATTTAAATAGAGGCATTTAGCTGGCTTTTTTTCTCTCTCTCTCATCTCTTGAATGCAGAGTAGAAAAGATTAAAAACTCTCAATTTTCCTAAATGGAAGGATAACAGGTGAACTTTGCATTTTGAGAGCTATTCATTTAGTGAAAAATGTTCAACTCGGCAAAGACCAAAGCCCAGCTGATCAAGGGGAAAAGAGCACTGGCTACTAGGCCTGACATGGATTTGCTCAACAGCTGAGACCAGGAGAAGCTGTGATCCCATTGTGTCCTGTTCTCAAGGAGGAAATTATGCCAAATACAGCTCCCTGAGGGCAACATCTACATTTCCAGATGTACAGTGGATCACTATCCAACCGAAAATCACTGCAATTTTAGAGATTTCAGTGCTACAATAGCCCTGGTTTCATTGCTGGAACTACTGCAGATGTTTAAAATGTGAGGTGGTCTGCTTGTAAGAGAAAATGAGAAGACTTTAAACAAGTCCATAATTGCACAGCATTAAAGCCATTGTAAAATATCAAAGTGGAGGCGAATACTGTGATGACCCTTAGAGCTTGCTACCAATTGCCTTACTTTGATATTTTTTTTTTTCTTTTCTTTTTTCTTGTTTACTTCCTGGCCAGGAAATAAGTACTGATTTTAAGCATGGAGTCTATCAAACAAGTACAAGTGCAAGCAACGTGCTCAGATAATACCATCTTAGTCCATGGAAAGGTGTAGTAGCAGCTCATTCAATTCTGGGATGAATTTCTCCTCTCTGGCTTTTGCTAACATAGACCTGATCCAAAGTGTTAAAAGAACACACAGGCAAAAAGCTAGCCTCATGTTTTTTAAAACAAGTGTTAACCACAGATCCAACCAGCCCCTTCTAGGGTCTGATTTTGACTGCTTTTAACAGTTTCTCATGTCTTATATTGAGTGAAATGCATACACAAAACCCCACCAACAAACGAAGGAAAACCCCAACAACCTCCCCCTCTGCCAAAAAACAAACAAGCAAACAAACAAAACCAACCCAAAAAAAAACCAAAACCAATTTTAAAAGCAGAGGAAATAGTAACAACTGTTTGCAAAAAGCACAGACTGAAAATCTAAATGCCTGGGAGGCAAAAGCACTATCGCTCCGTACCCAGAACTAGGAAATTACTGACTCACTCTTTTTAAAGTTGCAAACAGTGTTTCTAGACTCCCAGGACCAGAAGCTATCCCAGTCACATTCCTACTGGGACATGTATTCTGATGTTCACCCATCATCTCATTGGTCCCTCTGCCTTTTACCCTCTGCCTTTTACTCTCACAAACTGTGCAAGAATCCATTGTTCCAGCAACAAATGCTGTCAGATTTTCTAGCAGTTCCCTACTTAAAAGCATTAAATACATAAAAATACAAGAGAAGGGAAAGTGTTAGAGCAATTGATTCTGAATTTAAGCCTTATCCTGAGATTAAAAGGATTTTAACTGAGCCAGCAGGACAGACATCACAACACATTAAGAACCTGTGTCTCAGTTTGTTCCTCAAACAATCAGGAGCATCTGGGAGTATCTGGTTGTATCTGGAGCACTGACTTGACTGGTATCCATGTGGTACTAATCAAAATAGTCTGAGGAGTCTGCACAAGAAATAGAGGAGCAATGCTTCCTTTCCCAAACTCACCTCTCTACTGCTGTGTCCATCCCTGTGGGCCAGTGTCCTTCACCCCAAATATCAAGCAGACCTTTAAGTTAGTGCTGAGATCACTATGCCATTACCACAGCTGCTGTAATGAATGTGGGGAGACAGATGCTGTCCATGGACACAGACTTATCACTGGAAAAAAGAAGGAGGCTTTTTACTTCAGGTAACCCTTAGGATAAGATTTTAGCCTCCAAGTGATACCAGCTTGATTCATTCCTGAGTTCTCCTAAAAATATTACAGCATGCAATGAAACATTCTCTTTCTTCACCATTTACTACCATGACCTGTTCTAACAATACTACACAAGGGTTGGTTTATTTACACATTTCTTGTGGCATCCATGCCCACAACATCCAAATCTGACATCTGTTAATTCCACACAAGTGAGCTCAGCTGGACAAGAGGATATAAAGTAATATGAAATGTCAGCTTTCATGTTCTCTGGCTTAAGCCAGCCATGTAATCAGGCACCCTTTATGATGGGCATATCATAGGTAAGCAGTGATGACAGAGTTTATCAGATACCAAAGGCCACTAATACATACTCCTGACTCTGCCTCTGTAGGAGTTTTTCAATCAGTGGTCCCAAACTTCAGCACATGGTTATCACAGCTGGTGGAAACATTAAACCTTCTGGGTTACCATCAAGCCCCAGCAAGAATTAGCATGCCCTTGAATTAACCTTGAATCCTAACCAAGGGCAGAGCTGTGCAATAGATTGAAACAGGCAGTGCTAACTGGCTGCAGATGTGTGAGCTTTGGGACAGAATGGGGCCAGTAAAGCTAAAATACTGACCCCCTTCCTCCTGCTCATCCTGCTGAGGACTGAACAGGGCTCAGCTGCTGCTTTGCTTCCCCAAGGTATGGCAACTCCTAGATCCCAAAGGGCCAGGGACCAACTAAAGCAGAATTACATCTCATGCTGAATACATAACTTCCCTGGATTGGCTTCTCTCCTGTGAATAAGCATCTTCTGAGGTGGCTGGGTGGTCAATGAGTCTATGTGACACTTCTCTGAGTTACCTGAAGCATTTTTATTTAAACAAGGTATTTCCAAATTTTTTGTGATTGTTGCAACAAAAAATATTCTTGTATTCTTTTCAATAACCAATTCATGTTGACAAGGCCTTTTAGAAATATTATTCAAAGAAGAATAAACTCAACACACAACTGCAGTCAGGTCCCTCATGGAAAGTGGTCCACCCTGAAGATACACAGTCCTTAGCACTGTCCCAGCTTTTTAGCAGAGTACTCCATGTCTTTACATCCACAAATTTCCCTGTACAGGAGAGATCTTCTTCACATAACTCTTCCCCCACCTACCCCAAAATAGCCCTGCAAGCCAACAACCTACAGCTTTATGTGCAGTAATTTGACATTACAATCTTAATCTGCAGCTGGGAAGCAGAGACATAAAGGACAGTAACAGTGAAGAGAAGCAAAGCACCATCCAAACCCAATTCCTCTTCTGTGCCAGCAAGATGAATTTGTACTCAAACCACCATAGCTAAAACTGTGCTGGGCTGCTCACCTACCTGGAAAAACCAATACATATCATCATACCATGTCCTGGGTGTTGTCTTTTTCTTTCTTTTCTTCTTTTTTTTTTCTTTTTTTTTTTCTTTTTTTTTCCTTTTCTGGTTGATAGGTTTTGTTCTTTGTGGTGAGGGTGTTTTTTGCTTTCTTTTTGAGGGCTCTCCAGGTGCCAGTAAATGACACTGGGATGTGTATAAAGCTGTAGCATTTTACTCTCTAATACCAGGAAATTAATATGCAGACGTTTTTTCAGTTTTTTATCTTATGAATACAAAGACTGAATCAAAGCATCAAAGGGAAAGAAAGCGGGCTCTTTTTCTTGCCTAAGTTTTCTGGGACTCAATAATATTGTTGGTTTCTCTTTCTCTCCTGCTTCTATTTTGTCTTAAGGCTCTGCATCTTGGAAGACTGTGAAGCTGCTGTGTGATTTTTATCTCCATGATTAAAGTGTTACACTTTATTGAGCTCTTTGCATCAGCACCAAAATCTGCAATGCAGGATTTTACATAACACTTCATTTTCTCCTCGCACCATTACTGTTATTAACCTGGTGGCAATAAACAGAAAATACAACTCGGCTCATGATGTACTCCTGAGTTTTTGTGTGTGTGCGCGCATAACGGGAAAGGAAAAAGAACAAAAAGAATGGAAATTAAAGGGCCTTCACCCTGTGAAAGACTAGGAATGGCTGCATAAACTTGTCTTTGCCTTAAAGAACAATTTCAGCCTTTCAGAGTTAAAAGGAGAAGTACTGTGCTGGAGCTTCTGCATGTAAGGACCTCCTCTAACATAAAAGATCTAAACAGAAAGAACATCCAAACTACTTCAGAATTCTCCAACTCATTATTATTCATCATTAGACTTCTCAGATGAAGTCTGATGATATCCTACTTTGGGATGTTTCCTACTTTGGGATGTTTCACATTTCTTTGTTAAAATGATAAAATGAGATCTGCCAAGAGAACACCAATAAGGGTTTGGAAACCAGCTGAGGAGCTGGATGTGGCAGCACAGATGACCTTCCCACTCCATCAGTCGGTGGAACCTGCATGTTTCACAGATGCAAGATCTCTGAGTTCCCAGGAAAATAGCGTGTTAAATATCCAAAGGTGTAAGAAACTGGGTTACTGACAGAGATTCTCTTTTTGCTGAGGCAGGAGAGACCTGCAGGTTCTGGAGCAGAGACCTCTAGGTGTGCAAACAAGACTCCAAGAGCCGTGAAGAAAGAGATGGGTTGTCCTTGAACAGATGGTCACCAAAACTTGATTGACACCTAATGGGGGAGAGAGAAAGAAAGCCAGTGTGTGGAACTTGGCATGTCCCAGAGAGAGCCTTCAGAAGCTAAGTCAGTTTGGGTATGACTGGATAGAAATGCTTCAGGAGCTTAGGCATCATCTTAAAAATAAAATAATTAAGAGGGCAGGCTTTCTAGACTTGTTCTGCTTCTCTTCCCTTTAGATAATAGAAGCCCTCCTTTTGCAGTCCTGAAATGCTGGAGGTGGGGACATGGGGGATATCCTAAAAACCTGCGTCAAGCTGTCTTCACTCAGGTGCTGCAGGTCTCCATGAACTGCACGGTGCTGCCACAGCTGCCCAAGGCACCTCCTCCAGGAGTGGTCAGGAAAGTCAGTGCAGATTGGGGTCAATGGCACGGCTGTAGCTTACCCTGAAATGGTCTGGTTATTTTTGAAGGATTGTTTTGTATTTTAACCCAAGAGAAATATTTTAGACAGCTTGCCAAGCTTCTGCCCCTACTTATGTGGGTTCCTGCTCTTTACACTTGCTATTTATTTTGCACTTGCTCTTTACTCAGTTTACTACAGTTTGAAATATAGCAGAACATTTTTCAGTTCGTGAGTGTGTTGTTTGCTGTCAAGGAGACGAAATGTTACTACTTTCCTCTGGAGAAGCTTAGGACATGATGGATGAAATGTCACAAATAATTAGACTTTTCTTATGAATTACATTTTTTTAAACTTCTGTTTTCATGTCAACAGGTATGTTACGGATAGGCTGTATGGAAGGACCTGGGGAAATTTTAGTTCTCTGGGAACAGCAGTAATGTAATATCTGATACGCCAGAGAATAGCTCCAGCTGAGACAAATTTTAAAAACTTCTACTATGAAAATTTGGGGCTATGAAAAATCTGAGTCCAGTGGCAGAATCAAAAAGATCCAATCCAGTTCCTGAATAGCATGGACATGGTTAGGAATTTAAAGAGTATTTGACATAGTCTGACCTAAAGTCCATCCACTGCAGTGTCTTGTTTCTGACGGTGATGTTTTGTGGCACTGTTAAGCCCTACACAATATGGCACCCAGTGATAATCTCAATAACTATCAGGCTTGGAGGAAATAAAAACTGCAGTTCACTCTCACACTTTGAGCAGAGATGTACTGCAGATAGGCAGATACTCAGATAGCATAAAATTATCTGGGAGACAGACATGAACAAACCCTCCAACTCTGAACTCTCCCTGGAAAACGGATCTACACGTCATGGGCTGGGCACACATCAGTGAACACCCCCAAATACCTGAGCATGCTGAAAAAAACTGCACAGAACAATCACAGGTATTCACACACCACTTCTTCATTAGGGTTTATATGAGTTTCTAAATCTCTCATCATTTTAATCTCTCCGTTTATAAACTGCCAGTTGTTAGAGCAGTAAGCACTGGATCAAACATAGCACTGCAGCTGAATTACTGCTTTGAAATCTTGTATCACATGCAATGACTTTAAATTGCTTGCTTTGCTAGAAAGGTGGAAAGAATGCGAAGCCGTGACACTCTAAATCACACTAATCAATGATGTAAATCTTAACTGTACAAATGTATCAATAATGAGGAATGCTGCAAGGGAAAAAAATCAGGGCAACTGCACACCTTTAAGATCTCCCTTCCATAACCAACTTACTGTCGTATGTTGTAGAATCATCAAGAAAATACAAAAACTAATAATGATGTAGCAAAATTTACCTAACCCCCTTGACATGGAAATAAATTTGTATTTTATCTGTGGGGAAAAAAAGTCTCCCACACGTATTTGCTAAGCAATCTCAACTGATTAGAAATGATTCAATTAAAATGGAAGCATTGCAGTGAATGACATAAAAGGACCACTGACATTTTCTCAGGAGATTTAAAATGTTATTTTTAATACTAAACTGTAGACATGCAAATATTTGAAGGGGAAGGGGGGGCGTGAAGTTCCAGTGTTCATAAACAGAACACAGCTTGTTTGGGGCTTCACACTATTTCAGATAAATATTATAGATATTGGTATTATCAAAACAGGGCCTGGGAAAATAGTTTTCAAATACCAGGAAAGGGCGGGGGGGTGGGAGGAACACACCTCTCAACCCCTTTTTTTTTTTCTTCCTCAGAAAATAAAGCTGTGATCGTTGGCTCATCTCTAAGGATCATAAAACAACAAAAGAAAATTGCTTCCCCATGGGTAACATGATGAGAGGGAAAAGAAGGAGCCTGAGTAGCTTCTTGACTGTGTTGCTTCCTCCCAGCAACAGCTAATGAGATTCCCTGCCAAGGTGGAACCTGCCACACATCCTCTACATCAAAGGAGATCTGGAGGATATTCTATTGCCTTTGACTACCATGCTGCCTAGTATGCTAGATGGCCACATCTGAAAATCCCCATGACCCCCAAAAGTCACCTATTGCTCTATGAGGAGCTTGGGAGATGATAAAACCCATAACAGAGCACTTGCTTTGCTGCTTCACAACCGTTTGTATTCTAACAGCTGTGTGCAGATTTATCAGACAGAAATGTGGTTGCATCTCTGTCTTCCTTAGTCAGGCCCATCATAACTTACGTGGTGTAATCACTGTCCATCCTTCCTGTTCCTTCACACTGCAGCTAGAGAAAGCTCAGGAACACTGTCAGATTTTCTGCAGTGAAGTCATAGAGATGCTCCCACGATGGTTTCCCAGTCTATCAATCTACTGTTCCACGTGCTACAGCCACCACCACCGTGTTCCCAGCGGGACAAGGCTCAATCAGCACCACAGATACCTGTGGCTGCTGTTCAATGTGCCTGTGCTCCCTGGGGCACTTTCTAGCTGCTCTTAAAACACTTCAGTTGACTCAGTGGGCAGGGTCACACTGCGGCCTGGCAACCAAAGCCCAGGGGTAAAACAACCCGCCCAAGGTCATGCAGGATATGAGGAAAAGTCGACCAATGCTTTTGATTTTTGTCCATTATGCTGCTGCTCTTGTTTTGGAGGGGTAGGGAGAGGGTCCAGGTGCTGAACGGAAACCTTTTCCACGTTAGACCCCATTTTCAAGCAGAGTGAAGGGGGAGGTGGAGTTGAAGGTGTTGTAACTACAAAAATGACATGGAGATGGAAGGTTGCTCATCTCTTTCTCTTCTGCTTCTTCTGGTAAAGTATTTAGTTTAGGGGAAACAGGAAGCCTTCACAGTCAAGTCCAGCTTCTACCACTGGTCAATGTGGGCAAAGGAAAAAGAAAGAAGCTGGTTTTAAGGGAAACTATTCAACCACCTTGCTGTTTTCTGCACTTTTACACTGGGAACCTTGCTTCCTTCATTTTGGGCTAGAGATACAAAGAAGTATTCCAACATGAAGGCATAATTTTGGCTCCGTTCCACTCAACTGGATATCAGGATGCAGTGTCAGCTGCCTGGGAACATAGCTCCCAGTGTTCTGATTTTTTTGGATTTCTCTGGTTGGGCCCCAAGTCACTGTGATCATTTATCACACATTGAAGATTGTTGTTTCCTAATACTTCTGCTACAGGGAATACTTGAGGAGGCCCTCCCTCCACTGTTCCCAAGCCAGCAGAAACAAAAGGAGCAGAAGCTTCCATCTCGTGAAATGACATGGGCATTGATTTCTCAGTTCTGACATGGGCTTGGCTTTTCACCTTCAAGAAGTTCAGTTCCTCTCAGCTCTCACTCTTATAATGGGCATTGCAGAAACCAGTTTGTCTAATCTCCATAAATCACCAGCTCCTCTTGGAAGACACTTTTCCATGGTGCACAGTAGTGCAAATTCCATGGGATGCTGGTCAGAACAGGAACTGCTGTGCCACAAATAGCCTGCCATTACACACACCTAAACACAACACCCTTTTGCGGTGCTCCAAGATGGAAGTGCAAGAGTTATTGTGACAGGAACATCCAGAAAAATGTTATATGAAAAGGTGCTGTTTACTTAAGAAATTACCCTTACTTTGTATTTAATGTTTCATACCTAAGGTTCAATCAATGCAGGAAATTCTCCTTCTATTCTCGTATCTCAACAATAATGATGCAAAAGGTCATACAACATATCATCAATAAAATACTGTCTCTTGAAAATCAGTTTTCAGATAGTCAAATTATTTTTGAAAAAGAAGTGTCATTCTTTAACCCTGTCAGGAAGTTAGAGGCACAACATTCGGTTTCCATTTAAAAATCGAAGTGTAAAAGGGTAAGGGAAAAAAAAGGTCCCAAAAAAATCACTAACACAAATGTCATTCAGGCCTGGCAAAAAAGAACACAGAGATTAAATGTTACCCTTTATAGTTTGCAACCCAAACAGAAGATCACTGAGCTAGCGCGTGACAGTAAAATATATTGCACAAATGCAAACTAGCCAGTCAAATCTCCGGCTCTCTCCAGGCTGGAAAAAAATAACCAAAGGAAAAAAAGAAACAACAAAACATGAGAAAAACTGAAAGAAGAAATAACACTTCAAAAACCTTTCTGCTTCAATCACATGTAATAAGCTGTTCCTGATACTGGGGAAAATCTGACGGCTGGATGGGTTTTTTTTTTTCCTTTTAATGTGGGATTTTTACTCTGACAATTTGTCCTTAATGTTACTTGAACATAGGTTACTCCAGCTGCACACCAAAATATACTGGCTTGGAGTTTAATTTTGAGACACTTAACATTACATTTTCCCAAGAAATGGTTGCTCTTCTCCTGAATTTGATGGCTCATTGAGCTTCCAGGTAAGAGCTGGTTTTACAGGGATATGTCTCTGTACATTCTTTACAGTCCTTATAAAACTGCCTGGCCAGCCAGAGCACTGATTGCCTGGGGAATTTTTGGTAGGGATAGGTTAATCTATGTGACCTCCATAGTTCATCTGAAACTGCTGCACAACTTTCTAAAGAGCCATCTTTATTTCCTCCCCATCCGCTCCTCGGTTTCTGAGTGACTCCCAGCACACACTTTCTCAAGGATAGCTGGAAACAAACACAGAGGTGAACATAAACACATTTCTTCCTGTGAGAACATTTGCAGTGGTGTAGATAAAGACTCAGGGCTGCCCACTAACACACACAATCCCTCATGCACCAGTCCAAGTGCAAAACCACGTATTTGCGCAAACACAACAATTGGGCTCCAGGAGAAGTATTTCTATTCCCACAAGAAATACAGTTCAGCTGCTGGGAGGGGTGTTTTATTAGCAAGGATATGTCCTTTACAGTAATGAAAATAATTTGTCTGTTCTCTGAAAGGACCAACAGATACCATTCTTCCAGATTAAAGTCTTTTTCCTATATGCTAACGTGTTTGATTTTTAAGCTGATGATAGGTAGTCTGTCAAAGTTATTTCAATGTAGAGCAAAGGGGTGGCTCTACACAGCTTGGAAGCCCTTCCTTCCCCATCCTCTGAAGCAGCATTAATCAGGATTGCTGCCTCAGCCATGGAGCATTTTGTAACTCTACCCAGCCTTCTTCCCACCCCTTAACACCTCCTCTGCTCTTTCCCCCCACCCCATCAGCGCTGCTCCCCCAGCACAAATTGCCACACATCTGTACAAAGGACAAGTGGAAGAATAAGGTGACAGTTCTTTAAGGAAAGAATAAAAATGCAAATTAACAAACACCAAATTTGCTGTAAACATTAAATACTTCAGACATGAAACCTTCTGTGCTACAAGAGTGCTTTCAGCATTATCTATTCACAGCAGTTCCTCTGCTCCTGAGGGTCATAAACACTGAGAGATGGAGCCAGCAAAAAAGCTCTAGTTGAAATTCAGCTCACAGCAAAAGCAATTTCCGAGTGTGCAAAGTGCTGTCAGCAGGCCTGATGTTTGTGTATGAAATATAGACAATATGACTGGCCCATCGGCAGTCACTGTCAGCCTGATGGATGGGGCCTGAAAAGAAGTAAAGCGGCTGCCGTTAGGGCCCAGTCTATCAGATGCTTGATGGAGATTCGGGGGCTTAATAGAGGTAAAAGTTTCTTCTAATCGGACAAAATTTCCAGCGGTGATCACAAAGAAAATAAAAGGGACAGCGGTGTGATATGAGGGCACAAGCAAGGCTTCCCTGGCTCAGCCACAGTACAAAACAGAAGAGGAAAGCGATGCGTTCTCAATAAGGAAGGAAATTGGCGTGTTTGTTCTTGGATCTCGACTGTCCCAGAACAGACAGGACAGCCCTACAGCTCACTGCGTGCACGAGCATCTTCGGGTGTTCCCCACTGCTCAGACCCCTGGCAAAATGAAAACATCACTCTGCAACCACTCGGGTGCCCTTCGCAGCATACCTGCTGGTGTGACAGAGGGGGGACTCATGGACACAGCACCACACACATGCAGAAAAATCTGTGGAACAGGCAGTTCAAATGTCCTTGCTCCTTTTACCATTTGGAAACTAGAGTTCTTGCTTTTTCCTTTTTTCTTTTGCCCCCAAGGTTGTTGTTATGTGGGTAAAACTTCATGTGCAGTATGTGTGGGCCATCTGCAACAAAAATACGGAGGGCTCAACTCCACATCATACGTCATGCTCCAGGGCCCTCAGCTCATGATGGCAAAGACCCTCAGGCAGAAAAAGTAGAGACCATAGCAGAACGGCATGGCATGGGTCAGAGCACTCGTGGTGGTTCAGTTCTTAATACTTGTGCCAAAACACCATGAAAATCATAAGGCTCTGTTGAAAAAATGCTGACCACTTCAATAAAGATAGAGAGCAATTAGAAGTGAGCTTGTGCTTCAAAGTCCACGGATCAGTCTGCAGCAAAACTGTACATATTTTGAAACTAAATAAACCCACGGCTTTGATCCATCCCTATTCGCAAAGGCAAAGAGGGGCTGACAGCTCGTGATGTTTGCCTCCCTTCAGGTATGTGAGAAGGCAAGTTCACAGCACAGGGAAAGGCAGAATTATTGCACGTTTTCACTCCAAAACAGGACTTGTCAAGGAGAAGGAATATCAATGAATGCTTAAATTTTTTAAGCAAAACCACCATAAGAATTGAGGCAAAATGGAGAACAGGAAATTAAAAGTGTGCACAAATGGGAAACCTCCCCAGGTCCAGCAGTCTAATATTTTGGAAGAAGCAATATATTTCTACAAGAAACCATAGCCTTCCTTTTCACTGGGGCTCTCTACTTTTCACCCCATCATTACAAGTGCTTCCTTGATGAGAAAAAGAGCCAGAGAGGCTGCTGGGATATTTGGGAAACTTATAAATGGTCATTTCTTTGCACCAGTGTTTAAATAGACCTTCAATAGGAAAAGCAGCAAATTTGCAATACTCTAAAGGGTTATGGACATCATACTCTACTCAAGCTCCAAAGGACAGAGTGCACTTGATTAGTTCCTACCTGACCTTCCAAACATACAATCTACTGGTTTCTAGTGGGTTCTCTCACCTCAGGCATGTTCTCTACAGCTGGAGATTTTCTTCCCTGAAAATCCTCTCCCCAGAGAGATCCATCCCTGCTCCCAGGCTGGGAGCTGGTCTTCACACACTAAACCCTTCGGTGTTTCTACGACACACTGTGAAGTTTTCCTCTGGAACCCAGTTTATTCTGCCCCAGACTCAGCTGGAAATTCTACATCCCAAAGCCCCAGTTTAGAACTTGTCACAAGGGCTGGCTGTTTCCTACTTACCGAAGGGACACAAGAGCAGGCAGGGCTCAGCTGGAGCCTCTGGTAGCAAAGCAGCTCCTGACATTAATATCCTTTAGCACAGGCTCCAGAAGAGCTGCTAACAGTGAGCTTTTAAAAAAGATTGCTGCGTCTTTAACAGGTTTTAAACCAAGTTCCCTTACCCTATTACCAGCACCTGATGGAAAGCACTACCCTATTGAACTCACCAGCGGGCCATTAGAAGTGTGTCAGATTATATTAACTAGGCAATTAAAAAAAAACACCCAACCAGCAACAACAAGGAGCAGCAACTCGGCGCACGAGGAGAGCCTGTCTGTCGTTTTGTAAATCCCCAAATTAGTTTTGAAAGGCCACTTTCAGCCTGGAGTTAAGGCCAGATTTACCCTCTGCGTTGTCTGCAACGGGAGGAATCTCTGCAGCAACCCGATGAAACTGATTATTTATGATAAGTGACTGACATTGGAACACTGCCCAAAAGGCGAAGGAATGAAAGCCGCTGTGACCCCAAATGAGAAGATTTTCTTTGATCAGCTCACACAAACTTCTAAAAAAATTATGACTTTTGGTTTCACGCAGGAGATCAAATAATTAAACAAACAGATGTGCAGATATTAATAACAAAAGGTGTCGCATGAGGGAAGCATTCAACCACAAACAAGCCATTTATTTTAAGACTTAAGTGTTGCTGAAATTCCCAATCAGAAGAAGAAAGAATGATTTTTAAGTGTGGTGTGGGAGGCATTTTAGAGAACTGGGGGTAATTTAAAGCAGAATATGCTTTTTTGATGAGACTGCCAAAACCAAGATGCCTCTGGATAAAAAATAAAGCAAAAAAAGAAAGTTAATTTACATACAGACAGAGCTGTCAAGCGAGTCATCAGCAGAGAGAGGGATAACAAGTCTTTGGGTAACAACTCCCTTGTTAGGAAGATGGCAGCAAGAAGCAGGATCAAGGGAAAAGGAAAGTCACCGTACAGATGTTTTAAAGGAACAGTTAGCATTTTCTGTGGCTTGGGGGGCTGAACATTGCAGCTGCCTGCTCGGTGTGAGTGCAGAAACCACTTGCATGAAGGATGTGTGCATAGCTGGGGAAATAATTGAGTAGTATCTTCTATTTCTGTAGAGCAAGACAAGGGTCTGAGCAAGGAATTTGGGTCTAGACTCCAACCTCAATTTTCCCTAGCTTTGTGCTGTTGGGGAAAGGCATGAAGGATGTTATTCTGGGGGTTGAATCTGTCTTTACCTTTCCAGCATAGTCAGAAGTGACTTGAGGAGGCACTGGAGAGTGTCACATGCCCTGTCCAAGAAACCTCAAGGAGTAACACACACCCACACATACTCCTGGAGTGCTGCTGGATGAAAAGCCCATGATAAGAAAAAGAAATGAAAACCCCTGGTGGTTCCCCCATAAGAGCTGCAGAGAGCAAATCTCAGGCCCTCATCGACACGGCAGCTGCTCCTTGTTCCTCATTACAGGTCCACAGTGCCACCAGCAGCACAAGGAATGCTGATATCCAAGATAAGGAGGGAAAGGTTCCCCAGCCCCAGCCAGAGGCACTTTTGGGGTTGAGCCACCTCTTCTCCCTTACCTTGACTACCAGAGGCTTTCATACTATTCCCATCCCTTTTATCTCTATGGATGCAGCAAACCCCACTTGCAAGCACAGATCCAAGGGGTGGGATTTCCCTGCTGGAGTGTTGTTTATTCCCAGGAGAGCAGAGAAGGTGGAATGAAAATGCTGACCAATTCCATCTGCAGGCCAGCAGCTGAACTGGAATCCAATAGTTTCTTTGATTTGCAAATCTCTTCCACCAGCTTTACCTTTCCCTACCAAACTCCTTCCTGAAACCTGAGAGCCATCATCCTTTTCCATTTCTTTAATCAAAGATCCTCCAAGAACTGTGAATGTCCTGAGGAGACTTGATGAAAAAGAGATTAATTTCAAGCGGAACCCCTACTTATCTTCTACCACTATAGATCTGTGGCATGATAAAGGGACAGATTGCTGGGCTTAAATGGCTTTACATTCCAGAAGAAAAAGTATGGAATACCCCTCAGGATCTCAGCCATGATGGGAGAAAACTGAGATCCCAAGAAACATCCCAGAGCGATACATAAAACCAAGCCTCCGGCTCTAATAATCACCTGCTTTTTGTGGAGCTCAGGGTCACACTGATCACATTGCAAAATCGTTGATTTTTCTCCATTGGTTCATTGCTCTGACTCACTGAATTGGTGGCTCACTTGTGAACTGGGTGGGGACTCAGGCCCAGCTCATGTTTTCCTGGAGTGTTCAATAGAATGGGAGTGCCTCAGCCAACCCTCATGGGAAGCCTGGCATGAAAACCATGTTCATCATGTTTTGACTGGTATCAACTGGAATTCTGCCTCTGACACAGGGAGCAGGCACAAGCAGCCCACATCCTCCAAAACAAGAGAGATGGGTGAAGTGCTACTGCCTGAGCTTTTCCAGATAAAAAAGGCTATGACAAAGCACATGGTTTTTCAGGAAAAAAAGAAAAACTTTTTGTCTAGAAGTAAATATTTTATGCATAAATATTTCTGTTTTTCTGTTCTTAAACGCCACCAAAATAAGTCCTTAAGCTCTGCTTAGCTAAATATCACACAGAGAATTTATTTTAATAGAAACTTAAGTATGTACGGCACAAGCTTTACAACGAAGAAAAACCCTAGGACCAGAACTCTCCTCATATTAACATGCCCATTTTCATGTATGTGTTTGTGGTACAAAGCACTGTACATGCTGCACAGAGTTGTCCCTTTGTGACCATTGAATATTTGGTTAATTGCAACTTCAATGTGATAGTGGGTTTCTTCATAAGAGTACAGAAAATAGCTGTTAGAACAAACACAGCAGGGTAAGAAACAACTTGGCTGGCTGTGGGGGTGGACTGGCTAATATAGCAGAGTGTACCTGTCTCTGTCTTCCAAGTTGCTACAGAAATGACAGATCTACCCAAAAGCCAGCCCCACAATTATCTGCATTTCTCCATCGTGATTATGGTGACGTGGACTGAAGATGAGATGGGGTTGAGTTTCAGAAAGCAACCTGTACCCACAACTCACACCAACTTTATCTTCCAGAAAACATACAGAGCTCAATGCACTTGGTCTTACAGATATATAGGAAACCACCAGCAAATTTTTCAACAATATATCCTCAGGGAAGAGAGGTGCTCAGCCAGGAGAGGATTCCTGGCTCCGGTGGTCTATATATATATCCAAGACATGCCTTTGGCTGATTCACACAGACAGAAAAATGACCAGTTCTTTATGGCACATGGCCTGTCCTTCCTCTGCGTGACCAAAACAGTATCAGGAGTCAAGACAAATGCCAAATTATGAGGTTGGGGCTGGTGAGACACACACATGTGACAGGGAGGTGGCCATGGGAGCTGAAACAGCCTGGCACATCCACTTAGTGCCACAATGTCCCTGTGCAAACAGATGTTCCACTCCTATGCAACCCCCGTCCCTTTATCAAGGTTTTATACCACCCTTCACTAAAAATCATTCTCAACGTTTTCCTTCCTTTGACCTCGCCGTACAAGAAAACAGCAGCACCGATGGTAATAAAATGTGTCCTTTAGTTTCAGAAGTCTGCCTTCCATTTAAGCTATGGAAATGGGAAGCAGCAGCTGCTGATGGCTGTATAAACATAACTGTCCACAGAGCATAACTGGCACTTTGCTGAACTCATCTCTGCAAAATAATAGATGTGGCTGGTCTGATGTGATAATACTTGATTGATTTACCCACATGGTATTTAAAACGTGGCTGATGTGACCCTTTTGCTCCAGTCTACCCATGAACCATAGATTTAAAATCCACACATTGAGTGGATTTGTTGGAAAGCTGGAATTCACAAATCAAAGAGGCTGTTAAGGTTCAATAATACGGTTACAAGATGAATGTAAAGCCAGAGCCCATGGCATGCTAAGTGTGTTGGATAAAAAGGCATCTCAACAATATCTTAGTGTGATCCCCATTCTTTCCTGCATCATGACCCTTACCAAAGTTTTCCAAAGCTGCAAAGCCCAGATTTACAGACATACCAATACAAAGAGCACAACTAAATAAAATTCCTTCTGAACATGCATCCAAAATGTTTGAGTGTTTATTCAGATTTCACCCGGACTTCAACCCCGGCCAGGCTTAAGCCCCCTTTAACAACTGTGACTCCAATCCAACATTACCCAGTGGCTGTGCTTGACAGCCACCAGTGCTTAGCAAGTCTGGAGTTTTTTTATGTCTTGGAGTAGTGCATCATTTAATTTTTCCATGCAGCTCAAATGCTTGCTTTGATATATAACTGAAAGGATCAAAGGAATCGCTACAACTCTTACTCAGGAAGGCATCTACGAACACGTTTCCAAGAGCTACAGGCAATTTAGGGGGAGGATGTGGTGGGAATTATGGGTAAACAGCAGCAAATATTGAAATGAAATAGTGGAAAACAAATGTTGCAACCGCAGCAACAACAACCAGGAAAAAGCAGGTTTGTTTTTTTTTAAACCTGACTAGATTAAAGTTTGTTTCCACTAAGTGAAATGAAAAGAAAACCCAACAATTCTAAATTTAAAAAACCCTGCTGATTAGAAGTATTTATTTATTCCTTCTTTATGAGTTACACAAAGAAACACTACCAAGGGAGAAGCTGAGTATTTGCTTTTTTTCACCCTTGACAATCATGTTCAGACAAACCTTTTAACTGAAGAAAACCTTTCTCTCCTCCCCACGTTTCCCGTATGTATACTCTCTATTATTCACCCTTTTCCATCAATAACTTCCAGCACTTGGAATTTACATGCAGTATTTAATAAGAGCTGGTGTGAATGTCGAAAGTATCTTGGTAGGATGTTATGTGTCAAAAAGCGATCATGTTACCGTGTGATGGATTAATATGAAGAAACAGCTTGAAGGCAAGGTATTCATCTTTCTTTTTTTTTTTTTTTTTAAATGACAACACTAATACATTTGTTTCAGTTCTGAAATTAATTTCCTAATAGTAAGAAAGGTCAAAATGAACAAGAGGCATATGAGCCTTTCTGTCATCTTTGACAAATTATCCAAAACAAGCCTGTCAAATCAAATGGGATAACATTTTGAGTAATAAATGTTAGTACTGATTAACTGGTCAAAGTTAATTCTTTCCAGGAATTGCCATATGCAAAAGGCAGGAATTCATTCATTTGCTTTGTTGTTTTTTTTGGGTTTTTTTAATATTTCTTCTATCATGTTTTCAACATAGTTTTCTTGGAAATAGGCCTACCCAGTGTTTTCTGGGAATGATGACTGTTGGATGGTACAAACTGAAAATGCTATCTTGTGCAGTGCTCAGATGGGTATTTTTGAAGTAATTTGAAAGATAAGTGAGATATTAATCAACAGAAAAGGGAAGGGGCTGCTTTGCAACTCTTACTGGTTTTCAGGTGCTTTTCAATGGGATTATGATGCGGGTTTCTCCTGAGAGAGCAACTCTCCTGAGTATACAAAGATTTAACATCCACTGAGAGAAAACTGAAATTTAAATCTAGAAAAAAGAAAGATCTTCATTATGACTGCTTTCAAACTGGTAAGGCTGTTGGGTTCTCCAGGGCTGCATTGCTCTTCTAGGTATGTTTAGTATGTTCAGATGCTTTTAATTGTTAGAAACTCCTTAGGGTGAGACTGGGACAGAAAAACAACAGTTGTCTCAGGGGATTCAAGGATTTGTCCAAGGGCAACAGTCAATAAAGTCCAGCAGTTGTTATGGGCTCTTCACCTTTTCCACCCATGGGACTTTTTATAGAAAGAAAAATGGTCCTTTCATCCTATTTCACAAGCACCAAACTCTGTGGGAAAGATGTAACTCACACTCAGTGGGCCCCAAAACTGTGGAACAAACTGTTATGAACAGCTGGTTATAAAACCAGCATACACATAATTTAAATAGAATTTTAGGAGTCTGTATTTCCCAGGTGAAAATCCAGCCTGGGTCTCCAGGGACCAGATGTGATTCATAAGATGCACTTGCTGGCAGAGTGTCTGCGTCACAAAACAATGACAAACTTGTCTTCCTTCTCCAGCAATACCAGCTGGGCTAAGGAAAATTATTACCTCTTCTCCTAAAAACCTTGGGGGTTTTCTATTCTGAAACCATGGCAGCCACAGTAGTATTATACCTCACACCACAAGAAGACCTTAACATCTCCCACAAGCCTTGCTTCGTAGTCCAGAAAATCTTTTCTGTATTTCTTGTGAGGTGATTTCACAGGACCTGCAGGTGCTGCACACGGCCATCTCTGTGCAATAGTGTGCAGGGCACACTTAATGGCCTGAGAAAGCCCTGCCCTTAATTTAACCCACATAATCACCATCATTTTCCTGGGTAAGCAACACTTTCAGCTTCATGCTGCCCTTCTGTCCTCTCTTGGTGACTTCAGCTGCTGCTGTGTATCCATTCCAGAGAACCCAGTGCAGTTTTCCAAGTCAAACTGAATTACAAACACTGGCATCCAGCCCACAGTGGATACCAGTGGAGGCTGGGCCCACTAGTGCCTGCAGAAATACCTGAGTTGCTCCAGTAGCATATCCTCCACCACTGCACAACCTTTCATTTAGGATCTTGAAACAGAAATACCCTCTTAGAGATCTCCACAGAACTGGATAGTGGGCCATGGTCCTGACAGCAAATATCCAAAGAATTTCTCTGTGCCACTTCTCAGGCATTTAGAAAGATGAGTCCCTTTTTCTGTTTTAACTGGAAGACTACTCCAGATGTCTAAGAAAAAAAAACCATATTGAGGGAGGTTTTCTCCTTAAATTATCCTGTAAACTTACACTGCTAAACCTTTGGTCAACACTAAATAAATTCTTTTTTCTTTGGGGCTTATGCAAGTCAAAAAAGATCTGGAAGAGAGTACAGAGTTAGGTGACAGGAAGGGGGAGAAATATGCTGAATTCTGATAATTGCTCTTCTCAGAATAAAGCATTTCCAATTTATTACAGTTGGAAGGATTTATGCAGCATAGAGAAAGCTGTATCAGTCCATACATTTTAACACAAGATTGGGCTTTCTATTATATCAACACTTTTCCAAAACAGACAGCAGCATGACTAATCTCAAAGCTCCAAAAAAGAAAGTGTCTCTTTTTTGTTTGGCCTCTCAAATCTTCCAAATATTTTTAAAATATGTTCTCTTCTCTTCACCTCCTCCTGCTACTAAAAAAAAAAAACCCACAGAAACCACAAACCACAACAATAAAAAACCAAAACACACATACACACACACAAAAAAAAAAAATCCCTGAGAAGAATTTAAAGAGCTCATTCAAAAATAAAACACAAAGATAAAACCTCCAGTGGTAGATTCTTTCTAACTGGTGAATTTATTCTAAACTCAGTGCAGAGAACTGAGTAAAATAAAGGTCAGACCCTGTGCTGGGAATTCCCCTGACCTTTCAGGCTACATCCATCATTGGTATTACACAGAATTTGCCATTTATCACACCAAACAGAGAGCAAATCTTTAACTCCTTTTCTCTTCCCAGCAGTACAGACCCAACAATTATTCAGATTTTAAGACAAAATCGATGTTTATCCAGCTCCTTTTTACAGATCGGCCTCTTTGGGCTCCTCACTTCTCCAACCTCTGGATTTACAGCAGGGAACTGATAAAGCAGGGAGCATATGAGAACCAATGTGTCCTGGGGAGATGGGTGTGAAGGGGTGGATTAAAAATGCATTTGGAAAGGCCTTTTAAAAAGGTCTGCTTTCCTACTGACATCTATTGAAGGGTATTTCTGACAAACCTCTCCTGAATTCAGGATCATATCTGGGGAAGAGGATTCTTTGAAAGTTTCAGGCCTTTAGATAGCATCAGGGAATTGTCCTGCTACGCTTTCTAGAGAAGTTTGGCACCTGCATACATCAGACTTGAATAGCTTTTAAGGACCCCTCCAGCTGTGAAACCATCATGGATGGATGCAATGAAGGGAGCAGCCCAGGCCATAAGTTCACAGCCTTGCTCATCACCACGAATGAATTTCTCTCCAGGACTCTGCAGTACTCATTCCAGAGAAGAAAATACACAAGTCGGGGCGTTGGGGTCTGACACAACCCCACGGGAGCCGTAAATAGGAAGTCTCGAACAGCCTCATCTCTATCCAAGTGATCTCCTGGGTTTACAGCTGCACTCCTGCCCCAAAAATACAGGGATCTCCTGAGACACCTGTCCTCTGGGATGTCCCAGCTCAGCTTTCCAGGCTCAGGCAGTGCATGGCAGGATTCAGAGCCCCTTTCACCTCAGCACAGGGATCTCTTCCTTTCCTAAAAGCTATCAGTGTATGCCTCCCAGTGCCCTGGTGCCATTCAGTGTCTTCTGCTTGCATTCAATATTCACATTATCAGCACTAAGGGCCAATTTGGGAGCTCCCAAGCTTCCCCCTCACAGAGAATGCAGGAAGACAGAGAAGTTGCCAGGATATTTATAAAAGAGTGCATAGGACAACTGTATTTGTGGAAGGTTAAACAGCCTAATGCATGATATGAGCATCTGTGTCATGAATCAATGATTAAAGTAAAGTCTGTTTCATCAAAATTCAGCGATCTCAACCATGGTAAATAATAGGCTAATTAGGCATCTGCTCATTCAATGTCCAAAGGGACAGGCCAGTTCCTGGCACAAAGTGAAACATTTGTTGCACCACTGAAAAGTCATTTTCAAGCCTGTGAACCACCTACAGCAAAAGAGATCAGCTCCTTCCTTTGCCAAAGGATGCTCTTCACAAGGAGGAAAACGAGACCACTTCCTCTTCCTACTGTCAGGGCTTACAAACTGGCCTTGGGTGGGTGAACCCAGCACCTGGTCCAGAGTGAGATGGACAGGAAACTTTAGACTAACTTTTAAAACACCAATTGCTTAGAAAGGAAAAAGTGGAGAGCTGAAATGGTCTGTCTGCCCAAATGTGTCAACTATAAGGTTTGAAGTTTACATACAGTTACAAGAGGACTGAATCTGACCAAATTACAAAATAGGAAGTTTGGCAACCACAATAATTAATTTTCCTTGCATGGACTCAACCATCCTTGACATGCTTCTAGCCCAGTAACTTCTAGCAAAGGAACATGCTTCATTTGATTCTGGACTGCTTCTCTCCCCTCCATCAAGTTAGGCTCACCTTCCTGTTCCCTTTGGCTCCGTAGGTACAGCTTCACACAGAAACTGATGCCTTACTGTGCTGTGGTGGGGACAGCAGTGTGCTCCACTGTTGGTTTTGGCCCTGGCACCTCTGCAGTGGCCAAATCCATTTGAATGACAGCCAGATTTAAGAGGAGATCTCCTAAGGCTGATTGAAATAACCCCAGAACCACAAGGATTATATGCCAGTAGGGAGGCTGCAGATCCATTTTTATTCAAAATAAGTGCCATTTCTTCCCAAGCTCCCTTATCTATCCCTCACACATACCTCTAAGATCCCTCCAAGCAGTGAAGTGCTGCTGCCAGGTGACTGAATACCTGGAGGCCACTTGGCACCAGGCAGCCCCTCAAGCAAAATTTGTCACTAATTTTTCTTTCTGACGCACCTTTAAAGACAGACAAGTGGAATTTTTTGGCTCAAGATTCCTCATTGTTTGGCTGGACATTGTAAAGGAGAACTGGTCAGCCTCTCCTATAATCCCGTAGGAATAATCAGCAGTTCCCCTGGGAAGGGTAATGAGCTATTTCTTAGAAGGTTTTGTGCTCTTAGCACACCACCTTAATGCTTCAGCAAGGCTCTGTGTGCTCTAAAACCGGCCACGTGCCTGCTGTGGCATTCCCTGGGCTCCTGCATTGCTCCCCTGGGACAGACTAGATTTTCCATGGCAGCTTGCAGCAGACTTCAGACTGGAAAGTTTTGCTAAATGCAAGATGGTCATGAATAACAGAGGGAGTTTAATAACCTGCGTGTTATTTATTTTGCTACTAAATTCAATCCATGCACTTTATTACATTCAAGGGTGTCAACTCACAAAATATGTCAAGCCTGCTCAGTTATTGCCCAATGTACAGTAAAGCTGTTTTCACTCATATTCCATGAGGCTATTCAAAATTACTTTAAAATGCTTACTGCTACAAGAAGTTCAGGGGAAAGCTAACATCCTCCCTGTGCCCTTCTGTCTCCATTTGTCTGGCTGAGTATTTGTCCTTTTGTACCTTCAGCAAAATTTCAGCAAGGTTTTTCATACACATCCTGCCTGAGAGTTGTTTCTGAAAGCCATTACCGGATGCATTTTTAAAGATATTGAGAATGGGGAGAAAAAAGTAGATCATCTTAAAAATATCTTCCTTTTGCAAATACAATTTCTGATGTCAAACTATTACAGCCAAATTGGCTCTTTCCACATTCTTACTTTTTAAATATAAGTCACTTTGCCTTCTGAATTTTTGTATCTCACCCTCCTCCTCTCCTTTAATTTTAATGCAAAAGGATTGAGTAGCACTGTGAGAAAAGCTTAGGCTGCAGAATTAGTTCAGATAAGCAGAAGAAAGTTAAAATAAATGGAATTTACTGAAATGGTACTGAAACAAAAAAAGCTCAGAGAAATCTAAACAGCATTCACATGCTTGCTTACCAGAACTAGTCATTTTGTTTATTAAAGTGACAGTCAGCCTTTCATACAGTGAAATAGCTTCACCTGGGCATTACAACAACTCTACTAAGCTGAAGAAATCTATGGTGAGGTGAAATCTGCACTTAGGAAGAGATAATCCAATGTGCTCTGTCTGCTGTCTGTTCTATCATTCCCAGTCCAAAGGATAGAAATCCTAAAATATCCCATCGAGTCCCAGAGAACATTAACTTTGTTATTAACAAAATTAGCTGGGGTACAGAGCCAGTGAGCCCAAGTGCAGCTTTACTCTCTCTACAGGTTCCTGAGCGAGGGTGGCAGCTGGCAGTGCTCTCCATCCAAGCCTCCACTGCACAAGTTAGAGAAGGAAAATTCCTATCAGGTCTTCCAGTCAGCCTCCAGGCTCCTGCAGGATGGCTCCCTGCAGCTGACTGAGGGGCTGTGCTCCAATCAGCACAGACCCTTTTGATGCTGGCCAGCCTGCAAAGCCAGATGGCAGCTTCTCCCTGGCATCTTGGGCCTGGGTACCCAGTGCAGGCCACAGTTTTTGTGATAGCCTGGTAAATGGCTCCCAAGCTTTATTTCAAATGCTCCAACCTCTCCCTGAACTGCACCATAACTAGATCCAATCATACTTCTGAACTCCACAGGGAAGAAATGCAGATAAATTCCTTTGCAAAATACATAATCAACAGGAAAACAATGCATAAAGCATACTATAGGTGTAATATATGTACAGACACATACACATACACTTTCCCCACTGCTCTCAGCATACAGATATTAATGGTTCAGGTGATAAATCAATCTCCACAGCTAAAAGCAGTCACAGTGATCATTTACAACTTCCACTGACTTCAGTCGAAGACACTGGCACTCTCAAAACAAGACTGCAAACTAAAACAATGTTTTACTTGGATGAATTTTTGTGTTTCAGATCTATCAAACTGCCTTTGAAGTTATTTTCACTAATAACATAAAATCACATCTGTTATGATATCAATTTTCATTGCCCTTTGCTATTAAAACACTGCTGAAATCAACAAAGTCATTTGTAAACACTCTGTCCAGAATCCCACCTTATTACACAACAGTGGTATGTCTCAGTTTGACTAACACACAACAACCACTAAATATTTGGTTTTGTAGAGAACAATCCACTACTATGACATTGTAAATAGGCTGGGCTGGACAGGGCTCTTTGCACCATTTCTCCTGGCAACCCACTCCAAATCACCCTTTCCAAGGGTCTCTAGAGGACAACTGAGCAGTTGTCTCCCTCCCTCCCTCTAAACTTGATAGAAGGTAACCACACCACTTGGAGAATGGAATTAACAGACTTGGACCAGGATGAGATGGGATCAAGCAATCAACATTTTCCAGCTCCCAAGGAGAAGGAAAAAAGATGAAAACAGTTTTTCCTTTAAATCAGCTAATCTATCCTCCACCTTGGACTCTGGGGTAAAAAACCCAACCTACTAGTCTAGTAGTTAATCCTGTTCTCTCACCACCACCCCTTCCCAGCTATGGTGTCAGGCCTCTTGTTATTAAAAATAGACTAGAACAGGTCGAAGTGTTCTGTCACGGTGAGACATATTCATCACTGCAGGCCTGGAATATTATTTCTTATTTCCAGGGACAACGGGGGGTTTGTGCTAGGAAAATCAAGCACACAGACTTAAATTGTTTTCTAAACAAAGAGCCAAATCCCCCAAGCAGTATTATAAGATTCAGCAGTTCTCACTCCTGCAGCTCTACTTGGAGTTGCTGCAAGAAAGAACTCAGGCTCAAAACCGTTTCTCCTGGATTTTGCTTTCTAGTGAAAATTCCTTGTTGAACTGAACAGGCAAGGAGATGATGAAGTAATTTGCCGAGAGCTGTCAGGCTGGACAACATCCCATCTTGCTCACCCTTCTTACTCCTGGCTCAGGGCAGCTTTAGCTACTCTGATAATTTTTTAAAAGAAAGGAATGCTCAGATATTTGAAAACAAAATTCATAGGTGGTTTTGCACACCGTTGTCATTGTGACTTATGTTTCCAAACAAGCGAAAATTAGGCTAACCTTTAAATGTTCCTGCATTGCTTGGCAGTCAAAACAAAAATGACAAAAAATATACTCTAATTTTAGCAGCATCCAAGTCTGACATATGCCAGGCTCTGACACATGCCATTTTCCTGAGCCACCAACATGTGGCATCCCGCTGCTCCAGCTTTCACCGAGGCTGAGGGATGATGGAATGTGTCTGCTGGTGGCAGTAATAGTCTGGTACCCTTAGCAACATTGGGCGAACTGTGAACCTTTGCTTACATCGGGCCAGATCAATACAGCCATTATCAAGGGACATAAACAGAATAAAAACCTGTCTCTATTGCATGAGTTAACTGCAGCAAGAGGAGAACATCCAGTTCCTGAAGGGCAGACTCACCAACCAAGCACAGGCAATAACGCTTCCATAGACTACAAGTCATCAGGGAGGATTAAATCTACTCCTGCTGAGATTTAATTCTACAGTGAATATCCTTTTGGGGGAAGTCATAAACCACCACAAATTCCCTAGCAGAAGACCAATACTGAGATGAAGGCAGTTTATTTTCAAAAACTACAAAACAATAGATTAGCTGCACTCGGAACAGAAATAGATTTTCCTTGATGTACATCTAAGTAAACAGCCTTCAAATAGTGCTGTGCTGATGGGGTCTTTTCCAGAGGTGACTACGTTTCAGTAAGACATAAACTCATTCCTAACTTGCATTTACACTTGGGAGGTTTGTGTTCAAGATACAATGAGACAGGACAGGATCCTATTTCAGAAGGTGCTGTTGAAAATCCAAACCTAAATGCAAGATATTCTCACAGTTAAAAATGGAACTTTTAGGGAGCAGTCCATAAATAAAAAGATTTAAAGCAACAACCTATTTAACAAAATCACATGATAATAGTAGTAGCATTACATTTTATGCAGTGTTGTTAATTGGGCAAAAGCACCAAAACTACCAAAATTCCCCATTAAATTCTATACATCAATACAAATAAAGGGCTGCTGTCTACCCTTGACCATGAGCTGGCAGTGTCCTTGTGGCCAGGAGGGCCAGTGGTATCCTGGGGTGCATTAGGAAGACCGTAGCCAGCAGGTCAAGAGAGGTGATGCTCCCCCTCTGCTTGGCCCTGGTGAGGCACATTTGGAGAGCTGTGTCCAGCTCTGGGCTCCTCAGCACAAGACACACAAGGAGCTACTGGAGACGGTCCAGCAGGGGGACACAGGGAGGGTGAGGGGTCTGGAGCATCTCTGATGAGGGGAGACTGTGAGAGCTGGGCCTGTTTAGTCTGGAGAAGAGAAGACTGAGAGGGATCCACACTCTTTTCGGTGGTGCCCAGTGACAGGACAAAGGGCAGTGGCCATAAACCACAACACAACCAATTCAGCCTCAGCATGAAGAAGAAATTCTGCACACTGAGGGGCACAGAGCAGTGGGACAGGCTGCCCAGGGAGGTTATGGATCTCCCTCCCTGGAAATATTCCAAACCCACCTGGTAACCTGCTCTAAGTGACCCTGCCTTGGAGGGGGGTTGGATGGTCTCTGGAGGTCCTTTCCAAACCTAAATGTCCTGTGATTCTATAAACCGGACACAAACTCCAGGATGGAGGGAGCAAACTGCACTGTTTTTACAAACTTTATAGGCACATTATTTTGCTGAGCTCCCTTTTCAGCAGTATCAAACACCCTGTTGAATTTTCCTCCCTGCTCATATGCTCCGTGGTGTGTGTTAACTTAAATTTTGCTGTTTATGCTTGGGCAACTCTCTGTTTCTCCCACATGTACATTTATGTGAATCAAGGATTATCAGTCTTCGTAATGTGATCCTTCCTCTCATTCTTACCATGTTTTGAGAAATAATGAAATAATTATCAGCATTGTCCCTAAAGGAGTCACCCTGGAACATGAACAAGCCCCACAGAAATGAAGGAGGAAGCTCACACGTTGGAGTATCCCTAGCTTTCGGTGTGCTCAGGCAGATTTATCACATAAATTATGGTCAGATTCTGCAGCTCAGGCCATCAAAATGACCCAGCTCAGTAATCCAGCTCTACACTGCAGTTTCCAATGTGTCAGTTCCCAGAAGGTAGATATACTGAAGAGGAAAAAAAATAATTCTTTAAAAAAAGAAAAAAAAAAGAAAAAAAAAAAAAGTTTAAAGAAAACCACCTTACCAGCACAGGGATGGAGTTTTGAAGATATTTGAAGAAAGATTTGATATTCCAGATGCTCTTGTGAGATAAATCCTCTAAGCTCTTTTAGATCAGTCATTTTCTCTAACAGCTAAGCCACCAGAAGTTGGAGAAGCTCAGACTTTGATGCTCATTTAGGAAAACCATGATGGATGATATTTAGTACTTTGTAAATCAGACTAGATTATCATGGTGATTCCTGTCTGCTTTTAAAAACCAATTGATCCACTGGTGTCAGCACTGCAGAAGACAGCAAGTAGAAGCCTTCAAAATACTTTTAAGATGGGGACTATTGCTAACTTTGATGTGGTAAAATTCCAACATCATGATGTATCTCCTGACAAGAAGAAAATTAAACTTCTGTTAATTAATACATTAATTTTAATTGGATTTTTCACAAGGCATATAGTAATCAGATTCTGAAAAGATGACTGAATGCATCCACGTAGGAAACATCGATCTGTCGTGTAACACTAACTTGAAAGATTTAAGCTACTGATTCAGTTTTCTTGTCTGAAGAGCCTTTCCAGCAGTTTTGCATATACTGGTCCTCTGAGTCTGGGAGGGTTTCTAAGCCCAAACTAGTGAAGGACGTCAGCAGAAAAGCTTTAACAAGAATAGGAATTAAGTCTTGTTCCAGTGCAGCTTAAGTGGTGCTATGAATAGGTCACATACATCATGAAAACCAGCCATGAAATATAAGAACTTGCAGCCATCCAGAGACTGATTAATGATTCAAATAAGCAATTTCTTCTTCATAACTGCACTTAGGGAACATTAGAGGCACAGACCCCATTCAGCAGCTTAAACTGGGCTCTAGATCAAGAAAACATATGCAAAACTGCAGGGTTGCTGCCTGTAAAAGCCAGCAAGTAATGCTACCAGGAATAAGCTATTTTTTGATGCCTATGAAACTAAAAGAGCAGTTTTTCAGGTTTAAGGAAAATAACAACTCTGGAAGCAGCTCTGCTTCATTATAATCCTCATAGGATGAGTTTGCAAAAGGAAAAGATCTGGCAACCTGAAATCATAAAGGATATCTATTATACTTTGCAGAAGAGAAACAGCATTATTCGTTCAGCTCTAGTCACCCAGTCTGTAACTAAAGCCTATCTGCCTAAATATCCCCACTGGATCCATTAGTTACCTTCCTTTCAGCTGTTAGGCAGTCACTGTGTTTTCCTCACAGGATTCCTGTTCTCAGGCACGGGCTCTGGTTGACACAATAAACCAGGCACAAACTGAAAATAAGCAGTGGAGAATCCTGTCTGCAGGATCATTTGGGATTACTATTTTGGAACGACATGTGCCAAGAAAGCAGTGGACCTATCCTATACCTCTGCATATTGTCACAAAGACAATATAATGGCCTCCCCTGAGGATAATGATCTTTTATCCAGGGAAATCACATAGTCTGTAGACTTTTCCCATCAAAACACAATTTCACTTTTTTTTTTTTCCCTTTTTTTGTATGGCACTGCAAAATAACTCCACCAAGATTCAGGTCTCCCCAAGCACCCGAACTGCATGAATGCAGAGGTACACGGGACAGAACAGAGCTCTTGTTTAGGCAGAACAACCACTATTGGTTGTCCACAAACCTGATAGTGCCAATCCAGCCATCAAACAGCCACCCCTTCTACTTTAACATGGGAATAGTACAAGAGGCTGTCAGAGAGCAGTAGCAGGAGCTGTGTTGTCTTTCCCATGCACAGGTTTATGAAACAACAGCCACACAGAGATCTCTGGCTGTGGGCAGCACGGGATGTTGAAGGAAACAATGCAAGAAAAAGAACAAATAAGCACACAAACTCATATCATCCAATCACAACTGAGATTCTTAACTTCTTTTAAATCATTTGGCTAGAAGTTTGCCAATGCTTTTCAGAAATTCAAAGTAGGCAACAGGTTGATTGCCTTTATCTTCATGCTTGCCAAACCCCCGAAAACAGGCTAGCAGATGTATAAATTCCTCTTTCAAAAATGAAAACTACCATTAAACCACTGTTATCCATGTTATCTGACTTGTCCCCCATGAAGAGCAGCTCTAATTTGGGAATTCCCTTTAGGCTCCTCACTGTGAACACCAAAGCAAATAACTCATTTAGCTTTTCTGCAAAGACCTTATTTTCCTTGAGCACTTTTACATCTTGATCATCTATCAACCTTATAGACCTTCAGGCAGGCTTCTTGCCTCTGATGTGTTTGAAAAAGTTTTTATTATTAGTTTTTATGCCTTTAGCAAGTTTTTCTTCAAAATTGTTTTTGTCCGCTATTATTATGGGTTTGCATTTAACTTGCCAGTGTACTGCGTTTTTTTTTTTTCCTTAGTTCATTTGGGCAAGACTTGAAAGGGCGTCCTTTAATGCTAATGACCTTCTTCATGTCTAATAATCCCCTCTGCTAACTTCTCATGCAACCTTTTATAAAGTTGTGGAGTTTCTCAAAGAGGGGTAACACACTTACTCTCTAATGGTAAAGCTGAAAAAATGCATTCCTACAGTGGTGATTTCAGGTAGCTGCCATGTCGCCCCAAAGTGTTATTTTCTTCTGTTTTGCCCTTTTAGTGACTACTTTTAAATTTCTTTTCCACTTTGTGTTGGCCTCCTTTCAGAAGTATATGCCATGGGTCTTTTTGATTTCCACCAGGAATGACGAATTTGAGCATGCTTATATTTATTATTGCAGAATGTTTCTTTGACAGGTGCATCTTCAATCAAGAATTAATCCTTGCTAAGGGATAAATAAAAAAAAAATTGCTCTCCTCTTTCAGGCTCTTTGATTCCTCGTTTCCAGAAGATGTCATTTTTAAAGTGTATAAATGTGGTTTCTACATCACCTTTAATCATGACCCTTAATCAGACTCTGTCATTACATTCCTTGAGTCCTCATTGATTCTGGGGTAATTCTGAGCATGACACTAAAGATGCTTAGTGCTACCATCCCAGTTTGGCATGAAATTTTAATGCACAGAGATTGTGAGATTTTTCAGTACTTGTTGATACAATTCCGCTCCCTGCCTTTTTTACCCCTTTTCTTTTCTTCTCTTTTCTCTTTTTCTTTTCTTCTCTTTTCTTTTTTCTCTTTTTTGCTTCTGATCTTTCCTTGAACTCTAATGATAATGTCACTCCTCTGCTGGCTTGGTTTCCTCTGTTATTGGGGTATAATTTTACACTGCTATTCCAGTGCTCCCTGATTGAGATGCTATTATGTCAATATCCTCATTTAAAATCAGCATTTCACTTCACCCATCTTCATTGCATACACTGGGCTAATTGTCCACTGGCTCTATTACTGCTGTCTTGCACCAGTAGAAAAGCATGAACAGACATAGTTAGGTCAAACACTTGGCCAGCTGTCTCTAAATCATTTTTGAATACTAAGAGCTCTTTTGTATTAAATAAAAAAGCCCTGGCAGTGACTTTGCCCCTGTGTCTTACAAGGCAAATGCAATCCCAGGAAAACTGAACAAAGGGCATGGTCCCAACGCCATCTGAAGTGGGAAAAATAAAATGGATCAGCTCATTCCAGGCATTTCCACTTGCATCCTGTGAGAAGCCCTGGCTCTAAGAAGCTCGGGCAAGAGGCAGATGGAATTGAGTGCTGTGTTGTGCAGGAGCTCATTCTCCTCAGTGCTCAGCAGTTCAAATGCAAGCACTGAAGCAGACTTGTCAGTGACCTTGACTCTGACCCACTTTATAGAAGCACTTGGGGAAGGAGCAGAAGTGAAAGGGGAGGTGTTTTTTTGAGAAAAAATCTCAAACTCTCGTGTCTCACTGAAAAACTGAGAAGGGGAGGAGAAACATGAAACCAGAATTATTGAGGAGGAGCTTAATTATATCTCCCAGACTCGAGGAAACTCTCAATGCAGTACTGAACATGTCAGCCACTCCCTGATTAATGTTACTTAAAATTAAAAAATCCAAAATCCTCTCTCCCCAGTGCAGATCCTAAGAGGAATTCAATAACATCACATCTGTAAGAATTACAGAACATTGAAGCAGGAAGAAGATGCAAGAAAGTGAGAAAAGAATTCATATTTAACTCCTCTTGCACACTCAGTCCAAGAAAAAAAAAAAAGTGTATTATATAAAGGGAATATTTTCCTCCATTGGCAAGGGGTAAATTCTTTGAAGAGACTGCTCTGATTCATCAGCAGGGTGCTGGCAGATGCCCCCAGAAAAATAGAAAACATGGCTGTTCATCTTCAAAAAACTATTTTAGGAGACACTATTTCCTCAGAGGGACATTTGAGTTGTGTTCATCCCCCTAGGCACATCCCAGGAAAATACAACCATGTTTTGATGGTAGAGAGGATACTAAAGCTTTGATGGATAATATTTTGATCCAAGGTAAAAGAGAGGAGTTTGACTAAAGGCCCTGAAGAGCCGTGGAAAGAGACCAAGATGCTGAGCTAAAACTAAGAAAGCAACAACATAAGTTCCATGTAATCGCAATAAAACACCAGGAAGAAAAGATAAGGTGGACAGTAGATCACTGCAAAGTGGAGGGCATAACTAACATTTCTGCCCCAAACAAGAAGCAGCAGCACAGAGATTCCTCAGAATAGCTAACTCCTGGGAAAAAAAACCCCAGACTGGTTTAGATGTTTAGAGCAGCAAGGTGCAGATGTTACTGCACACAGACACCCCACGCGACAGGGTGAAAGTGTTAACACAACATGTGAGAATATTAGAGGTGAGTAAAGGGGCACTTATCTAGAAATATGATAGTGAACCACACACTGATCTGTCTGCAGTGCTTCGTGGAGGTGTGTATCATGGAGAACAACAGCTTAGGAGTGTCAGGTACAAATGAAAACTGGCCATTATTGTGTTGAAAAAAAAAGGAAATTTTAGTCTCTTGAATGAAAACATTTCATTCTCCTTTGCATTATTTTTTTTTCACCTGAAATTTTGTTCCTATCCTAGATAAAAACATTACCAAATGGGGATAGGATAAAAAAACCGAAGAAACTACAGCCCGTGTCAGCCATTACCACTATGGTGATATGATTAGCACAATGACTGAGTAGAAACAGAGAGAAATTTGGTAGCTGTAGACCCATTTCAGAAACATTTCCTGGAGAATCTGGAGTATTTGACAAAAATATAGTGTAGCATCAGCCAGAGCTAGATTATGAGCATGCAAGTGTGATCAAAACAAAACCAGCCAAAAAGCTTGTCTAGTTTAGATGAAATGCAATTTATAATTTCAATATATAGATTTCACTTAGCAGAAAAATTAGACTATTAGCACTGGTTGGCCTGAATAGCACTCCCTTCCTTCACTAGCACTTTAACAAGGAGTTCGCAGTTTCAGGTGGAACTTCATCTAATGGTGTCAATGATTCCTAAAAGTTACCAGAGAAATTATATATTCCCTTTTATATATACATTTATATATATGAAGATTTACATGTTGAAAACAAATCAAAGGGAAGGGACAAAAATCACAGGTTAATTGTAGATGGGAAGGAAATCTTTAGAGTTTATTGAGTCTATTCAACTGCCTCAAAAGGGAATTAACTCTGTCTAAACTTTTTTCCAATAAATACCCATCATAAAACCCTCCAGTGGGAAAGATTCAGCATCTCCTGCAAATAATCTGTTCTACTGTAAAACCAGCTCTGCTATTTGCAAGTTTCTCTGAAATATTGTGTGTGTTTTAGGGACTGTGGGAAGAAATTTGCTAAGATCAGAAGCTTCTTTACCTGGTATAAACATAGAATGTATTACTAGATCAAGAGAGAATGTTTACTCCAGGAAGCAGAATTGTTAAAATTGCATGAAAGGGAACTGAGGAGTCCCTCTGAACTGTTACTCTCACATGATTTCTTATCAGAAAATGCCACAGCTAATAAACTGATCATGCACACCACCTTTGCTTCTGTCAGCAGATACCAAATTTGTCCATACTTAACAACGACAAGAGTTTAATGGGAATACTTTAAAACAGCCTATATGAAGTATAATGTTAGATAGAGCATCAGTAGCTCTGATTATGCTGGTCCAACAGGAAGATGTGAAATAGAGTCAAAATCCTGAGCACAAGCTACAGAATCAGACAATGATGGGTACATCACACTGCTAAACTGCAGCACTGAGAGAAAGGTTGTCCTTAGTACTGTTCAACAGTGAACTGAAATAAGAATGATATTTTCAAATTACTGAAAAGTTACACTACAGTCAACAGGGACTTGCAAGAGAGAAGTGGTACAGGGCACTTCTGAAATACCAACAGAGTGGCAAAAACATGAACATTACCATAGAAAGAGGCCACAGGGCTATCACAGCTGAATACACACTGCATGAGCAGAGGTGATCCCTCTTCTAATTTCAGGAGGAGAGAAATAAGAGGCAGCATGTTGGCCATTCTGCCCAAGAAGAACTCAGAATAACATATACTATGTTATCCTGAGAATTGTTGGCAAAAGATGACGCCTGGCAATGGCTGTTTTGATGTCAGAGTGAAAACCAGCAGGTACAAATGACAACCCAGGATGTCTGAGGGACTCTCTGAGCATCACTTCCCAGGGGGTTGTTAAAATTCAATATCGAGTTAGAAATGATTATTCACTACTCTTGTGTTGTTTACCTGGGGAAGGAAGTGTAAGAGCTCTGCTAAGAGCAAAATGGAGCCAGGTAGTGTGTGGTGCTACAGATCCCCTTACCCTGAGTTAATCTGCTATGACTCCTCACACCAGATGATGCAGACCCCAGCTGATCTGTTTGGCTCCAAGTGAGTTCTGAGCAACACCAAACCCCAACCCACAGCCTTTCCAAACATTTATTAACATCCAAACTGGCTTCAGCTAGAATGAGCTTAAAATTTTTCAGTGAAATATATTCCAGTTTGTTGCTCCAATTTATAACAGGAGCAGGGGAGATGATGAGGGAAAAGAATTTTTGAAGAGAAAACAATGGCTTGCAGTCATTCAAATGTTAGATTAGAAAATGCTACTTGAGGGCTTATAGCATAAGAAGCCTAAGTGTACAATTTTGATGTGAAACCCTTGCAAAATCTGTTGTTCTACTTTACTTGTCAACTATCCTGTGTCACATTGATGGTAATACTAACAACATCATTTCACGAGATGAGTGGAAGCAGAGCCTCTAAGACTGACATAATTTGCAGGACTGACAAAAATAAAATTTATGTCACTCTCCAGCAAAGCACACACATCTTGGAGACCAGCTGCATTTTTCTAAATGTGTTGTCTGGTGAAGAATGTGGCACTGCCCAAGGCAGAGAGGATGTGAGGTCACTAAAGCAACCCTGCCGTTGGGGATAGATGCAACCTGCAAAATATCAGGTACAGGATTCTAAGTCTATATTTTGTGACCTAGTTTTCCATAAAACCAGAATGCTTCTCTCAAAATATGACAGGGATACTAGAAAAAAAAATTCCTGATTTGTTTCACTGCAAAAGTTGAGGACAGTGGAGAAAGTGAGGGGTTGGATGTGCTGCATGTGGAGCACTCCCACAACTCCACACTTGGACCATGGCTCCTGCACAATCACAACTATTCTCCTTGACAGTACAATCCAAATGGTGCTACTGGAGGCCTAGAAAAGATGTAGGCTGAACAACAGGATTGACAGTGCATGGCCTAAACAGTGTCTGGAACGGAGCAGCACAAAGAGGGGCAGTGATGGAGGGCCTTGGTCAAGCATCAGCACCCAAATTGCACCTTTGAAAGAGCTAGGAAGTGGTCTGGAGTGGTAAGAACACCTGCAACCTCCTGACAGCAAGGAAAACACAGAACCAGAATGGAAGAAACAGAAAACTGAGAGGAAGTGCGTGAGCATGGGGGGGAAAGAGACTGTACTCCTTGGCAATGGGGAAATGTAGAGAAGCCACCTGGCTGGACAGGAGAGTCAGCTCTAACAAATTACAGATAGTCAGGGAGACGTGTTTCCCTTCATGGAGGAGCTCACCTGGTTCTCACACCACTCAGCCTTCAACCTCACCTGTTCTCTATTATCAGGGTTTATCAGCAACAAGCTGAAACTCAGAGATCAGGCCCTTTTCCCCAAAACAAGCTCCCTCTGCTGTCTTCCTGTAGAGTGAAGGTGCAGGATGTTCTGAGGGGAGGCAGCCCTAGGAGGACACCCATCAGCCTCTAAAGAAGGGCCTGGGGAGAGATGATAACACAGGTCCAGAGAACTGTACATTCAGTAACTTTGGAAGACGGTAAATAGATTCTCTTTCTGAAGAGGAACACAGTCATCTGCTGAAGAATCCAGTTATGTTAACTTACTAGGCTAATTCCCCTCTACTCTTACTGCTTGCCCACTCAAGCCTACTGGGATCAAAAGCTAGGCCTCCTCAGAGACAGGAAGATTGGAAAATAATGATTTTGTTCAAGTCTGAGCCTCCACATGGAATCTTAAAAAACCTGCTCAAAAACATAAAAGGTGTCATTCACCCGTAAATACCACCCCCTCCCCATGCCCACAGTATTATGTTTACTCATCCTTTCTTATTATTAATTCTGTTGTCAGCAGATTCCCCTGAAGCCCACAGGCTCCTTCCCTCCCTCACTCCTGTCCACAGCAATAGCAGATTGCCATCCTCTATCAGCTAATTCATCAGCCCTTGCGGCAGATGTCTGTGTGGTGGATCTAAAGGTTCCAGCCCAGCAGATGACTCAGAGTTTAGCATGCTGGGGCTTTCATTTTGCATTGAATCAGAGAAAACTTTCACCCACAACAGTATTAAAAGTATTCAAGGGCTGCAATATCGAGCACTCCAAAGTCAGGGATGGATACAGAAAAGTCACTTATGCAGAAATAATTTAAATTTTAGTGTCTACGCACATGACAAAGGAGATGCTAATTAAGGAGCACATCCCAGGTACGTGGGGTTTTTGTGTTTTCTTTTCTTTTTTGGACAGGTCTCAGGCTCACTCAGGGGACAAGGTGAACAGCATCTAGCAAAGGAATCATTTGCTTGTAGGACTCCAGCTTCAATTCAACAGGAGGTGGAAAACAGGCAGAATAGAAGAAACATGATAGAAAGAAAATAAACTCCAATGTTGTAATGAGAGTGTCTGCATTTTCATTTGGGAGGGGCAAATTACTTGAAACAGATTCGTCCCAAATAGTCAGTCACTGCCTGTCCCTTGTCTCCTAGGTCCTAAGAGAACCAAATGACAGAAACAGTCTATCCCAATCTTCCTTGCAGAGGGAAGGGGTTGAAACAGCACAGTGAAGGTATCAATCTTTGCTGAATGACATGGAAGAAATCTGATTCCAGGTATCTTAAACCATCTACCACAACTGAGTAGGTACTTGTGATCATAACTATCTGTTTCCTATCCACACAAGGATGACACATTTGTCTCTCAGTGGGGCCACCCCCAAAAAATAATCCCCACCTGTGCAATGCTCCCTCAAGGCATGCTTGTGCTTGTTATCATGCACAAGCAGAAAGTTTTGGCCCCACATCTCAGCTGTTCGAATGGCTGATGTGAGCATGATTTAACATGCTCCAAACAAAAGTCAGCTGAGTTGGTTTAAACAATACATTCATGTTCTGAGATAATTCTGCTTCCTGCTCCAGCACAGACAGGAAAACCATCAACTGTTTCAACAGGTATCATCTGGTAGAGTGGTGGGAAGATGTTGCTGTTTCGCATATGGGCAGGGAAAGGTACTTGGGAACAGAAATATCCCCAGCCAACAGCACATGAGCTAGAAGAGTCTATCACTTCAGTCTCATCTGCAAGACTGGCACCACTAGAAACATCTGAGAATATCCCCTCACTCCATGTAGGTCAACACAATGACAGTGATCATCAGAGTTACTGTGTCAAATCAGTGACACAGAGATCAAATCTTCCTATCATTCTCTCATTTCTTGACCCATCCTTTCCTTCCTAAGGGTAATATGGTCCTTATGCAATTTGAAACACTTTAAAAATAAAATAAAACAAGCCCACTTTGTAAAACCCAGACGAACAGTGAACCACAAAGTACTTTGGATTATTTTTATACAGTAACTACAGCAAACACTCAGCCTTGGAACACTCAGTGCTGGAATCACTGTAGCTGCGGCATCGTGTGTGTGCCTCATACCCACTTCACTTATTTCTGTGTCACTCATCCTCCCTGCTCCAGAATGAACATTTTTTCAAAGGGAAGAGCTTATCTCCCATACTGCAGAGCAGAAGAAAAATCCTCCAATGCAGCAATATTTAAAACATGGTTTTATGGTCTTATGGCAGCTAATTTTCCTTAAGTGATTTAGGGGAATGAATGCATCTGAAAGTCCTGCACTGAGCTGTTCTGCAATGGCAACATGAAGCCAAACTTCCTCTGCTTTAAACAGTCCAGTCTTCTGTGGACAGCCCTTCGTGGCAGATCTTGTCTGCAATGGGAGAGATGAAGGTTATTTTTTTATTACATAATTTCTCAGAGAATTGGGTTTTGCATTTTATTTCATTTCATACTCCCCAGTGTGGGAAGACTTCAGGTGAGGAGAGGGCTGGCAGGACAGACGTTCAGATGTAAAATGCCTGATGTGACACAGATTGACCCCAGGCCTCCTGCAGCAGGTCACCTGTGCATGCAGCCAACCATCTATCATATATTACTCATCCGAAAGTAACACTCTACATCTGAAAAGCACCTAAAATTTTTAGCTGCCTGAAGGGATTTAAAGCCAGTTTTATTCTGGCATTCTGTCATAACTTAATAAAAGCAGTCACTGCTAAAGCAGGATGGTGCATGGACAGTCCCATGCCCTCTCTGTGAGGCAGCTGGCATGTCTCCCCCTGCACTTTGGATATGGTCTTTTCATACAAATATTACTGGGATCAGAGGGACCAAGAATCTGGTATTGCCTGAAAATAACAGTAAACCCATGTACTGCATTGCACTGCTGAGCATCCCTGGAACTGCCAGAAAGGCTGGTGTTGACAAGGGGATGATAAAACCAGACAAGGTTTTTTCAGTGGGTAGATAATTCACTAAGAAATGGAATTCTAAAGAGCAGCCTGAACTTTGTTGGTTCCCAAAAAAAAAAAAAAAAAAAGGGAGGAAAAAGAGATTACTAAATAGTATTTTTAAAAAAAATTCAATAACCTTGAAAATGAAACATTACACTTGTGTTTGAAAGGCTCCCCTTTCTTTCCCTCAGACAGAAATGAACTGGAACTGGTTCATCTCAGATTGATCACTGGGGAGAGTGGGAGACAGAAAAAGGATTTCCATTTCAGACCAGCTCTCACCACACAGTTCTTTTGATTCTTCATTTTAGCCACCAAAGCAAATTAATTCATTCTTCATACATGGGGCAGATGGAAGCTACCACCATTTTCAAAGCTTCCTTAGAATGGGATGAAGCTGAAAAGAACTTTCCCCTACCTCCAAGAATAGCTTTATTTTACTGACAGAGGCTTTTAATAGTGCCAGGATTTGTTGCCTTACTGGCTACAAGAAATTCACTCCCACTTTTGTAATGTTTAAAGACCTCTTCATTCCAGGAAAAAACCTCTTCTCAAAACAGTCTGCATGCTCTCTCTATCATCTAGAAGGAAAACTGTCTTGCTTTTTGGAGTAGAAAACCCAGGAAAGACCAGGCTGGCTCCAAAGCTCCTTTCTGTGCCTTTCCATCATTCTCATCATCACTGAAAGAGCTTAGGAACCTTGGTCAGAGGCACAATGCACAGTGCAAGGTGCTGCAGAAACTGAATAGAAAGACAAATTCTGTGCCAAACAATTAGCAGTCTAAGAAAATATTTTTCATGCAATTGGATTCCACTCCATACATACATAAGGATCTTATCTATTAACCTATCTTCCTTGTACCTAAAACCTCCTCTGTACAGGTATTACTGCAGCTGGAAGATAAAAAGTCCAATTGAGATGCATTGGGAAAAGCAGGAGTTAAATTAAAGGCGGTCTTATCCTATACATGATGTAGTCGGGGGTAAGAATCCTCTTTCTTTATTAGCAAGGAAAACCAGGTCGTTTTTCACAGAAACAAAGAGGAAAGAAAGAAAGAAAAAAAAAAAAAACCTAAAGGAAAAATTAGCAAAAGTTCAGGGAATTAGAGATTCCAATTCCCTCTCCACTGTGAGAAGCAAAAAGAGAGGACAAATACGAGAAATCCTATAATGAAAAAAATAATAATCTATAAAATCTCCTCTTATTTTTTGGTAGTGATTTTTTCCTACCCATCTCCATTTTTTTTCAGCAGTTTTTCTTAGGTGCCATGTTCAATAATCCTTCTGCGCTTTGATGTCAAACATTCAATAGCTGTCTGCCTCCCTCCCACTCCTCCATATTCTCCACAATCCATCTCCTCTGATTAGCTAAGATTTCACCTTCAAGAACACCTCTGCTTCTCTGAGTGAGCATGAGTATGTGTTTATATAATATTTGCAAATATTCTCCCCCTCCTGCACTGCACACCACACAGCCACCCCTACCAGAGCCCCGGATTAAGCATCACTGCCATTCCCTAATTCAATTTAGGGGGCCTGCTGTTTGGAATCCAGCTCAGAGCATGAGAGCAGCTCGATTGAATTTAGGCCCTGCTTTCAGAATTATTTCATAGTTAATCTGAGCTGAACTTCATTTCACTTGCTTTCTCCACTTCTGATGCTTCCTGTGGCAAAAGGCACAACTGTTCCTTGATCTCCTGCAGTGGTGGGGGGGATGTTTGCTGACTTCCCCCTTATTTTGGTTTGCCACTGGGTTAAGAGTTGCTGGCATCCCACTGCACCCTGCAGCGAGAGAGGGTGGGTCCCTCAGCACAAGGGGTGGCTCAGCAGCACCCATCCCCACTCACCGGGTTGTTGTACATGTCGATGATGAGCTCCTTCACTCCGTGCAGGGTGGGATGAGCCCACGGAGATGGATTTGCCCAGTGCCGGTTCAGGTCAAACCCCATCAGGGAGCACCTGCACACAGACACACACACAAAAAACAGACACAAAGGATTTACATGGGCTGCAGCCTCTCCTCGGATCAGCTGCAGAATTAGGAATATATTCTGCAGCTGAAGTAGTTAAATGTTATTCTCATGGGGGAAACAAAGCAAACACTCCCCTGAGGAAAGACAGCAGCAATGGCCCCTTTCAGAAATAACGTGACCAGCAGAATATCAACTGAAACAGCTTTGGTCATTCAGCCTTCTTCCCCTCCACAACCTGTGCTCACTGTATCCTTTGCCTTTTCCCAGCTTGGCAGGCTGGCCCTGGAACAGCCTTCCCTGACCTTGGAGGTTCCCTTCTCTTTGAAGCTGTGGCTGAGGGTCTGCAGCTATAAGGGTGATTCACACTCTGCACCACCAAGCTGGACCTTCAGCTTGTCCTCAGTCAGGCTTTGACTCAGCAAAGCTGTTCAGAGTATAGTAATCAATGGCCATTAAGTTTGTGCTTAAGGGATTTAAAGCATGAATGTCATTGTGCCACTAACCCAGGGCCTCGGTCTCTTCCCCTCCTTTTTTATGCTTATTGGCCATCAAATCCTGCAGGCGTTGGAGCATGGATGCCACCTTGGCTTCTCCTTCCTGCCCTGACTCAGATCCCTCTCAGGACACTGTCCTGAATTGGATTCTGCTGCTCACAGCCCCGTGGAGTAGTATCCAAATTCTTTGTGGGGCCCCACTGAAACTCAGGGGGCTGTTAACAGAGTAGACACTAAAACTGAAAATTTTAAATTTGAAAAATAAAAGGAAAAGCTGGAAGTGGCACAAGTAGGAAGACAGGGAAATCAGGTCCCTTGCCTCCTGCAGAGATCACCTAGACAATCTGTGGCTACTGATACATGCAAGAAGAGAATTCTGTCATCTCACACTGAGCTTGGGATGAGTTGGGTAGATTTTTGCTCAGAAATTCTGTGGAAGACCACACTACTAATAAAAGCCCAGGTAGAGATGCAACTTCCTCTACAGTTAAAACAAACAAACAAAAAAATCAACCTCGCTGCTAAGCCTTAAAGCTTCTTGAGAAAAGAAGAGCTTTCATTGATCCCATGTCTATTACAAGAATGTCTGTTCAGCCTTAATCTTTTAAACACACCTATGCAAACAATAGAGATTCACTCCAGCAGTGCTATCCTTTGGCAAAAAATTCTGAGAATCTGAAGACCCAAAACATAGGTTTAATTGGCAAAGAGAAAGGAAAATAAAATTAAGAGAGGTGAAATGCTTAAAAAAATGAGGGGATGAAACCAGAGGGTGAAATTAGTGTACAAACCTGATGAATAAATACTTTCCTATGAACCAAAGGATACAAAGTTAATGGGACATTTTCTTTTGTAAAAATTCTTACGGGTATCTAAGCAAGCAGGAGCTGCTTTGCTCCTTGGCTTTACACAAGCCAACCATCAGCTCTGTGGGAGCTCAAACACCCAAGCGCCGCTCTGCAGCTCCATCACTGCTGACTTGCTGGGGGAGAGAAGCCATCTCCTTGTCATGGTAGCCACTTCTCTGCTTGTAAAGGAAACAGATGGATTTTTTTCTGGACACTCCAACAGCTACAATTCCACAGACAACTCTGAAAGTTGCTGCCATCCCACTCCGTGGCATATTGTTTCAGATTTCTCTCTCTCTTCTTTTTGTCTTGATGTAAACTCTCTACACTCAGCTCTACTAAATCCTATCTTCTTTTGAACTCATAGACATTAATAAAAACCAGAAGTACTTCCAGAGACGTAGGTGGAATTACACCGGGATAAAACTGGCAGAGGAGCAGAAGGAGAGGAATGAGTTTTTCATTTAATAAAAGCAGAAACTGTCATGAGTTTTACTGTATTTTGGCACAGTTCCCAAGAAAACAACATTCTTACTGTACAAAAACTTTCTTAAGAGCTCAGAATTTGAACTTATATCTCTTTATATAGTTAATGTGTCACATCTACATTTTCTTTAATAATATTTAACAATAGAGAAAACGAGCATACTTTGATTCCATTATGTTCATCTTCAAAGCACATTGAAGTGGCCAAGCTAGAGAGCAACAGAAGCAAATTTTAAATTCAAACATGGACTGTCAATATTAAATTTGGGGTTTGGAACTTTTTGGATAACTTTATCTAAGTCATCGCCATGGGGAAAAGAAGTAAGCAATACCTAATTTTTGTAAGATCCTAAATAAGGCATTGCAATTTGGATGTGTTGGGAATGTCTGGTAAAAGATGAAACTCATAGTTCATTTAAAGCAACAAGAACAGTTAAAAATAGTTGTCTTTACTTGAAAAGACTTTACAAACAGAAGGAAGCAATGCTTAGAAAACAAGTTATTCATTTGGGAAGCTCCTCTGAGCTCTGTTTAATAGGAATCCAAACTAATTTCCAAATATCATTTAGCTAGTCTTTGATGTGGTATATCACATATTTATCAATGTAACAACAATTAATTAAGTTTCTGATGTAGGCATTACTATTTCTTTCCAGTCTGGAAACAGCATAATATTTTCTCCCCCCTTCCAGTTTTCAAGTCTTTTTTCTTTCCTTTTTGCCTAAAGACAAATTTGTATCTACCACATTCTCTCTTTATTCATCTGCTGCAAACTTGTGGCCTCTCTAAGGAAACATCAAGTTGTGTTCCTTGGTACTTCAGATTTGATTATTGACTCTGTTACATGTAGAACTGTCTCCCACAGCTCACATATATCAGGACATGACCAAAACATACGGCAAGAGTCTCCCACATGCCCATTACAGACCCTGCATTCATTTTATTATCTTGCTCCCAGCTGATGTGATCTCCCTCATGGCTGATGCCTCCAGTGCAAGAGCTTGAACAGGATAACTTAAAAATTGCATCTTGCACTGCTTTTTAATTCATCCTCCCAGCCTTAAACCAGCTAATTTCTGGAAGACTTTGCTGCTTAACTGTTTGCTTGCTGCTTCAAACACTGGGTAGGCAAAGTAGAAACATAGGTATGCTCTGGAAACAGCAGCTCTATGGTGGGAAACAAGTGTGTTCTAATATAGTACATAACCTCTCAATATTTGAGACCAGCTCTTTTACTCAGACTGCAATTGTCGTCATTGGCTTCAATGCAGTTCCTCACACGGCTGTAAGTGTTTAGAAAGTGCCTCCAAATCTGCCCTGTACAGATGAGATTTATTTTGTGCTGTAAATAAACCAATGTGTTCAGCACAAAATTAACAAGAGGGGAAAAAAGCCCCCTAAATTATATCAAAGAACTGCTTAAGGATGATCTTAGGAAGGGAACACAGAAGACAGAAAATCAGGGGACATTACAGACTCCAAGAGTTGCAAGGGAAGACAAGAGCAGCTTCAGAATTAGTGAGGGTTGGGGCAAGGGCACTGGAGGATATCCCATTCCATGAGTCTCAATGACTATGCCCATGGATGCTCTTATGAACGTGGCAGGTCACAGTGTCACAGAGCCCAGTGAGAACGGTGTGCTGGCACAGACTCTCCCAGGTTAGAAAAAAGCATAGCCAGAATAGGTGAGCTACAAGCAAAATAGCAACCTGCTACTATTACCTGGTTGTGGTCTTCATTCCCACTGTGAAAACCTGGGCTTTGGTCACACAGTCACTGCAGCCACAAGAAATAGCATGCATGTAATTTAAAGCATTTAAGCTGTTAACCATTGTTCGAATTTTGGATTATGCTTGCTATAGTTTGCTAGATATACAGACCACATACTGTGTTTCTGCTTCGTGACTGAATGTTCATTTAAATCAGGTTCTGAGAATATTCTTGTTGAATTAGAATTTGTGTTTCACCAACGTTTTCCAGCCTTTTTCTAAAATTTCTGCTTTCTGTAAGTAGATAAATTTATTACAGTGTTTATAAATTTACATAAACACAGTGCAAATTCAGTCAAAGCAAATGAGTTTCAAAATTGCACTGGAAACTGAAACATTTTGCAGTATTCATCCCTCCCTACTTGGGAGGCAGCCAGATCTCAAGAGGTTACCAGCTCAACTCAGTAAAACCAAAGATGTTCAGACCAGCACCCAGCTTGCTGGGCAGTCCTCTGGACAGAACCCCTTTGCCTCTGGGACTGAACTCATCACTGCTTTTAAGGATTTCTTTTGCAGCTGCTTTAGTGACAACATCCTGAGGAAGCATTTGGTACCAAGGCCCATGCTGGGTTTATTTTTCAGGCCTTTTTCCTGTTCTCTCAGGTTGTGCCTCTTCTTTCTGGAATCTCCAAGTTATAGAAACCTACAGGAGCTCTACCTTCCCTTACCTTCAATTCTCCCTGCCCTGCTCGTTTTTCCTACCATTTGAGTCTAAGTCTCTTCCTAACAGACCCATTTCCACAAGGTGAGATATGGAGAATAATGGAGGAAAGGAGGTAAAGAAATCCTTTTTCACGCCATGTGATTTATTACAAAGAGAACTCTGCACCCTTCCCTTCAGCTTTGTGAGGCTGCGTTGGTTCATTGGATCAGCACCAGGTGAATCTCCAGATAATCTCCACACACAAAGCCGGGGAGTTCCAACCCACAAATGGCACTACCAACAGGGTTAGGATTTGAAATTGAAAAGGTAGTGGGGAAGGGGGAGCACTCCCCTTTTTTCCCCCCCTCTCAGGCCCATTGCAGTGAGAGTGGAGACAGAGGGTAATTGGTCTCTCTTGCTGCCCTTCCTCGAAAGCAGAGCTGTAGCAGGGACTGCCATGAGGCTGCAGCGGCACGGAGGAGGAGCAGGTGTGTGGCAGGAGGGAGCAAAGACAAGGGCAACACGCAGAAGACTTGCTTCTTTTCATAAATATCATTTCAAAACTGATATATTCACGGCATTTTACAAATCAACTCCACACCTGCCAGGGAAGTCAGGTCTTCATTAGTGTGCATATCACCGTTTGGGTGCTTGGGGTTTGAGATTTATGCATTTGCCTATTATTCATTAAAATAGATTCATTCAAGCCCACATATTCTAAAGCAATTAGGTAGCAAGACATCCTAATGCTCCAGCTACAGAGAACCCCTGCTCTCAAAACTCTCTCCTCCTCCTCGGCTTTCTGCATTTTTAATTTAGAGCTCTGGAAACCTTCACAAAGGCTATTTAACAGAACCACTGCAGTGTGCTCCAGGCAGAGCGGGCTGGCCATGCAGAGACCAGCATTAGCTCCCAGAGACCACATGGTGGAGTAGATGTTTGCAGAATGAGCACTGCCTGCTGTACTGGCATAATTTTAAATCGTACATGACGGTTAAAGATGTGTTTCTCCATTTTCTGTGTAAACAATGTTAAATAAGAATAAACACAAAGGGATATTTTCTCCTTCTGATGAATACAAGCATTTCTCAGGGCTGGTAATAGGTGTCACAGGCGTACACACCAAGGGAGACATGCATTCCCTCCTGACATGGGCACACTCTGATCTTCAGGATATATCTCAATTCTTGTATTAACTCTCCCTACACACCCCAGGTCCTCAGTGATGCCAGAAGGATTCCTGGGCACAAAGCAGCACGCTGGAAATAAAACCCCATCCTGCAGATAGGAGAACTCCACCCTGTGAGTGTGCCTGGGGTGTCAGAGGGTAAGATCCCCTCACTAGTGCAGCTGACCCCTGCATCTATGACAGGATGACACCACCTCTCTGCATATTTTCATATCTGCATTGTGCCCAGCCCAATTTTCAGTGGGACAGGGTTTCCAGCACCTCCCCTGGGATGCAAGCACAGTTTAGCAAAGCTCTCCCACAGGAAGAGCCTGTCCCCATGTGTGCATCTCTCCAAATGAACCCTGCGGGAGCAGGTCCCATCTGTCCTGCCCCAGGAAAGCTTTCTCAGACTCCCGCTCCCAGCTGGATCTGAGTCACTGCCACGCCAATCTTGGGCTCTCAGGTATGTTAAACAAGTTACTGGTAACACCTACAGTGCTTCCATTTTAAATCCTGATTCATTGTTTGGCCTTTTCAAAACCAAACACATCACTGACTTAATGACACAGGAGACAGGGGTTTTTTTCCAACTTTTGGATCCCAAAATATTTCCACTGTAGGCCCTTCAGAAATCTCACATATGTAGCCTATAATGCAGTATTATATAAACTTTCTTTTCTGATGCGGTCCAAAAGCCACCTGCTCATGGATCACAAGCTGCAAACCACTGAGAAAGAGAATTTTATCATGTGCCTAATTTACTGGACTCCCACCCTGTCAACAAGTCAAACTCCTCTAGGCCCTCCTGCCCAATCTACTTGACACTTCCCCACAATGCTCTAATTCTGTTTCCTAACAAATGTTTCCCTTCAGATAAGCAACCCTTTTTTAAACCATTTGTATTTTTTTTTGGTCTGTCTATATTCCTGGAGGGCAGGTTGGGTGGAAATAAGTGTTTCATCATCACAGTGTTCACAGAAAGCAGCTACTACACATGTGTTTCTGAAGACGTGGCTCCTCTTGAATTATGCTTTTGTTCCCACTTCTGTCCTGCCTCAGACTGTGCAAATAGTCAGACACACAGCCCATCTGAAAATAATTAGTGGATACTCCAGCTGTTGTAGGATGATATTCCTGCATATTACAACATATTTCCCATACTGCCTGGCACACAAATCTGGAATTCTGCTCATGTTTAGGAAAGAGGAAAGACACATCATGTTCCCTCTGTAGACCAGCATTATAGGAACACCCCCAAAAAAATGGTTCAGCTCTTACTACCAGACCCATTACACACAGAGAGTTGCACTCAAAGGAGCCACCCTTAATGTCACAATGCTGAGCTCTTAAAAGTTTGGATGCACAGGTACACACAGCCTTCCTTCAGCCCTGTGCTTGTCATTATTGTGACACAGCCTTTAACTGCAGGAGCACGGGGTGCTTTTCCACAGACTCTCTTTATTCTGTGCACAGGACCTGCACTGTTCATTAATGAGTGGACTATTCAATATTTTGGCTTTTCCTTATTGTTCAGTATGCAATGCTAGGCTCCTTCTTACTCAAAGCCTGCTCCAAGGACAGAGCTATTCAGTTCTTCGTGGCTTTTCTAAAGTGCTCAGCACTGCAGGAGACAACTGCTTTATGAGCACTGATGGACTAATTTTCCCAACAGAACTGGTACAAGAGGCGACCACATTGTCCTCAATTCATAAAAGAGCAATTGGGACAAAAATTGGCTTACATAAGAGACAGCCACTAATTTGAACGTTCTATCTGAGAGGCCTAGGACAGGGCTTTTGTTTAAGAGGACTTGGGTTTACATAGCATGTTACATGTCCAGCATCCAGCTCTGATTTGAGCTGAAGCTGATTGTACTCAAGGCTTCTCCAAATCTGACAAAAAATGGCAATGTGAGTGGACAGAATTTTAGAAACATCCAAGTTTGTGAAATTAGAGCAGTCAGAGATTACTATAAAATGGTGAGACATTACTGGATCACAAATGAGTCTTGGGTGGGCTTCAGTTATACCCTAATTCAGCCATTTTTCTTGGTTTTATATCCTGATACTGCTGCATTCAGCTGTGTCTGAAAATCTGCTCTAATATGTGGTGTTTGGGGTCAGAACTGTACCTGATATTGCCTTTACTCTCCTGAATAAAATGAAATTATTACTTTGCTACGTTACAGCATACCAGACTATTTCCACTCAGGACATGCTGCACACACATCCTCATTAGGCCATGCCAGAACTCAGCCAGAAATCGTCTACCTCCATCATCACAAAGGCCTTTTCCTCTTGGATATCCTGGAGGAAGGGTTTGACCTGACACCAAAACTGCCAAGAAGGTGTGTGCTGGCACCCAGGGAAGCAGCACAGGACTGCCAAACTGTTGGCTGAACCCTAACAAGCAGAGTTTAACCAGAGCATGGCTGCAGACTCCCTTTTATAATGTTTGCTAACGGGCTCTGACACACTCAGGTATTTCTCACTCCCATACTGAACCAGAATATTAATTGTACTCCTGCATAGTCTTGCTGCATCTACAAATTATTCAGCTTGAAAATGACGTTTTGCATCTATAAGGACACATTTATCTTGGGTTGGTGGGAGGGAAGGCCCTTTTTACTGTCCCTGCACTCCCATACACACGCTCTGCAAGCAGCCTACTGCTGCTCCATCAGATAGCATGTGTAAATGTCATCAGAAGTTAAAGGCAGGGACATGTCCATTAGCCAGACACTCCCTTTACCATAACTAATTGAAAGTTTTACAGCTGCATGCAAAGCCCTGAACAAAACCCCAGGTGCTGCAATACAGGAGGGGGGCAAGTGACACAATGGTTCACTTAGGGGGACATCATGAGGCTGCCATGTCATTGCCTCTTATTGAACCTAGGTCTACACTGCAATGCCTCAGTTCTTCACTTGTAAAAATAATTATAAACTCTCCATGGTGTTTCGCTACAATGATGGGAACACATTAGGTTCTACAGATGGAGATTAAGTGATTTATGGAATCAAGGAAAGGATTTCTGACAGACCCTGAATTTTGTTGAGGTTCATTTTCAACAAGATTGCACAAGTTTGTGCTTAACAAACAATCCTGCAATGCCTATAAGAGCATATAAGATAAGATAAGATACCCCAGTCCATTTTCTGAGAAACATTCTCTAAGTGTTTGGGTGGAGAAGAGGGATTGTGTAGGGTTGTGCTATTATATCAGAGAACATTTCCTCCTGTTTCTTCTACTCCCAACCCCCTGTAACTAAAGACATTTTCCTCTCAAATCTGTCTTTACTCTCACTTTAAATTTCAAGGTTATCTGGCCCACTGGGTGTGTTACATATTGCTGTCTAATTAAAGAGAGAAGATTAACCTTATTCTATTAGATTATTTTAACACCTGCCAGGTGACTACTCTGTGTTAGCAAAGGCACAATGTGGCCAAGCCAGTTTAAAAAAAAAACAACAAACCAACAACCAAAAAATCTAAACCCAAACAAAAAACCACATCAAAACCTTCATATTATTTCATCTTTGGAAAGTCCACCAGAAAGTGAGAATATTGCAAATGTTCTTCCCAGAATCACTACTGTAACTACTAACAAACATTTCACAGCAGAAATAATACCAGTGTCTTGTTTGCTGCCTAACATTTCAGAAAATGGCAAAAAAGCTGTAAAGCCCTGATCTGTCTCTGATTGCAATCAATAAAAATCCCAGATGCTTTAGAAGGGAGTAAAATCAGGCTCAGATCTTTCCCAATCACTTGTTAATTTAAAGGGCAGAGTTTTTCCACCTGAGCTTCACTGTGTGATGTTGCCACAGCCCAAACAACACAGAGAATGAGGAACTATTTGACAGTGTGGTGGTCTCTGGTCCATTTCCAATTCCTACATCAAATCACTTAGGCTTGCAATTTTCCACTGTTTCCACAGCAGTTGGGCACACTGCACACCCCAGAGGGGAAGCTACGTGGCAAAGAGACATTTCTCATCATCCTCCATGACATCATCTCCTCCTCTTAACCCAAAGGCAAGAGTGAGGGAATTTGGTGCCATCCCATGGGACATGGGTCAGCTGTCTGATTTGGATGCTTGCTGGATGCAGAAGAATGGGAATGTAAAGCACTCCAAGTGTGGCTTCCATCAATCACTGCGACGCACCAGAGAAATGTGATTTGATAACAAGCCAAGCTGAAACTACACATTTTGGTTCCAGAGCACTGAAAGACCTCATTGCAATGAATAATGGTGCAATGATAGATTAGTTTGAGAATTCTGATGAGAATGTTAAAGCCGAAAAATTCAAACCTTTAGGGACTTGGAGCATTTTCTTCTTTTTTTTGGTATCTCTCTAAAAGAGAACCAAATGGGGGTAAAATTTGTCAGAAAAATGTACTGTTATACTCTTTTCTGAGATGTATAGAAAAATGCAACAAAATTACTGAAGGCATGTAACAGCTGAAGAAAAGAGGTGAGGATGAAACACCAGGGCAAACTAAATCTTTTGGCAATTGTTATACAGAACGACCTGGAAAGAGTTCAGGTGGAAGCTGATCATGGAGTGATTTGGGTAGGAAGAGACCTTAAAGACCATTTAGTTCCAACCCCCTGTCAGGGGAAGGGACACCCCTCACTAGATCAGGTTCCTCAAAGCTCCATCCAGCCTGGCCTTGAGCACTTTCAGGGATGGGGCATCCACGGCTTTCAATCTCCACTGAAAAGGTTATGTAATGAAGTCAATTTTAATTAGGCAACAGAGAACTCAAATGAGAGGGAAAACCTCCCACATTATTACTTTTTATCCATGGAGATTTTCATATCTCATCTGTAAAAAGCCCTAAGTAACCAACACAACACTGAAGTTAGCCCTGCTTTGAGAAGGGACTGAAGCCCTCCAGAGGGCTGCATTAAACATTCTTTCTTTGTAATTCTGTGAAAGT
>NW_008240027.1:1676084-1679976 GCF_000691975.1 Corvus brachyrhynchos | reverse complement strand
AAAGTCTAAGGCACAGGGAAAGTTTCACTTGCTGCTCATACCTCAGTGGACACCAGAGAACCCAGCTGTGGGACAGGCGACTTCACAGGCTCACAGAATTACTTATTTCTCTTTCTGCATATTTGCAGCCTCACACAGTTCAGCACCCTTGAGATAAAATCCTACAGCAAAAATGTACCATGAATGAGAACATATATGAATGGGAAGCGGAGGAGCAAACAAATTTCAATTTCAAGCTTTCATGGCTTAGCATAAACAAACATGAAACAATTCATCCTCAAAATATAACAGTGGGAGGGGGATACTGACAGTGTCCTCGAGACACACAGGGAGACTGAGAACTAGGGAGCCTGGAGCGAAGAGAACATTTCAAAAACTGTTTAAAGCCTTGGGAAAGTTCGAAGCAAAGATGGAACTTTCCTGATTCATTCAGTGGGTCTGCAAAAACAATTCTCTTCATCCACTGCCACCCCCCAGACTGTCAAAAAAAAAAAGCCAGCTCTGTCAAATGTTGTTTTCTTCTTAACAAAAATGAGCTTTTAAAACCTCTGTCAAAATTTGGAATGGGTGAATAGATTTTGGAAAAATAAGAACAGTCTAATAACTTTCTAGAGAAAGATGCAGAAATAGCTTCTAAAGAACTCACACTGAGCTAAGTCTCTTTATGAGCCTGCAAAGTCTATTTGAATTTTATATTTCCCCTCTTTTATTTTTCATAAATTCATCCTCTGCCTGCATCCAAGCTGATATGGGACTAAAAACACTCCTCTGAGATGGTGCCCCATTTCTGTACCCTTTAGCAACAGAGTGCAGTGATCTTGCAGTGAGTATGAAGTGATTAGGGAGATGGTTTGCTTCTGTTACAGGTTCTTGTAAACATTCATTTGAGCTGTAAATGGACAAAGGAAGAAAGTTCATCTTCCCAGTTTATCATCTATCCATTAGCTTGCTGTATCCCACACCGTATAAACATCATCAAACAATGATTAAGTGTGCAGGTTCTGGCTGTTTTAGCACTTGCACAATGTCATCCTCCTGACAGGGCTCAGAAATCAATCCCTCCAGTCATATTCTGCCCTGAAAAGTACTTCAGTATTTGGCAGGCAAGAAAGGAAACTATTCAGCAGAATTGTTACCAGCTTTGTTCAAGGTGGGACTAGGATCTGAGTGCTGTGGCTTCCACTGTGCACACGTTTAGTTCTTTGATCTTGGTAGCCAGTGCTCCCACCTTTGAGTAGTTCAGAAGTTGGTTTTTTGCTGCTTTCTGACAGAAAAATGCAAGGCCCCATGTTTGTAAGGCTCACAAAATGTGATTACTGGAGGTATGAAGGCAAAAGAGCAATTCCCTACCTTCAGAATCAAATGATTTCTCTACACTGGCCTGGCCTAAATGCCTGCCAACAAAGTTGTGGTATCTCTATCTGTAACTTACAAGGCAGAACTGATAAAATAAACCAAAATGGGTCACTCTGGCCATGCATGGACTTGAAAAAGAACATGGAGGTAAACAAATTTGAGGATGACAAAATTTAAGTGGTTCACCTGCAGTGGAAGCACATGAAAAGAATAGTTTCATGGCCAGGAAGAGATGGAAATTACTTTCTCCACTTTAAAAGGGAATTTATTGAAGCCTGGAAGACAAGAACAGAAGCAAAGAAAACAAAAGAAAACAAAACAGCCCAGAAGAGCTCTGAAAATCCAATCTCTCCCATCAGCCTCTGGAAAATGGATTACCTATGCGTGGTATGATTGAATTTCCCTGTTTCATCACCCTAGTGGAAGCATCTTGTATGAAACTCTGGTTTATGAATTGAGTTTTGAGAGGGACCTGGGAGAGCAGGAGTTTTACCAATCTAATCAGGATGTGACAAACACATGCATCAAAATGTTGCATTGTCAAGATCCAGAAGCCACTTAATTCCAGAAAGATTTTAAAGTTGAGAAAGCAGCTTTGGCAACAGGATTAGAAATGATGAGAAAGCAGATGAAAATCCAGATGGAGGAAGATAGCACAATTTTTTTCCAAATCATCCTTCCAAAAATTAGGCCATGTCCCTACATGATTTCTTATTAACTTCTTATACAAACCTACGTTTTATTCAAATGAAGGACACAGTTGCCTTCTTCCATTTATTGCACCTTCTTCCTAAACATATGCTAATAATGGAATGAAAGATACATGAACTGAGATAAATAACACCATAAAATCCTATAAACCCCACAGGTTAAAACACCACAAAAACATTCTGAGCCAAATATCCAACAAAGCAGATTAAATACAAGAATGCCATGCAAATGTCATTGCCACAGAGCAGAGAAACATTGGCTAATGCCAGTGCCACAGGACAGGAGGCAAGATCCATGAGATTGATTTGTGATGGCTCCTAAACAAAAGCAGGGCACAAAAAGAGCCCGTGATTATCAATAACATGAGATCAAATCAGAAAGCATGCACATTTAAGGGCGATGGCATCAAATGCTTCCTTCAAAAGAAAAAAGAACATCACAATCACTTTGTATTTGCCTGGTCTCAGCTTGCATTTCCTATCTAACTACTGAAGGTAGTTTCACAGGATAAGTACAGATTAGCAAAATATTCAAGGTGATTGAATGGATTAGCATTATTGTTTAGCACAATGCAAGGTGATAGGAAAATCCACAGAAAAGAAAGATCTGCTATCTGGACAGACACTTGAAATTATGCAGCTTGCTGGTTGAATTCTTACATTTTTTGTAACATCATCAAGTGTCACAGTGGATGCCTGAAAACATTTCCAACTAAAGAGTGAGATTTAAAGCTGGGGATCTCGAGCAACAGGTGGAACAAGAATTCCTAAGTAAACTGCTATCTTGTTTGTCACACAAATAGAAAATCCATATGCTAGTGCCAGAGGCAAAAAGAACATGTTCTAACAAACAGCAAAAAAAAACCCCAAACCCTGAAGAAACATTTTTCTGTAGGAAAGGGGTGGGAAAGAAAAAAAGAGATTAAATGCATCTAAAAAAGTCAAAATTACCTTTAGAGGAATTAACTGTGTACTGAATCCCAGCCAGGTAGAAAGCATAAATGCATGCCATCCCCACTATGCTGGCCATTGTAATCATGTCCAGCAGCTTGGGCTGCCCGTTTTCCCCACCCTTGTAGAGATCCACACTGTAGTTAACAGATGTACTGATGTGTTATGCTCCCCTCAGGCCCCAAGGATGCAATACCTGCTCAGACAGGCTGTTTCATGCTGTGACAGGGATATTTGGCTTATTTCTAGGTATCCAACGTTAATAGAGGTCAAACTGTGAACAAATCCACATAACCTGCGACTAGGGATGGAGATTTAGCATTCAGACATTGCAGTTCTACACAGTTTTCTTCGTTTCAGAAGCAGAGACTTTGTACCTCAAGAGCTGAATCAAATCCCCTAAAATTCAGACATCTACGGTTTGCTTTTCAGGGAGTTTCTTGGAGCACTTCACAAGCATTAATGGAATGTCCTCCAATGGTTCAGTGAGGCAGGTGCACAGAATTAGTCTCACTTTGCAAATAAGACCGGGGAGCAGAGGGGGATTGAGTGAATCAGCCAAGATCATTCTGCACTTGCCTGACAGAGTCATAAATAGAAATCAGGATTACAAAAAGTAAATAAATCACCTCCCTCCCTGGAATAAGCAGCAAAATATTTGGTTAATTTTGAGTGCATGCATCCTTGCTGGGTTACAGCCAGGAAGGGAAACATCACTGTTCTGAGCAAGGTCACTCCCACAGCAAGTTCAGGCAAACCTTTAGCCATAAGTAAGGTGTGCAAACCCCATGTATCCTCACAAGAAATAAAATTGAATGTTTAAGATCCAAGATAGTGATAAGGATTTCGGGTATCTCAATAATAATAATTTATCG
>NW_008240027.1:1639388-1676020 GCF_000691975.1 Corvus brachyrhynchos | reverse complement strand
CGGAAGAGAAATTAATTCCAAATTTACCCCAGTTTTCTCACAGGTAATTATGGAGGCAGAACTCAACAGTAAATGACACAGATTGCCAGATTAGCAAAAGTACCTTCAGATATGAAAAAACAACTCACCCTAGGCTGGGACAGGCAAGTTTAGCCAAGCTAAGGAAAAATTAGTGTTGATACTCTCTCCAATACAGCAGAAGAGCTTTAAATGGCCTGTGTGGAAGGAAATAAATAAAGCCGAAGATCTCTGCTTGCCCAAAGCACAACAGAATGCCCCACTCCACAGAATGCAATATTCAAGCTTAACTGGAAAACTTACAACTATATTATTTGGGCTGAAAAGCCTGTTTACTTTTTACTTTCCCTGACAGTTTTGAAAAAATGACTACCAGATGGAGGTTCAGAGAAGATGTAAAACAGAAAAAAGGCCAATTAACAACTTCTTTATCCTCCAGAAAAATTCAAAACTGCTTTTTAGTAATGAACAATACCCAAGCACATCACTGAAAACTGAAAGGTGGCTTACCAGAGGTGATCAGCACAATAATTGGGACAATTCTCAAACAAAAAAAAAATCCTCTCTCTCCAAATTTGTGTTCACAGATCTTCTGACTTCCCCCCATCCTCTGAATTACAAGTCAGGACTTTAATTTGCCACCACAGGCCCTTTCTGCATTGGCACTAAACATTCTCTGCAGCCCTCACTGTGGCCACAGTGCTCAGCAAAGGAGGATCATTAACCTTTGAGACAAAATCTGACATCACAAAAACCTCTTTAGCCCTGTTTGTTTTTCTCCACTGTGCTGTGCTGCCTGAGCTCATGTTTGAGGGGATGACAGAAACTTTAGAAACTTTTAAACTTAAGAAATTAAAAGGAGTTCTACTCAGAGCAATAGACAGCCCTGGCCAAAATGCAATGTAGACACTACATAATGCTCGTGGGCAGAGATGGGGTGAAGGGTAATGATGCAAACACACTGTGACAAACGACAGCAAAAGAGTTGGATTCACATTACAGGGGGACAGGGCCAAGGGGGAAGATATAAAAGAGCAGTAGATCAGTAAACAACATAAGAGCGTTGGTTTAGTCCTCTGTAGCAGTTCCCATGTTCTTGAACACTTCACTGCTTATAAACAATCAGACTGACCATTCATGTACGGAAACTGAGCCAGAATTAGATCCTAGATACCTACATCTGGTATTATTATACTTTCTTAGAAGAATAAATTAAAAAAAAATGTCCAGATGGCCTGATCCACAGTCAGTGTAAATTGGTACAACTGTTGACAATTGTATGCATGGATATCAGTGAATTTATGACAGCTGGAGAGCAGATCTCCTGACTCTTATTAAACAACTTAAGAAAGGCAGGATAAATCTCACTCTAACCCCAGCCCCAAGTTAACAGGGTTACAGAAATCTCTTCAAATGGTAGCTTAGCCCATTTACTGTGGATGATACAAATCCCTTTCTGGGAACGCCCCACTGACCACAGCCAGCTTTCTAATCCACCAGTCCAGAACAGATGACTAATTTTTAGATGGCCAAGACTAAACAAAACCAATCCAACTTGCATGATTCAAAAATGTATTTAAAGTGTAGGTGGTATTATACCTACTAAGCAAAGTCCAGAATTTATAGGGCAAGATCTGACAACATGAAGACAATAATCCCCTAATCAGGTACACAAAATCCTTCAGGATTTTCAAAATACTAAAACCCCAAGGGAAATATTGTCCTCAACCAATTTCAAGTCAAGTTTTACAACCCAACGAGGTGCATAGTTTCTTCCACTGAGTTTTTACGAATGGAGCATCCAAACCTTTGAAATTCACTCATGGCTCATTTGTAGGCATCTCACTGTATCCCAGTGAGAGTGCATGAGAGGGATAATTGAAAATGGGACACATGGGCATCAAAACAAGCAAAATGACCCCCTCCTTTCTCTTTTTCTTTTTCTTCTGGTTCACGCTTCTAAATGAAATCCCAGGCTGCTTTCCAGCTGCTACTCAGAGCTGTCACAGAGGAGGAACATGTAGGGAGCACTAAACTGACTGACCTATTTCCATCCTTGGAGCTGCTGTATCTAAACCCTTCATTCTGAATTCTGCACACACACACGTGCACAGCAATTCCCCTGTTTACTCCCATGAGGAACTATTTCCAATGTCTAACCTCAGTTCCTAGAGGAGCTCTCTGCTTCTTCCTGAACAGCTGTTAACCCCATGGCCTCCGTGCCCCCCATAATTAGGTTAACTTCTGGGAGACTAGCCTTTGGGGAAGACAACAAAAGCTTTGGCTCACTGACCCATCTTTTCTTGCATCAGTTCTGTTCTCCATTGGATAATGATCTACATCCAAGAGATTTGTATACAAGGATCTTCTCATCTCTTTTAAAAATGCAAGCATGCAAAGCACCGCTGCAGAGCAAATAAAAGAGCACATTAATAGGTGCAATTCATGCACACAGCAAAAGGCCACTGAAAAAGAAACCAAGCTGCTTGTACCTTCCTACAGCACCCAAATCATTGACATGGCAAAAGGTGTCCAAACCTGAGGGTTCTCAAATCCTCCTACCCTCTTTTACAGTTAAAAAAAAAAAGAAAAATAAAAGAGCTTTGTTACCCTATATGACTTCTGTGCTACTTATGTCACTTCCTAGGAAGAAGCAGCCACTATCTTACTGATCTTGGCTGAACTTCAAACATACAGAAAAGTTAATTGGATGAAATGAAGCTTCCAAAGAAAAACTTTGTGTGAAAAGCTCTTCAACCAAAGATTTACATGCAATCCAAGGAGCCACAATATGGAGTGGCAACAGCCTTCTTAATGTTGTAGAGGAATGCATAATGCTTAGGAGGAAACTTTCCTTTGCTCTTTTTCTTCCAAAATGTGTCCTCCTTATCCTTTTCCCCTGCCCCACCTCCAATTTAAAGGTTTATAAAATAAGAAATGTAAAGAAAGTTAATGAAAAGAATATGGAACATTAAACCAAAGATTATTTTTTAATATGGCCATATTTTCGGCTCCTGGAAAAGGATAAAGTAAATGTTGTTTCATTTTTATTTCTTTTTATAACAGTACTCCGACAAAATTGAGTATAATTATTGCATCTGAAGCTTTGTATCATTCTTCCCAGAAGTCTTCTCTTTCTACTTAATTTGTACTGAAGGAAGCTCTGGTCAGCAGAGTGCCAAGTACTGCAAAACACAGTTACCTTTTGGGGAGTAGAGCACACTCCTGGAGGGGATTTTTAGAAGTTATGTAGAACTGGGCCAGAAAACTAGACTTCCAGGAGCCCTGAAAACTGTGATGAACTTCAGAATATCCACATACTATGAAAACTCAGGGGAGACCTTCTTTTTATCTAAGCTGACTTTTTAAAACAATGGACTATTTGATACGAACTAACTTCTACAGTCACTCCCATGAGGGAGGAAGAAGTTTGGTCTCCACCTGCAGTCCTCATGAGGTGACAGATTGCTATTTGCATTGGCAACTTGTTTCCCCGTTTGAAACGCTTACTTTCCTATTTGAAAGCCAAATATTTTTGCCATATCCTCCTCTGCTAAAGTTGCCATCGCCTGCCTTGCCCCTCTGACTGAAAATGGGCGTGATGGTGGTATCGGCTTCCTGCATTAAACAAAATTATCTCCTTTATCTTGTACTACAAGATATGTTTTCCAGACCTCAGGCAGAGATCTTTGCCTCTCTTTTTCACACCCCAATTCTAAACCTCCCAAAGCAGAGTCAGTGCAGCAAGGTTTATTTTCTAGTGGAGAGCCCAGGGTTATCCCAGTGGCCCAACCAAGCTCTTTCAGTATCTCAGAGTAGTCCTGAATGCTCACGAGGGTGTAACAAAAATAAAAGGTATCTAATATTCACCCCACTCTGTATTTCCACATCAAATAGTGGCAAACACAGCAGTAGCAGTGGCACATCAGCCAGGTACAAGAAGCGAGTACACAAGGCACCCCAACACAGACTAAAGAGCAAGGAGAGAGAGAAGGCCCTTCTCCTCCTCAGCCATACTCAGAGCAGATTTCAGCTCTTACACTCTGGCTCTGCTCATGCCCAGAGTATCAAATGTCATTATGGTTCTGCACCTCACAGTCATTCCCAACACTCTCTTGAACTCCATCTCCTCTCAAGTCAAGGATTGCCACAGAAATTCTCACTAATGGCAATCTTCTGTCATTTCCTACTGGAGCTCACACTTGGCGTGTGGGTGGCCGACATCAGGTCCTGTCTCCCACTCATAGGCTACCAAACTCTTAATTTCTTGTTAGCAGGTTCTGTCCCATGACATGTTGCTGGAATAAAGGGGAATTAGGCACAAGCTGCCTTTAAAAATATGTCCCAGAGTAGCTGCAGTTCAGGTACTCAAATTAAAGCAAGTGTCACTGCTTGAAAGGTAATTGAAATGCCAAAATCAGTATGAGAATTTGTGCTAAGTCTTCTCTCAGGACTACACCAAGGCTCGTGATTCAATTAGGTATTACAGCACTAAAGCCAAACCTTCACTCCTAATCTCTGGGCAGAGGATTCAGTATTTCAGAGATAAGAAAAAAGCAAATGACAGCACTTTCTTTCTCCTGTTTAGGTCTATATTCTGAAGCTTTTTTAGGAGATTAGAAGCCTATGACTCCTACACACTGTAGTTACAGAGGTGTGTTATACAGGCAAATGCCCATTCAATTAAACCACGTCTGAAGTTTTTTTTTTTCTTTCTTACCTAAATTCAGGATAAAGCGAGTTCTTAAAACAACCCAAAGGCTGTTCATCTTTTAGGACAACTAGAAAGCATCTCCAGTGCAGCCTTAAAACATGCAGCTGTTACATTCTTGTTACTTACAGATCTAATAATTTCTTGCTGAGACACCCAGGATCTTATTTGCTGTAGCATCAACTGCTTCGAGAAATACAACCTCATGTAGAACTGCCTCCGTGTGCTGAAGAAGAGTTACAGAGCTAGTTCTAGAAACCTGACCTTACCAGAAAGCTGGATTTTGGATTCTTTTAATGGATAATCCACAGAAAAGTCCTATTTAGCAAACAACGCTTTAGACAAAGGGAACCATTTTAAATGATATATGCCAAATATTTCTGCCTTTTTCTTTTAACAAATAGCTCTAGAAACTCAGGATTCCATAGTGTTCTTGGGAGAATTGTAACAGTCTCAAGAGAAAATAGGAAAAAAAATTTAAGAGAGAGTACAGCAAGGCACAATTAATTGAGTCCTGCAGCTGAACACACTTCTCAAAATTCTGCTCCTCAAATTCTGCGTGTCCCGAGATGCCCCAGCCTGCCCCAAACCAGATCCTCAGCTAACAGGACAGAGGCAGCTGCTCTGGTCCCAGCACCTGTGTATTTATGCCTGCAGGCAACCCCTTGGGAAATTTTATTTGCAGCTGGTTTAGGCCCACTTGTCCTCAGTCTCACTCATGCAAAGGAACAAAATCCAGCGACAGGGGCTGTGGGAGATGTGAAACGCCAAAGAGGCCACCAAAACATGTGCACCTGAATGGAATAAAGCTTCAATCAGAAGAGGAAACCTCATTCATCTAAAAATCTGCTTGCCCCTCTATTTCATTTGCAACACAAATAGCTGCAGAGCCTTTCCATGGCACCAGTGAGGTGCTACACTCTAAATTCTGAAACCAAACATTTCAAGACTATTTCCCTGTCTGATCTGAGAGGTGCTATAGAAGGACCTGTAATATTAAAAGCTGCTAAACACTCTTCATCTGGACTCCAGAAGCCTTTGACATGTCTCAGGGTCAGCAACCTAAACTTCAGCACCTGAGGATCACAAACTGCTAATGAAAACCACAAGCCCCCAAAACCAGGGCAGACCTAAGGCCTTCCTCAAGAGTAGAACAGCAGGTAGAGCCAGGTACCCATGGACCATCCAGCTCCAGCAGGATGGAGTGAGAAAGGCACAGGATAATGGGAAAAGCACAGAACTGATGTCCAGACTCCATCTTCCCTGAGGTGTTCTGAAAGTACTGGTTTAAGAGACAGAGACTGGGATAAAACAAAGCTCTTACTACCAACCAGTTATATTAAAATAATTCCAACCATGAAAACAACCACTTGGCGTTTTTTACTGTATTTTATCAGTTTATCATTGTCATTGGAAGTAATTCTAATTTGCAAGGTAACTTCTTGAGCTATACAGTATGATAAACACATATAGGGAGAGAAATTTAGGTGGTCACTATAGTTAAGATGACCAAAGACAAAATATTCTGTTCTTGACAGAACTCAGTACTAACTTTCACCTTCACCACTGGTCAAAGTCACACTGAGACCATTTAATAACTCAGTTTAACACAATTTATGTCTTCAGATATAGGAAAATACTTTATTGTGTCCAAGACTAGATAAAAAAATATGTGGACTGTCTGAGAGATCCATTTTTAAAGAATGTGGCCACGTTCTTTTCTTTGTTCATGCCAGCACTCAGTCATGGCCTGCTTCCAACTTAAATAATTATTCCAAATTCCATGTATCAGCCTTTTATTTTACAGGTTAGAGATTTTATCTTTATAATAAAAAAAATTCTATTTTTCATGTTTGACCTTAAATAAGTGTTTGACCTTAAATGACTATAGTCTTTTAACTATGATTATGACTATAATGAACTTGTCACCAAGGAACAGGCAGGTACAAACTATTTCTGCTCATGCCAGCAATGGTCAAATGGCTAAAGCTGACTTTTCTTCTGCTTCTGCTAGCCTGGAACAACTACAGGGCTTACACAGCTTCAGCCCAACAGCTTCTGCTTAAGGCAGCAAGTGTTCAGGGAGGCATCAGCAAAGTTAAATGGATTTTTTGAGGAAGTACAACATTTCATTTTGTGATGTTTCTTCTTTATGCTATTAAGCTTACATGATACCAAACCACAAACCACTCTGCATTGCACAGTTGAAAGAAAAAGCCTCTAGCTTCCATTGATTCTAATGGAATTTGTCATTTAAAAGGAAGAAATTCTCTCCAGAACTCATAGAATACTTCAATTAGATGCAATGACTTAGTTTATATGCACTATGTCCAATTTTTTCAGTCAAAAAAGTCCTTAATTCCAAGAAAGACCAAGAAGTCATTTGGTATATGGTCTTATTGCAAAAGACAATTATGAGCACTATACAATAGTTTGAAAATCACTTTTTCAATCAAGAAAGAGGTACTGTGATCATTTTTGCTGATCTACCACTCACATGAAGACCTCCTTTGAAGCCATTCCCATTCACAAAAAAATGTACCACCCCACCAAAAAAAAAAAAAACCCAAACCAATAAAAAACAACAAGAAAACAAAATCCCAAACAGATGTTTTAAGAAAATATTTTTATTTCAAACAAAAACAGTCCATCAGGGAAAACACACCACATCCCCCTTAAGGACTTGAATCTTCCTTTCTTGAGCAGCTGTGTCAAGACATTCAGCTCTGTTATGCCCTCCCCAATTATAGTGAAAAGTAACCTTCCTGTTACTCCATGTTCTATGTTCCTTATGTATATACTGAGATCATAGACCAATGGGTCCCCACGTACCAGCCTCAGATTGTTCACCCCCTTGCCTGCTCTCTGCTAAACTAAAACTCAGCTCCAGGACTGCCTTGTCATATAACAGTTTTTCCAAAACTCTTCTTGTTGGTCTTCAGAACAGGTCAAACCTGTGCCAAACACGACTGTTTACACCTCAATGCACTTGTCTAACTGGCTTTTGGAAAGTTGAATTTCTGAACGTTCTGGGTAGTAAGTAATTATTCAAGATAGATCCAAGAAACACAGAGGAAAACTGAGGGATGAAATGGACTCAAACCCCCAGGATTCTAAGAAACAGAATATTTTCTCATACGTGAATCAGAAATGAAAATCTGAGGTAGATTCATTGCTCAAAATATTCTGCTTGCCTGATCAAGCAAGCTGTGATTGTCTCCTTCTCCAGCTTCAAGACAAAAAAAAACCCCCTCAGTTCTTGACTCTTGATTCTTCTAAGGCAACAGCCATTTTGACTTCCATGGGAATTTATGAATCCTCAGCTGTGTTGTTACTCTTAACAAGAGCTGACAGTTAAATGCATTTCATTAACAGAAACTAGAATAAGAATGACAAAACTTTAGCAGATCAGACCTGTAATTGAAAAGGTGACCAACGTAAGGAGAAAGAACTGTCTGCCAGGATTGTGCTTGCCTTGCACTCACTGATAAGAGCGTTATCTCCTGCTTGTGACCCGTTGCTCTCTTATACGAGTTAGCACAGCATCAGCAAGATAGAGATGCCAAGAACAAACCCATGCCAGCATCAGCTCCCCCCTGCACATCAAGAGCAGGAGCAAAAGTAAACTCTACTGTAAGAAGTAAAAGCAAAGATTTTCCCAGCTGAAAATGTACAGAAGATTGGCAAGGGCACAGCAGAAAGTGAAGGAGGTTGACAGGCAGTTTGTTAATTGATTCTTTTCAGTCTTGGAAGAGCAGGCAGAAGATCCAAGGACAACTGCTGGGGTACAAAACTTGCTGGGAGTGCTTGCATGGGATATATATTCTCATTGTGCAGCTTCCTCACTAGGCAAGCATTGCCAAAAGATTGACTGGGCCTTGAACATCTGTGAATTTCCAAAACCTACTGAACAACCTATCTCCAGATGCACGAAATGACAATTTAATCCAGATGTAAAACAATGGGTAGAACCATTACACTGCTCAGTTGCAGCAGAATAACAAAACCCTGGTGCTAGAATGTACATGATGATTGAACCAGGAGCTGAGTCGAGCTCCACAGTTTTGCCGGAGGAGTAAAGAAGAGGAGAACATCTAAAAGTAATCTATTGTGAAGAAACACACCTTTCGGCTCAACCATCCTTTTCAAATGTATTTAGTCACTGAGAGCTCCTTCCCTGGGTTCACCAAATTTAGAGTAGTCCTACTCTCAGTTGATACATGAAGGTTATTCAGACTGATTGTATAGTTTGCTATTGTGTTCCCTGCCACCAACCAGAGGGGGGGAAAAAAGGGACATAAAAGAGGAAAAAACCTACCACTATTCATCCTCTTATATTTAGTGCTCTGTCTTCCCCTGCTATAACAGCTTGCTTGATTGCCTTATCCCCCTGCTGTGCCATACTCTTTTAGCTCTGAAAGCACTTTGGGAAAGTGAGGATCATTTATGATATACTTGTGTAGCACCTAGCAGGATAGGACTGTGGCTTCTGGTCAGCACAGCAGTGTCAACGTGTTATTGACCATCTCAACATTCAGGCTCCCTTGTTGACCTATTTCAATTCAAACTAATGTACAAAATTTGTTGTTAATAATACAAAATGTGACCAGTCTGAGAGGCTTTGGCCACTTCTGTGACATCCTTCTTTCAGTTCTTGGGAGTCCCAAAGATGCCACCATACTTAAGCCTTTCCATGATGCACCTCCACTAACTGCTTTGCAGAGAATCAGATCACAGCCCACTCTATGAGCAGAGATTGGTCTTGTAAACAAGAAAAACACATTCTCTCACTCAGACGTTACTTGGAGAATCAAATGCAAGGCCCTTGCATTCTTGTCTTCCCCTGGCCATGGTGTAGAGGCACCTTAGAGGGGTCAGGCTTTTCCAAGATCAAACAGAGCTGGCAGTGTGTCAGGATAAATGCTGCATTGGGTGTTGGCAACCTCCAGTCCTTTTGCCAGCATTTGGATGACTGAATGGCAGTGATAAAAGGGAGGGGGCAGCTAAACCCACCCCCACCCACCACAGCAGCATTCCAGTGCTGTTAGAAATCCAGCTGTTCTCTCCAAACTGGTAGGATTTACTGTTCCTGTTTTGGTTAAAGAGACAGACGAAACTCCCCTTCCCCATCCATTGTCATCATCTAATCTCTCCAGCACATCAGCTCCGTGGCTGTGGCAGCAAAGGAGAGGCAGAGGCAGCATTAGCATTCCAGGCACAGGCAGCACACAAGGCAGCAGGTCTATGATCTGTGCAACCCGAGATCAGCTCTGCTGTCCTCCTGAGAGCTGGGGTGACACCGAGGAGCTGCACATAGAGCCACCTACACCTCCATTAATGTACATCCTTCCCAGCCTGGGAGGGGGCAAGGAGGCACAATCCCTGTCCCGCTCACATGGGCGCAGACAGCCAATGCTTTTGTGGCTGGACACTGTGTGTCCAGAAATCCCACATCCTCTTTCTGATCCCAACTCCTCCATGTTGGCAGAGAGCTCTTCCTCCAGCTATTAGGCACCAACCAGGCAAAGCCATCAGCTGTCACATCTCCCTCCTCCCTCTACCCTGACATCCCCCCTCTGCCTGGTGCCAGGGGCAGCAGAGAAGTAATCTGCTACGAGATGAATTGCTCCCTTTGCCGTGTCAGCACAGCTATGATGGCATCTGTATTTATAGGGAGCAGAGAGAAAAGGGATTTGTGAGCAGTTTTTCACCATGTGTACATAATGGGGTGTAAGAGTTGCATGGAAACAGCTCGTTTCCAGCTTCTGACACCAAAAAGCCCCTGTTTTCTTAAATGAACATGCCAAGTCACACAATTTATTACCAAATAGTATAAATAATCATTTAGGAAATAGTAATCCTAAGAAAGAGATCATGTAGGCATGGTTGCTTTTGAACACATCAAAAGCCATCCAAGAAATCACTGGCTGCCACTGTCTTTCATTTCCAAGACCCCCAGAAAAAGTGCACAACAGCCACCTACAATTTATGCTCTGGATTCAGAATTTCTTTATGTCCATCCCACCCAAGTTGCCACAAAAAAGAGATCCCTCTCTGCTCATTCATCTTTTCTGTCTTGGTCCCACTTTTCTGGCTGCACCAGGAACCAAATGAGAACTGTTTTGTCAGGTCGGTTTTCTGTGGGATCAGTCTTTTTCTAGCTCACAGCACTGCCACACAAGCAGTGTAGTGGCAAAAAGGAGGTGGCAGGGATGCACAGCCAGGAGGGCAAACAGAGCTGAACTGCCCCTCTGGGTACCCAGAACACATTTTCCTGAGCTTAAAGCAGCTGTGAAGCAGCAGTCTCCCTTCTCTCTGTGCTGCAGAAGAAAAGGGCTGTGTACTAGTAGCTAAATCAAGTTTCCTTTACAGCCACAACCTAAATTTTCAGATGAGCACCAGGACTAGTTTCCAAGAGCTCAACACCTTGCAAGCTCCTTAAACTCAATATTTAACCATGTTTCTTTTGGGAGACTTCCCCTATGAGAATTAAATCAAGAAAAGTGGTTTCTTCTCCAAACAGAAGATGAAACATCACAACTCTGAACCACTTAGAGATGCTTCACAAGGCTATTCCCAGTCAGAAAGAGATTGCAGTGTCTGGGAGTTAATGTGCTGACCAAGACATGTGACTGGGAACTTTGGGCAGGTGTCTGCCTCTACACTCCTCAGAAGTGATGCACATCCTCAAATCCTTTATTAATCTTGTTTTATTGATACAATATTGGTTTAGGTAATGAATGCTTGTTATTTAGCTTTGTCTCAGGATTTTGTTTTGACGTTACACGACTCTGCCCTTAGGACCAATATTGTAAATTAAACAGCAAACTCCCATCATTTTAAGTGCTGCAATTTTAAAAATAAAAAAATAAAAGAACAGCTGTCACCCAGGAAAAGAAAACAACAAAAGTGGAACCTAAACGAACATTCCCTTAGGCTGCTATTGTTTTCCTAATAACTTGGATGGTGTTTCCCCCTCCCCACCCACACAGCAGCAGTTGGAATAGGAAGACTGGACTTTCCTATAGACAGCTGATAAATCTTGTCCCTGTGAATTGAGAGTATTGTATAGAATTATAAAACTTGACTACAAGGAAGGAGGCTCTTGCAGAGATCATGGGAGTGATCACTAGTTGCTGGTGATCTCATGCAAATGAGCACAACTTCAAGAAATTCCAGGATGTCTGTCCAGAAGGGTCTTCAGGAAAAGTTAATCCCTCAACTGCCTCCCCTGGCAGCCCTGGTGAATCTGTGTAGGTGAACAGATGTTGCTGCAATGGGAGAGTGGAAGCGAGGAGAGGGATGTTAATTACATTGAAAAAGATTCTGAGATGCTGCTTGGGGTGGAAGAGTCTGAAACTGGGATACACACTGATCACAAGCTGAGCCTTCCTATGTTCACAGAAAATAGGCAAAACACCTTCCTCGCTCTTCCTCTTTAGGCTGTTCACCCAGAAGGAACAGCAGGTGCTCTCATGAAGGCAGCATTTGACCTCCAGTTGGTAATTTCAACAGTTAAGGAAAAAATTTCCCCTCTTGACTTGCTGTTTCCATTTTTCACTTAATTGTTGCAAAGACAAACACTGCTGGCACAAACAGGCACTGGAGTGTAACCTGTAAAGATAAAATACAGAAGAAGCCTGGCTCTGCTCCCTGCACCAGCTCAGAGAGGGGTCTCAGTTCTTTGAGAATCACAGATCATAGAATAGTTTGGGTTGGAAGGGACATTTAAGGGCCATCTAGTCCAACTGCCCTGCAAAGATCAGGTTGCTCAGAGCCCAGTCCAACCCAGCCTTGAAAGTTTTCAGGGACAAGGCTTTTACCTCCTCTTCAGGCAACCTGTGCCTGTGTTTCACTACCCTTATCCTAAAAATTTGTTTTCTTATATCTAGTCTGAATCTCCTTTCCTTTATTTTAAAACCATTACCTGTTGTTTTGTTCCTACAGGCCCTGCTAAAAGGCCTGTCCTCATCTCTTTTATGAGCCCCCCCTTGAAGCACTGAAAGGCAGCAATAAAGTCTCCCCAGAGCCTTCTCCAGGAATTTGGGAAGTACTGCCAAGTACTACAGTGACTCTGTACTCATCCCCAGGAGTCAGGACAGAGAAATCTCTTCCAAAGAAGAAATCTCTTCCTCCTGAAGATGGGGTAGAATGGAGGAGTCTACTCAGGGAATAGCTCCACTCAATAACCAGAGCACAGCTTGAATCCCTGTTTATAGCCTCAACTGTGTGGGCATCCTCAGGGCTGGATGCAGCTCCTGCTTGCCAGGACAGGAGAACACAGGGCTGGAATGGAGCTCAACCTCATCAACACTTCAGGGTCTGGGATTTGCCCCCAGGGGTGTCGAGAACTCTGGGATGCTGCTGGCAAGGCAAATAGAGTGCAAAGTCAGCACAGTCCCCGATGAGCTCCAGCTGCTCTTGCCTTCTGCAAGGAACCACACCTTTGTTTGGGCCAATAATTGTGTTAGAGAGGGAAAACTAAAGAAGGGCAAGGGCAGGAGGGGGAGAAAGCCCGGAGAGAATCAGCACATGCTCCTGAGTCACAATCCTCATTGTAAGTGCCACTTCTGGGCACCTCCCTGAACCAGACCTTCAGCAAAGCACCAGCACCACAAATCCTGTTTGGGGGAAGGGAGGAGACAAACAGGAATCAGAATGAGGATTGTCCCCACTGGTGACAGCTACACCTTATCACAGACCATCTCCTCTTGGGACAAGCACCCAAAGGAGAGATGTCTCCTGCCCTTTGCCACTGCACTGACACTCCCCTCTCTCAAGGGTAAAGCAAAACAAAGATCTGCAGCACCTTGGCAGAAGTTTACTAAGTCATTTGCAAAATTAAAAAAAAAAATAAATAAAACTCCAAATAAAACTCAAAAGCAAAGCAAAGCAACCAAGCAAAAGAAAAAGCCACTGGAGGGTTTGGTCCTTTGTTTGCTGCTATGAACAGAACTAAGAACTCCAACCACCAGAGATACAAGCCAGATTTATAGAGGAAATTAAAAAAGAGAAGAAAGCCAAATATGTTTAGTTACTTAACTGAAAGTAAATCTAAGAAACCCAGATGGGATTATTCAGACCTAAGATCAGCTATTCAGGAGAGGAGAAAATGGAAACAAGTATTTCAACCAAACTGGTTTTAACACCCCTGTTAATTACAAATACATTCTGGAAGATAAAAAAATGTGAAAGAAATAAAGCCAGTGAAGGTCAAGAGTAGGCTCCTACAGCAACTCACAGACATAAATGGCACTTAGGTACCAAACTTTGATTCACTTGGCTGGGATTCATGAGCTGGGTGCTTATTCTCTGCATAATGGCTCAAAGGTAATAATCACAAATAGTGCTATTTAAATGGAAAATAAATAGCCCTGTCTCTTTAAGGACATCATGTCTCATTCTCAGTGGAATAGTGGCAGCTATAAAAAAAGCTATGATTTCAGTATTTCTTGTTATGACTTCTCTCCCCGCTTGTCTAAAAATAAAAGGCTACTCTGTAGTTCCAGATCAATCTAACTAAAAGAGAAGAATTCGCTTACAAAAACAAAATAGCAGCTCTGACACTAGTTAGGTATTCATCACATGTGGAAATGGCCCATAATGCTGCCTTCAAACCTTTCCAACAAGTTGCATTAAATTAGGTTGGGATTTTTTTTCCTTGCACCAAAAGCAAAATAAATATAGCTTTATTTAATGCTACTAAAACGTTCAGATTCAACTGGAACCCCAAGGCATGTGGCTTTGTTGTTAAAGCACATATACTGACTCTATTGATTGGTGCAGTCCTCTGTGCGAGAGAATTTGTCACATCAATAGCAACTGAAAAATACTCAGGAGCTGTAATATGGTTTAAATGAGCAGTTACCACATCAATATAAAGAGCATTTCAATGGCAGTAGATAGGAACCCTTTTGCAAACCTAGGGTTTGTTCTAAGATAAAAGCTGACAACTTTTTTTTACAAGGGAGATTTTTTTAAGTAATGGTGGTGAGCAAAGCAGCAACCCCTGTAGCTGTCCCGTGGTGACAGCACTCTTTGGACAATAAAAGCCACAATGGACAGAAAACTTCCAGGTAGGAAAGGAATGGCAATGCTACAAGCCAGGTGAGTCAAGGGCCAGAGAACTCTGCTGCTCCCTGGGCTTTTCCATTGCTGCTGCCCGGAGCACACCTGGGTCACAGCTGTGAATCCACCCCTGAATTTGCTTCCCAGAGCCCCAACCTGGCACAACACATGAGCTGGGACATGCTGGGTGTGAGAGGAAGACAGAAGAGACAATTCCTGACCTACCCTCAATGCCAAGCAAGAACTTGAGGAGGAGAAAACTTCTGCCATGCCTCTCCCTCTCCTTCAGCCTCCTGGGAGAAGGCAACACATGGAAATGGCCATTCCCAGCTGATACCAAATGTGATCTAGGCAGGCTCAGAGAGACTCGCTGGCCCCAATAACATGCAACCTAAATTAAAAAGTCACACAAGGTGTAAGAGGGAAGTGCAGCAAACATCCTGCACCACAGCTGCACATCAGTGGATCCTGGGCTTGGCGGGGCTGGCACACACAGCTGGGCTTGCAGACCTCCCCAGGATGTGCAGCCTCTGCTTTGGTCACAACTGAATGGGGAAAAAAATATAAACAGGAAATTCATGGCAAGGAACAAACCTCCATTTCGTGGGCTTGAGAAATCCCTGTTTTTCAATAATGAGAAATAGTTGTATATTTTCCAAGGAGGGGGCATCCTTTTCCTGACTCAGTGTGTTTATAGAGTACAAGTCTCTCTCAGCCACATCCCTCCTTCTCTTGGGTTAATGCACCAGGGACATTCTTGTCATTCAGGCAAAAACCCCACTAAAGGAAGGCGAGAAGCAGCATGTGCTGCAAGTTTTGAATAAGATGAGAAATTTCACACTATCCTGGTATCTTCTGGGTAACTGCTTATTTTATGATGACTAATAGGCAATTACTATGGTAATACTGCAATACAACATGTGTGAGGTTTGGAAATGAGAAATTATAGGTAACTACTTTGGACTCATTTCTATGGTAACAAAAAGTAATTGTCATTAAATACCAGTTATATTGCGGCTGTACCTGGTAATTATAGATTTTTTATGCCCAGTAACATAAATAAAACCAATAAATTTATTCAAAAGGTCCATGATTGTTTACTTATATGTTGCTATATAGAATACACAATGACAAACACCTAATTAGGAAAAATAAACTCCATTGAGAGCTTCATCTTGTCATCGGAGATGGATACTCTGTTTTTCAATTTAAGGAAATGCATGAATTTCACACGTATTAAATGAAGTTAAGGGAAAAAAAAAACCCAACAACCTCCTCTGCCAGAAAAATAGGTGAAAAATAATGAAGAGACAAGCAAATGATAGTCTGCATGTGTGGAGCTGTGTCTTACAACTGAACAAGTGATGGTAGGAACCACCTGACATATCAGTCACTGTCGACATACACACACATATATATATGCAGGTATAGGTGTATCCCCCCAAAAGGGACATAAATAATAAAATAATTTGGATAAAGTCCACATGTGCATTTATTGTTAAAAAACCCTTATGCATTTCATGTGAACATGAATTTCTGACTATTTCTAGAGTCGTAAAGACATGTTCAGGATAAATCTGAAATATTTCACCAGACACAAAGCCTAGTTTTCTGATTGTATTTCAAATCTTTCAAAAGGAGCATTTAGAAAAGGTCAGGTTTTAAACAAATTGTGCCATTAACAAACAAAAATGAAAGAAGATTGTCCTTTATAAAATGCTGATATGAATAATTTGAAATGTTTCTCAAGCCTTCCCTTTTTTTCACTTGAAACAATTTGCTAAATTCGACTCCCTTCCACAAACTATTAAAGTCTTTACAAAACCACAATTCTGGGACAAAAATATACCATTTGCTCAGAACATGAAATCCCAGCACAGCTTTCATATGGACACTGATGCTGCTTATGGTGAATTTGGTTTACCAGTCTGGGTAGGGTTGGACTCCTTTCTGTCCAACAAACGACTTTTGTTAACCCCTTACACAAGCAAGAAGCCTGTGTTGAGTTCAAAAATATTGTCAGTGACAGTGAAATGAGGAAGGATTGGAATGCATGTGTGCCCTCTCCTCCCCACTCACACAAGTTCTTGCAGTCCCTACAGTCGTGCTAGAAGGATGCAGCAGTGATGGCATTTCAGAACATTTCAGCTAATTCATGGCTTTAATTCACCAAAGGCTGATACTGTCACAGCTCTCCCAGAGAAGGAACACAGAAAAGCCAAGGAATGGGAACACTCACCAGGTCATGCGACAGAGCCTTTAGAGAACAGTCAGGATATTTCATCTGCTTTGTCATGGCGTTTCTGGGATACCTCAGTGAAGAGCTCCCCAGACTAAGCAACACATCCCTTCTGGTGCCAGTGTAGGATTTTGCCTCTGGAAGGTGAGGCTAACAAATTGGAACTAATCTAAGACGGTGTGGTACAGTCATCTTGCCTGCAGGGACACATTTCAGCATTCAGCTGCAGAATGCCAGCTGAAGAACAAGCTCTCGATAAAGGAAAGTTCAGGCCAAGCCTGGGGATGCACGGCTTTTAAATCAAGAACACTTTTTTTCCCCCCTTAGTCTACCCCCTCCTCCCTGGGGACAGCAATATGATAATGCTGTACTGCAAACAGAGGGAGAAAAGTCAAGAAATCTCTCTTCCCTGCACTAGTTTTCCTTTATTTCCTGAAGCTGTTTCACAGTTTAATCCATCAGAGAGGGTGAGGTTAGTGCTATGGAGAAACTCACAAATATTTTTAGTTTTGTGCCACGTTCTTTCAAACTAAAGCTAAAGATCGAGTCATGTGCTACCCCCAGCAAAAGGGGTCCTTCTATTCGGGTGAGCGCTGAGGACAAGTTGCCAGCTAGAAATGAGGCCAGATTATGCTGAAGACTCTGTATTTTAGCTGGGTAAACCAATGGCCTCTGCCTGGGCAATTTAATTAACGAGCCCATGCACCATAACATCTACACACTGTAACTGCAAAGCTTAGAAGTGTAGTAATACCAGGCTTTAAAGACTTCAAGAAAAGGGTGCAGCCTGTCTTCCTGTTTTGGGAGACTCTACATCCTTGGCCACAGTGACAGGTACCTGTCATTATTCTGTATTTCAGGAGGAGCTGGGTATATTCATGCAGCAAGAAAAAGACTTGGAGGGGTTTTTTTTCCACTGAAAAGAGAGTGAAAAAAAAAAAAAAACCACAAAAACTTTTGTTCAAATTGTGTGTAGACTTTCCAAACATTCTGAATTAAAAGAGCTGCTTAATCAATCTGTACATCCCACAAGGCATTTTGTCTTTTCATTCCTAATTTTATAGGTCCACAAATCCTTCAACTCTTGAATAAACTTGAATAAATCAGTAAAGTTTAGCATCCATTTCCATGTACCCTGAAACACTGAGCTCTGACATTCATTTCCATGACCATTTCTTTTAGAGCCACTTGAATGTACATGCAACACATAAACAACTTTCCATGAGTCTGTGCTTTATAGTTGCAGTACTAAACTCACTTATTGCTGATGATGAACAGTTTACCACGTCCAAGTCAGAGACACAACCTATTTTGTCTGTTCTCTTGAGAATGAGCAACACTTTGTAGAAAACAGGAAATTCTTGGTGGCATCGTTGCAGATTTGGCTTAAACTCCTAAACCTCAGTTCACAGCAACAAATGAAGGAGGATTTTGGAGGAGAGCATAGGACTCACACCCTTGGTGAAAGTCCTGCACCCCCAAAAATGGCAATGGAGAAAACCTCACCAGCCACCTCTTAGCCTATCACCCTGGCTTAGTGACTGGTTGGTTCCTGTTCTGATGTCAGGAGAAGCTGTCCATCCCATCCCTTCTCCAAGAGCTGCTGACACACTCAGGCTGTTCAGGGTGCCCACTGTGCCTGGGATTTCAGAGGACAGCCAAGTGCGTCTGACAGTGCCAGTTGTGCAAGGCTGTGCACTGGCGGGGTAAAAGAAAAACCTCTCTCACACTGGCAGGAGATCAATTTACAAACTCAAGCATGAGGTTTAATTACCCATTTCATTATCTTAGCTCGCATAGCTCTGAATGTGAACCTTCAATGAACCAAAGAAATAGTCACCAGCTGCTGCTTTGAGAAAGAGGGAGATAACAGCAAGGAGAAGTTCAAATGCCTAAAACTGCTCTTGCTGCATGTGGCACCCCTGTTTGCAAAAGCAGGGGGGTGTCCCCAGCCAACAGTTCTGTGTTAGACCCCACTATGTGGAAGACTTCTGAAAGTTCTATTTATGTGCTAATCTGAACAAAGACCAAAGGAGATGAAGCAGAGTTATCTAGCCAATCACTGAGAAGCTTCAGAGTCAAATTTTCAAATACAAGCAAGTGATCCTTAGAGATTTTTTTGGAAATTCATCCAGTAAATTCAAGTAAATAAATTGTGATGTGCTTGTGCATTTTGTATGAGCAGGAAATAAAGTGTTTGCTGTAAATTATTCACTCAGCACTAGTTAGCTGCAATGCTGGCACATTACTAGGCTTTTTAATATTCTTCTCAAGGTAATAGGTAACATTTTGCTTATTATCCTCGTTTTAAAGTTATTAGTTACATTAGGCCATTTGTAAATACAGCGAAGAATTGCAAGAAAATCAAATGTTTTTTCAACTACCTCATTAAAATTCTCTTTAGTTCAGGAGGGTTGAAAATCCTGCATATCATGGCAAGTTAAACCAAGAGTACAACATCAGGCTCAGCAATTCCAAATTAATTCACATGCCCTTTCCTACTACCTGGGTTCCCAAAAGGCTTTTCAAGTTCTGAGCCATATGAATGCCTATAAAGCTGCACATCTCTCAAAAACTATAGATAACAGTGCAGGGGAAAAACCTACAGGGCAAAAGCTATAAAAGTGCAAAGGAAAAAACCCTACAGGGCAAGTGAACTTATGGGGAAAACAAAAGCTGCTTAATTGCAACTGCAGTTTGCTTATGTGCAAGGCACCTGAAAGAAAGGAAAGTGATGTAGTATCAGATTCTAGAGCCATTTGGGGGCTTTATTGCTGTGTGGTGACAAATTCTGATAAGTTCCTGGTGCTGTCAGACACCACCACTGCAGTATCACTGTCTGATTTGGGATTGCCAAGAGCTGAGTGAGTATCACTGCAGCTGGAAGGACACCACTTGTTCTCAGAAGTTTCACTTAGAACACGTAGAACCACTGTTGAAATCACACCCACAACTCCCTGCTGCTTCAGTTTAGCAATTAGCAAAGAAAAGGAAGGATAAGGAACACAGGTCATAGAATCCTAAATGCTGAAAAGACCTCTAAAACCACTGAGTCCAACCATTAACTCAGCGCTGCTAAACCCTGTGCCGAAGCACCACATCCACACATTTTTTTGATTACTTCCAGGGACACTGATTCCAGGACTGCCTTGGGCAGCCTATTCCAATGCCTGACCACCCTTTCCATAAAGAATTTTTTCCTAATACTTAACCTAAAACTCCCCTGGCACAACTTGAGGCTGTTTCCTCAACAAGGAACTGCCAGCAGCCCCATCTTCTGCACCTTCTGTCTTCTTCCTCAGTGGTCTCCTCACCCATACAATAACCCAGCCTTATTCTGCTTAGCAATGCAATACCTAATTAGATCAAAGCTCAAGGTAGCCTGGCTACAAAGTGAATTGTGTTATTTAGTCTTGCACTGTAAGCAAAACCACAGGCAGTACTCAAGGTAGCCTGGCTACAAAGTGAATTGTGTTTAGCCTTGCACTGTAAGCAAAACCACAGGCAGTGTATTTCATTTCTCAGGGGCTTCTCCAGAGACCTGTGTGGTACATGTAATTGCCCCCACAAACAAATCATCAAGTAATCAACTGCTTTTCATTATCACCTCCAGCAGCACATTTATTTTGTAAATAAATGCATTAAGAGCAAACAATTTTAGAGAAAACAAAAGATTATCTGAATACGATCTCAACAGAGGAGGTGGTAAAGTAGTAATTCAGATACTAAAATGCAGCTAAATTAGCATAGGGTGGAATGATTATTCCATTCCATGTATCCCTATCTATTACAGTACAATAAGAGAGTGAAATCTGTGACTTTAATGGATGATCTGGGTAGTTTAAGGGAGCTGTGATTGACTGACACATTTACATAGAGGCTGATGAACAGCATAATGAGTGCATAAAACACAGCTAAGTTCTAACTCTAAGCTGACATTAACTCCCACACCTAGAGGAGGTTTGCAGAGCAGACACCCTGCTGTCTTGGAGAGTTGCTCTCTACCTTCTGAAGCAAACAAATTTTCTATTTGCCCCTTCCCTAGGTGGGAATTTCAGGAAGCACATGGCCACGTGGGAATCTCCAGTGTAAGAGGAATTGATTGAAACAAGCCATATGAGATTCAAGGACAAAACAGTGCAAGGTTTTGTTTAAGGCAGACATAACAATACACAGATTCATTCCCCACACCATACCTGTAATTTCCTAGGTAAACTCCATCAGGATTGAGCATGGGAGCAATCTTGAAGACCACGTGGTCTCTGAGTACTTTTGCAATTGGATGGTGGCTCACGAGGAAATCGATTATACCTGAGAAAAAAAATGAAAAAAAAAGAGTTTGAAGGGGAGGTGTCCATGACATCAATGATTTCCAGAGATCTACTTGAAATTTCACATATAAAAGATTAGAATGATGATTCCTCCTGGCACTGCTCCTGCTTCAACAGAGCAAACCACTTACAATCATGTAGCACCTGCCACCTGCTTAAAACTCCAAGAACTTTAAGGAGAAATACCTTAATCTGTCCTCAGAATACAAGTACACCATGGCTGCATTACCAGACACTGCTGAGTTTCCACAGAGGGAGAAGTTACTGCTCATCAGCTGAGCCATGATAACCAAACCTTTCTCCTCCTAAGAGGAGAAATGAAGATACCTCACACAGACAGCCTGCTCACACTGCAGCTCACCTTGTGAGAGGCAATTTGTTGAGCAGAGCCACCTCAAATTCATTTCAGCATACACCCAGACCTACCCTTGACATGTGAACACAGGTTTCAGATCATCTGCATGTATAGAGAGGTGTAAAATGCCTCACAAAAATTGGGAGAGTTACATAATATCTGCACTGGGCACAGGGATATTGTGCCTCTGGTGGACTGGAATTTATAAGGACATATTCATCACTTATTTTACAGTCCTAAAAACCAGGAGTAACTAACTCCAGCTCATCAACTTCTTTAATGTGGCAAGTGACGGGGAAGCAGATCCTAAATGCCCTTCCTTTGGGTGCATCAGAGCACACCAGAGCCTGCAAGAGCTCCTTCCTCTTGGCCTCGTGCTTGGGGAGCCACTAAACATTGCCTCAGCCCAGGGCTGCTGCTGGGGCAGGAGACAGGAATCTGGCAGTTAAATTCACTGCTTATCCCTCACTGAGTTGGTACTGACAGAAATAGCTTCCAGGGAATTAATGTTGAGATAAATTGAGTTCCTGTGTAATCTCAGGACACCCACAGACAGGTCATGACAATTTGCTATTTATTGTAAGGTCCATCCTGTGAAGCAGGAACCATTTACTGAATTTCCCCAGAATAAATCAATCACTACGGTCTAGTAACAGGATAAAATTAAGCAGAGAAAAATTAAGGCTGCTCATCAGTAAAATTTCACTAATGGTGAGCTCTATTAGAGTGTGGAATTGTCTCTCCAGGGTAAGAGTGGAATCCCATCATCAGAAATATTTAACACTGGACAGGGTAAAGCCTTAGGGAATAGCTATAACAAGCAACAATTCAGCATAGAAGAGATGGCCTGGGCTAGCTAGCTGACTTCAGACCTGATTTTTTGTGATTCAATCAAAGTATTAAAAAACACCCCTAAACCCCGTGTTCATGCCAGGTTAAATACACTTGTTTACAACTTGGCTGAAACATACATTAAAGATGAGACCAAAATCTCACATTCTGCACAACTGCTTCATTTAGCTAATTTCTTGAGGCCCACTTTGTATTTCAAATACCAGTAAATCTGAACCTATGCTGCTGTTGAAATGAATTCTAATTTGCTTAGGCACGTGGAGAAAAATGAGGCTTCTGAAATGTCTGAGATTATCAAGGTATAGTTGACTCTAAACATCAGCAATTTTTCATGTCTCAGTGACTTATCCTGAAGAGGAGAGAGGAACTTTCTGTAACCAGGTCTTCCACTTGAGAAGAAACTAAACCTGAATTTCTGAAGAAAATTAGCATATACATAATTATATTGCTCAGGAAACGTTCCTGCAATTACCTCCTCTCAATGAAGGAAACCGAACACCGATCTGCTTTTTTGGCTGGTGTTGTGACTTCTGCTCATTACCCAACAGCAAGAACACGAAGGAATGACGGGGACGCAGTTGGATCCTGAATAACCAGATTTCCTAACTGTATGCAAACACGAAAAGCTTAGCTATGTTAAACTGCTGCTCTGACTGTTTCCTGGCAGTGTGTGAAACATAATCCACAGTATGCACACCTGGAGGGCTCCAAATCACTTAAAGGGAAACAACCCCTCACTCGGTCTGTGGTTTGTCAAGACACCGTGCTGGTTTTAGTTTGAAAGAGATTGCAACTAGACTCAACTAGACTCAAACATCACATCAGTTTGTGTTTTGGAGGAGTTAATTATTCAGAAATCACTGTGTCCAGAACAAATTTTATCCTTGGTTGAGTAAGACCCTTCAAGCTGAAATAAAGCCAGCATAAATATCGCATCGTGTGCATTGTGGATCATCGCTTCACCAAAGGCCTTGGCAGAGCACCAGGCAGGCACATGCCACAGCTCCTCATGCAGCAGGGAGGACTGTGAATACCTCTGGGGTAAGAGGACTGCTCTTCATTCAGTGTGACACAAGAGCCCAGACTCTCAGGGCTTTGCTGTGGCTGTCACTGTGCCAGTGAAGAGGCTTGTCCAGCTTCTGCTCATTTTGCCCCTGTTATTGATGCAGCCTCACTCACAGATCTTGGCAGGAGCATCTTGGCAACAGGAAGCTGCAGTTTTCAGCTTCAACAGGCAATTACTACTCCCTGACCAAGGAGAGCATGCTGTGGTGTGGAAGGCTGCACATAAACATGCAATGGGTGAGGCTCTACTCTGCCTGATTCCCTGCTGCACCCAACTAAAGGAGCCTGACCTTTGACACCCAGAGCTTGGTGTCAAACAAGACGCAGCATTTCCCCAGGCACACCAATCTACCAGGGCTGCTGCAGCCAAGTTACCCATCAAAAAGAGGTTTACTTGATTTTCTTACTGAGAAGACAGTCAATTAAGCCTGAAGAAGCCTTACCCCATTGTAAAAATGCAAAGGAAGAGTTAAAAATAACTCTCAGGATTCTAACCTGGAAGTAGCAGCAGGAGCATGAGAGAAGCATCAGATAAAAGCATACATTTACATATAGAAACCTCACCTTAAAATTATTGTGAGCATCCAAATAATCGACACAATAAGGAAATAGCTTTGTCTTTCAGAGGAACCCAACAGTTCTGGACTGTCTGAAACAGTCTGGATCAATAATGTTTAAAATAAAAAGACAGATTCAGACTACTAAAAAAAAAAGATACCATTGTAGAGAACTTGGTCCTCCTGTTAATAAATCAATACAAACTAAATTTTACAGCTTCTGTAATCAGCAAGAGACATATCAGTGTATCTCATTAGGCCAGGGTTAAGAATTTGGCAGCAACCAAAGCCCATTTAATATCATTTACTTCAAGGCAGACATGGCAATACAACAGATGCCCTAATTTATTTGTTGATCTTTGTATTAAAATAACAGTTTGCTGGTAAACAGGAAGGGTAATGATGCCAGTCACCCTTGTTAGTGGCTAATAATTGCTTAATTTGTCCACTAATTGACCTGTGCGACTGTTGAAGCACTGGATCATGTTGCAGGGCATGAAGTAAACAAGGCCACTGTAATGTTACTTTAGAGAATGACTTCTGGAAATAGAACTACTTATTGCTATAAATTTTCTTTTCACAGATGAGCAGATTAATTGGTCTGCCAATTAGTCTGCTATTAAAGAAAAAAGGGCTGCCCACAGATTGGTTGGATCTTCGAACTACAACCCCAGTTTGGGTCAAAGGAAATAATCCAATCTGAATCAGTCATATCAGATATGAAAAATAAGCATTATTTAAAAAAACAAACCTCTGTGGCTGGAGATCAAGGAAAAAGCCCAATAATGAAGTATTAACTCTTCAAGAAACTTCAAAATAAAATGGAGAACCTGATGGAATGGGCCTACTGAGACACTTTACAGTGTGGAAAAGTTCTCCAATTAAAAGAAGCAAAACAATATGGATTATTTTCCTCTCAAGCTTTCTGGAAAGCAATTAAAATCTTTATATTTCAAATAATAACATGCAATTATAGATACTGCCTGGAACCAGAATAGCTCAGAAATCAGCATTCAGCCATGACACAAGAAGAGGCTTATTCATAGTCCACTAAAAATCCACCAAAGTCTTTACATTAACTTCAAGGAGCTTTTGATAGTTGCAAGTGAAAGCGAGGAAAGAACTGAAAACAAGGAAAAGGGAAAACAATACTCAACAACTACAAGTACTAGAGACCCAGCCACATTGACTTGAAAATGTCAGACTGTTGAAAAACTGCTTTCTTGGTAAACCCAGTTTCACCAAAACTACACCAAATCTGGACCAACCCCCTTCTACTCTGAGTCACTTCCTTATCATTATTCTTTCTCAAGGCTGAATCCACTTTTTCAAATTTCTCTTGCCTTCTGCAGCTCAGCACCTCTCATCTGCTCCAACGTTAGGTCCTGTGGCATCTCTGCACCCACCCCAATCCAGCTCAAATTGTCTGCTGGTTCTTGTCAAGCAAGTTAATCATTCCCTCTTCCATAACATGTCATTTCCACTGTTCTGTCAAGACATTTCCCCAATCGACCTCCTTAAACTCTGTTTAAACTTCCTGCTGGCTCTAACATGACCTCTCCACATTTGCTCCTTCCAAAGAAAAGCCTGTCTTATCCCCTGTTTTTTCCATTACTCCATCCTTTCACCCCCAGTCTGACAATATATTTAATTGTGCAACCATATAATACGTTTGCCCTGGTCCTATTAGTGAAAATCTAATCAGCACAGATCCTAATGCAATATGGCAACTGCTAATGCAAACATACCCTGCACTGTATCTAGTATATGCCAAGACAGAAGTGATTTATGTTTTCAGACCCATTTCTAATGCTGAGGAGCTGCTGGTATCCTTCAGTCAGCCAGCTCACCACAGCCTGCAGGTTAAAGGGAATGTGACAATTGGGCTCTAACAGCCATAGGATATATTCACTGAAAAACAAATGGAAAGGAGTCCCAAATTCTTATGCTCATATGAAACTATTGAAATATACTGTTAAAGGAGACTAAATCCAATGTGAATGACACCAGAGTTATGTTTTAGTGGAGAGTAAGAGAGCAAAAATATGGGATTCGGCTTTTTAGAGAAGTTTTCTTTAGTGTGACGGTGAATAAAAACATCAGGTGATAATGGCCAAGCAGTTAGAATATTCCATCTCCAAAGAACACATACAACTCATAGAATAAATGACAGCAAGTCATCACTGTGTCACCATTTGCCTGTGAAGTGACTCTCCTTCAGCAACAGGGCCCTCATCTGTTCAGCCTCTCCCCTCTCTTATGGGACTGCAGGAAAGAACCATCATCCAAAACAACAAAACATGAAAAAGACAGATGGATCCTCTTCTCCACCCCAGCGTGGTGGGAAAGGGGTCACACTCCCACTGAACCCTGCCCAGCACAGGTCACAGCAATGCTGTGCCAGAGTGGGCTCCAGAGAAAGCACATCTGCTCCTTCAGTGCAGCCCCCAGCAGAGCCCAGCAGGCAGGAATGGTCCAATAATACCTTAGCTTGAAGTGCTTCCATATTCAGCACAACAACAAGGAAAAGTGTAAAAGCATGTGAAGGGTGATAAAGGAGCAGAGCTGACTCATAGTGAGATTATTGATATGATCTAACATCATGCTGTCACCAAAATTATTCCTACAAAAGATCATCACAGAGGGGTCCATATGCACGGGACCATCATGGATGCTGACTCTGCCCCTTTTTACAGTTCTGCTCCTCCTCCTAATGTGGAAAAACAGACTGGCAAACCCAAAAGTGTTCTATTTGTAGTATTTCACACTTTTTTAGAAACATGTTTCTTGGGCAGGGGAAGGGGTGAACAAGGGTGAACACAGGAATACTATATATATATGAAAGAATATACATATATATATGAATGAATATACATCTATGAAAGAATATCTAGATTTTGAATGCTTTATTAATAGGTTGCTTTTTCTTTCCAAAGGTCCCTTTGGAATCCATAGCAAAACCAAGGTTTATTTCATCAAAATTAGAAAACCTAATATGGCTGGTGAAGAAGCACTGCAAAACTGAAACAGGCACCTGCTTAGGGTGTTGAAGGAAAATTTGATGCCTGAATTATGTCATCAGTTTCTGAATGCCAAAGCTGATGTATATCTGCGTGCATATGCCTCTCTCTGAGTAGTTTCTGCAATCAAGGAAACTGGGAAGGTCCAGAACAGTGTCTGCTTACCCTGAACCCCCTCTCTGGCCATCCTCAGCACACCCAAGTGCAAGGAAAACAAGGGCGAGCGTGCTTGCTCTCAGAGGGATGCAGCACCTTGTGCAAAACCTTAGTGAGCATCCATCAGACCCCACTTTTCAGGTCAGACTCTTCTCCTGCTTCCTCTGCTGATGTTCAGACTTCATTTAAACTTCCCCCAGGAAAGGCTCAGAGGGGACCTGCACAGGCCTGCAGGTGCCACATGATGAAAAACAATCAAGCTTTTTGAAAATGCAGAGAAGTGAACAATTTTCCCCCGTGGTTCCTGTGGACAGGAGCTCTCAAGGGAGACAGCAACTAAACAATAATTGCCCACGACAAAATACATCAGAGCCAACCAAGGCAGGCGAGACAGCTCTAGGAAGGACATCCCTGGTTACATTATTTCTGAAGGGCACAGAAAGAGAAGGGCTGATTGATTCTCTTGGAGTACCAAACCTTTTGATCACACAGCAATTTGTCCCCAGCTAGAGAGGTAAATATTTCAGTGCTAAGTGAGATCTCATTGCATGAGTTTGGTTGGTTGAAAGCACCCCAAAAAAAGTCTTTAGGTCCCCATGGTCATTTCAGTTTTTTTTAAACCTGCAACCATCATTGCTATAGTAAAAATAAAACCCAACAACAACAAAAAAAACCAACCAAAAACGAAACCAACAGTGAGTACCTTGTGAATTGTACACAGAGCCCCACTTCACCTACTTTTAAAGAAGTTTTAATCAACTTGAGACAGAAATGTTGCACACCTAAGGATCCAGCTGCAATAAGCAGATTGATTAGAAACACATCAAGCTATATTACAGCATGTTTGTTCTTTTATTTACCGTTTAGTCTCTCATCTATTCTCTGCTGTAACTCTTGGTCTCTTCAAAACACAGGATTAAAAGCAAAGGAAATCTCAAATAATGGGATAAAATGAATGTGCAGGAAATGAATGGGTGAATTAGATTACAGCAGATGAAACACTGAGGTCTCAAATGCAAAATGCAGGGAGTTTATTTAATTTGTTACTCTTTTAAAATGAAAATATGCTCACTGACTTGAATTAGTAATTTTCCCATTTTAAGATATGTTAGGCCATTACAGCTAGGCCTGTTTCCAGAGCAGTGAAATAAATGGAAAACAGCCAGTCTCCCAGGGAACACAATCCTCACCGCATTTTGCCAGCCCAGTGGAACAGTGCTAATGTCAGCTCCAGAGAAAACCATGCTTCTGCTGGAGGGGCTGCACACAAAGGAATTGAGAATGACTGGCAACAAATAGTTCAAATGGCAGAGCAAGGCACAGTGGATTTTCTCCAGTTTTAATGTGCATGGTAAGCACAGACAGTAATTGATTTAAAGAAGATTCAAAAAACCCCATCATTCCTGATCATTCCCTCCCTCCTCCAGTTAGCACAGTGTTCCACAAAAAATTAATCTGGAATTTGGTGTGGCTGGAACATAAATCCATGTGAAGCAGTGGGAACAGCAGTCAGGAACCTCCCAGATGGGTTCTCTCAGTATGAGAGAGGAAACTGCTCTGTCAGTCAGGGCATCCCAGCCAACACCTCCACCCCTCCAGGTTTCCCAGATCTCTTCTTTTGCATGTCATGATCTAACTGAGGGGACTGAAGTCTCTGGTGGAGGACCACAAGTGTGTGGCAGCCCTCTCTAAACACATCAGCAGGTGGCAGGGTGTGGAGACAGTGAGTGCCTGTTGTGCTACGATGAAATAAGACTCTGACCATTCTGGTACCCAAACATTTCAACTGCTTTCCAGAATTATATAGTGATAAAAATCCTTCTCACACCATTGTAAGGATACAGGAGACACTTCTGCCATTACAGCCTCAAATGACATCTGACATCTATTAAGATTGCAACTTCCATGAAGGTTTGGGAAAACTGTGCCATGGTAAAACATTCTGGGACTATTGGGTAAGAAGATGGACCATATGATACCACAGGCAGACCTTGTTTCCCATTTTCATGTGTCTGCTGATTGGACAGGCCTGACTGGGATGGAAACCTTCAAATTTATCATGGATATTCCACATAAAGGAGGTACATTCACACCACTGCCTTTCATGTGCACTATCCTACTATTTTTGTGAAACTTCTACATTTAAACCATGCAAACAAGGCCTCAGAACACCAAAGTGTTCCCAACCCTGACGCTCCAGATGCATTTCAAACAGGGAGAATATTTGTGAAATGGATGTGACTGGAATAGTCAGCCAAAAATCAACAGTCTACAAGTACAATCAGTTCAGTGTAGAAAGTTGCTAAGTGATGAGTGTTTGGGATTTCCTATGTATTTTTATGAGCTGTTGCTCTTTCCTCATAAAAAGATTCACATCTGCTTTGAAGGATATGTGACTGCTGGTGCTTGGCTGGAGCACAACATCCCAGTTCAGTGCTGAAAAGATATAGATATACATTGCCAGTAAAACATAATTAAAGTTGGCATTCCCAGTGACTGGGATGTGGGACCAGGAGCCAGAATGCCTGATCTTGGTCTCTAGCACTGCTGATTTTTGGCAAGTTGCTACCAGAGTCTGCTATTTTAGTGTTCAACTTGAGATAGCAATGGCCAGATTTTCAGGGCAGCAAAACTGGCATCTCTGGGGCCAAACCCAGCAGATGGATTTTCCAAACAAACTCATGAAAGCTCATTGGAGCCGACTGCACCTGGAAACATGGCAAGTGGCCACAAAATGCTAGGTGCTGAGTAAAATTCTGAAACTTTTCTGTTCTCACTCAGCTGTCACTAGCAAGATTTGTGCCACTGACAGTCCATCTCCAGCCCACTCTTCCCTAAAGACAAGCACTTTCTAAAAATCAGCCCTGTAGAGGTCAACATGGAAAGACTTTTGGTGACAGAGACAACCAGTGCTGCTGGTCAGTTCAGAACTGCAGCCTTGAGCACTCTCGCTTCTGCTGGTTTTTTTCTTTCAAACAAAGTCAAGGAGCACCGAAAGTGTTCCACAAACCAAGTGCTCTCAAAACCTCACAGGATTACCTGGAGAGAGTAAAATGTTGCTTTTAATTTTGCCTGTTAAAATTGTCAGCCAAAAAAAAAAAAAAAAGAGACAATTAAGCATTTTGTGAGGACAAGTGTAGTTGCTACTTTAAAATTCTCTCGCTACTTTATTCTGCTGGTTTTTTTCTTTCAAACAAAGTCAAGGAGCACCGAAAGTGTTCCACAAACCAAGTGCTCTCAAAACCTCACAGGATTACCTGGAGAGAGTAAAATGTTGCTTTTAATTTTGCCTGTTAAAATTGTCAGCCAAAAAAAAAAAAAAAGAGACAATTAAGCATTTTGTGAGGACAAGTGTAGTTGCTACTTTAAAATTCTCTAGCTACTTTATTCTACCCTAAGCCTGATCCAGTCTGAAGAGCCTGAAAAAAGATAACTTTACTAAGCAGACTTTAGTAGATGATGAGACCACACAAATGATCTTGTTACAAAGGATGACTTAGGTCATGTTTATGTAATCTTGTTCTGATAAAACTGTCTTCTAACATGCCTTAAGACTTGTTCTGATGCTTTGGCAGCTTAACAGCTGAAGACCCCAAGGAACCAAACAGTTGGACCCTTCCTCTTATTTGTTGGACCCAGCAACTTATGGCCTCAGGACTCATTTTGATGCTATTGAATTGCATTGTGGATCTTTTCAGTCTTCAGGAAAAGACATAGAACAATGAAAAAACCCACTCGATTCAAGTTGGGTGTTTATAGCAGCAGCAGGCTGCTTGAACACGTGTTCAGAGCAGCAGTAGGGTGTTAGTGGCACCATTTCCCTCATTCCACTGCAGCTCTGAGTGCGTGGGGCTCGTGCTCTCTCCAGCAGCACCACGAGCCCAGCTGGAACATCGGGTTCATCTCTCCCTTTATTTCATGGTTTCTGCCTCTCCTGCTCCTTTGCAGCCGTGGGATACCCACAAGCTTCAAAGGACTAGACTAGTACAGAAGAGCAGAATGAGGCCAGGGCTGGATTTGTCTGGTAAAAAGTGCAAACCTGCACAGAGGGAAGCAGTCTGTCTCCTGCCCTCTGCAGTGAAGAGCCCGTACCTCAGCCCTTAATTACCCCGATGGCTGATGTCACTTGTTAAACCACAAACTAATCTCCCCAGGCCCAGGGGCAGCTGTGCAGTTCTCCAGCAGAAGATGCAACAGCAAAGACCTGTGGAATTGAGTTGAAAGAACCTGTCAGGCTGACAAAGAGAGAAGGGATTGGTGGGAGCACATAGCTGCTGCTGCAGGATTGCCCAAAGGGTTCCTAAATTCAGTGCACAGCACAGACTGTGTGGGTGGCTTTGTTGGCTGGCTTTCCTTTCTTAAATTTTCTTAATATGCTGTAAGGAGCTTGGAGTTCTCTTTGCATCAGAATTAGACTACCAATACCCCCTGGATAATGCCTCTTTTCCTCCTGGGAAAAAACAAAAGGGCTCCTGGAGAAACACTGCAAGGATCAGATGATCTCGTTTCATTAATGAATTGCTTGGGACTTATCAGAATCATTCTCAAGATGTTACCTCAGAATATGAAGTGCTTGGTCCTTATTATTCAAAGTCCATCCTTCCCACGAGTGTGAGTCCCCCAGACAGCTCGAAAAATATTCACTGCGTTATGGCCCTCAATTTTTACAGAATTAACTAATGCTAAACACAGCTATAGTTTCAGCCTTAGAGTTGAACAGTAATATGCAGAAGATTCCATCTTCCCTGATGTGCAAGACAAGAGACAGAACAGAGGCTTGATTGCAAAGAGGGGAAAAATAAACACAAGGGGAGTAAAATCCAGAATTCATGAGCCAGAGTCAAGCAGGCATGTACCCTGGTAGAATTAACTCAGGCATCCTTGCACTGTTTCCTGCTATCCTTATCGACTCATGAAACACCAGGCTTTTCACTGCGCCCTGAAAGGGAGTTTCAGCCGTCCACCAACAGCTCACACAGCACCAGCAAGGAGGTAAAAACCAGAAACAGAAAATCACTTCATTCTCCGGTTTTCTATTTAGAGCTGTAAGGGTCTTGCAAGGGAAAAAGAGAAGCTGCATCATTACAGTGTTGCTGCTTTACCCAGGACCAGGCTGAGCTCCCCAGGGCCTGGAAGATGACTGCTTTCTTCCCTATTATGACAACTGGAGACGTGGAGGTCAGAAACCTTTCCAGGGCCAACAAGAAGGCTGCACCACAAGTGTAAATTTTCCAAAGTTGCCTGCACTGGGGAAAAGATTCCCAGCAGAGCTATAAAAGTGATAAAAATACACTTTGATGGACACAAGGAGGACTAAGCAGTCTTAATTCTACTTGGGAATCCACTAAAAGTTGCAAGGAATAGCCAAAGAAGATGAACCTTCTCCTTCCAAGCCTTTTGTTGAATTGTTTCCCCAGGACTCTGAGCACTTCCTATATGGCCAGAGTAACCTTTTCATAACCTGGTAGCAGTGCCTTTCTTTGGGAATCAGGAACTTTGGGATTTCAGTGTGCTTGGTTCACCAAAGGTGGGCACTGGGAGTGGGGGGATAGACTAGTTTTATCCTTGGACCTGCCACAGAGTGCTGCTGTGCAGGCACAGCAAACACAAGCAGCAGCTACACTGTGCTCTGAGTCTCAGAGCATTAACTGTGGTCGCAACAAGAACTACAGAAGTCAGAAGATGGATAGATTAGCCCAAGCAAAGAATGTGCTGTAAGCTGAGAAGGCAGAAGGTGGATTTCTCTGGAGGCAGACGGAGAATACATTTACATATGAAAATCTAATACACAGTGAAAAAGGAAAAGGGCATTACATAAATAATACGAGGGAAGAAATGAAAAATATGTATTTTTAAACACATTCTAAAAATGGTTTCCAGCATCTGCAAACATGTTGCTCAGCCAAGCAAAGACCCAGGGGCAATAGGCTTGGATGAGGCAGGCACACACAGAGAGCAGAGGGGCCCTGCAGAACATCACTCATTCACAACTATCCTTTCCAGTTCCCTTCACCTGTAGGGGGGTGGGAGAGTACACTGGGGGTATCTCTATTAATCTACCTTTACTTTTAATGAGCTGTAGACATTTGCTCCTGGCCACATCACAAGTGGGCTCCTCAGCAGGACAGACTGCTGGTGCCACCCACTGCCAGGATGAAAGTGGAACACATATTTCAGGAAAGGAACAAGAGCACATGGGGTGTCCCCACGGCTGATGTGGTGCCCCTACTGCTCTGGATCTCCAGAGGATACAGGTACAGGACTCAGAACAAAACTGGGATGTAGGAAAGAAACTCTTTCTTGTGCTTCAGCTCAGAACTTTAATCCACTCAGCTAAAGAGAAGAGCTGAGGTGTCCCCTCCTCAGGACTGAACCCCAGCTGTCCACTTCTGCTGGAGACGTGGCTTTGCCATTCATACGTGGCACATCCATACGTTCATCCAATGGCAGCTGACAGCTCAGTCTGGCAGGAACCTGCACAGCCATTTGCCCTCATTTCCCCTGCGGGGACGAACGATGTGATCACTTTGTAACTCTTGATACACGAGAACTTACACTACGCCAGCTGTAATGGCACTTTTTGGCTGCTTCATTGATTTCCACTTTACTGGGTTTGCAGGTTATACTGCTTCACTTTCATAGGATTTTCCTGTCCTTCCGTTCAAATCTACTGAAAAGGTACAAGGCAGTTTCACCTCTTCCCAGTGAGGCAAAGGCACCTGCAAGGGCACAAAGTCTGCAGGCACAATGCAAGACTGGGGACACCAGTAAGGCAGCACCTCCAAGGTGGACAACCATCAGATTCCAGAATCTGAGAGAGAATCCTGTTAATTCAATAAAGAGCTGTTTTACACTTTGCTGTGGTCACCTTCTGGGCATGAGAAAGCTTCACTGCTGAGTGGCATCAACTTCCTGAGAGGTGGATAACTGTCCCCTGAAGCCAGTGGGAGCGTCCTGCTTTCTCTGGGTTTGCTCCTCAAAGACATCCAAAAGTACTACATAAGCAAAACCAGACTAAAGTAGATCTGCATCCATTTCCCTCTTGACAGAAGGTATCAAGGCAGGAGAGGCTGAGCTGTTGTCATCAGTGTCAAAGGATAGTTAAAACTGAAATGAAACACAGAAATCCATTTGCACAGCAAAGTCTGTCCCTTCAGTCTCGACAGGCAAGTAAAGCAAGGACTGTATGCAACACCTGAGCTGCTTCTGGGTGACTAGAGAAAAAGAAAAAAAACAAAAAAACAGCAAAAAACAAAACCAAAAACAACAACAAAAAAAACAAACACAAAAACCAAAAAAATCCCCAAAGATAAAAGGAGTGACTAATTAAACAAAACCAAATCCTCAGGGAAGATCTGATGGCCAAGAAAATGCTGGCTGCATCTGAACTTCCTCCCCTTGACTCAGAGATGAAAGTTGTGTATCTGCAAGTTGCTTTCAGTAGTACTGGAGGGGACTTGTTGGATAGCTGTGTGCACTAGGCTCCAGCAGGAAAAAGCTTTTTTCCCTGTGGTTTTTTTTTTGTCTTATAGAAGAATAAAAAAAAATGGCCATGTCTCTACATGAAGAAAGAAATTGCAAAAGCTCTGCTCTGCCCCTCGTCAGTGGAGACGGATCTGTTCTTTTATTTACACTGCGTGACATCCAGGCAAGAAAAAGCTCCACAGAAATAAATTAGGGTCACTCTCTGTCAGTGCAGATGTGCTCCTGGCTGTTAAGCAGCAAAATATGGCCCTTCCTCTGCTCCAGAGAAAATCTTGCTGTGAAAACGAAGCTGCATTGCAGATCCTAAAGGTGATGGTAATTAGTGCTGGAAAGGAAATAATCAGCAATATTTCCCCACATGAGTAGGGCCACCACAAGCAACTGACATCTCTCGTTGTGAAGAGGTGAAATTCTCCAGGAGGGTATAGAAGTACATGTTTCCATCTGGGGAGCATGAGGGAGAAAAGTCAGAAGGATACAAATTTCAGGAGTTCTCCAAGGATGGACGGGGTTTGTTGTTGCTGTTTTAGGAAGAAGCAGATAAAAAAACCCACCATTTCCTAAAGAATTCTGTTTGGAGACAGTCTTATTGCAAAATCTACTTTGAAGCATATTAAACTAAGAAGGAATAAGATGCTCTTGTTCCAGAATAAGAATTGCTGGAGAAATGTTCTATTGCACTCTACATTCACAGTCTGCCTCAGATGCAAATGAAATCTCAAGTGCCAGCAAGCCCCAGACAGAAGCTGTCCCCAAGCACTTTGCAATGATGGGTTTAAACTCTGGCAGCACTGTGACCACACCAGCTGATGTCAAGGTGCTACTTTCCCTCATATCCTTGGCCATTAGGAACATTGCCAGGAAGAAAAAGGAGAGTTCATGTGTAACCAGGGGCGAGGACTGTCTCACTTTCTCCCTTGAACAGTCAGATTGAATTTTAAGATCTTAAAGGTAAATTTAACTTCAATAAACAGTCCCTTTTACTGCATGAAGGATCCAGACTTCAGAAGGGAGAGGGGCCACAGAACACCGTGGGCAAACTGAGATCCCAGTGATCTGCTGTCTCCAGGGCAGGCAACCCCTCCTGCAGGGAATTAGGGGAGCAGTTCCAACAGGTTTCCAGCTCTGTTCCCTGCTTCTCCCAAGGAATGAGCGACACACACAGCTTTTAGAAGACGGCACCTGGGCCGAGGCTGGGTCACAGCATTTTTCAGCTCTGCTCCTGACTCTGTGACAGATCATGTCCCATTTGATGGAAGGCAGATAAAGCTCAGCGAGGCTGAATGGCTTCTCCTGTACCAGGGAATTGGGCACCTTGCTGTTGTCTCTTTGCTGTTATGACACCAAGCACAAGTGTTTGTCAGGGAACAGGACACCAAGCTGATCAGTGTCATACCAAAGTCACCACAGCCGTCAAACTTTAATAACTATGAAAATTGAAAACACTCACTGATGCTCCTTTTGGGTAGGTGGAGGTCGTGGTGAACCAGCACTTGCCCTGTTGTCATTGTGTCACAGCTGTTCTGTAGTCACCCAAAGATGTGGCTTATGCTTGCCAGTAATATAAAGCACATCCATCTTTGTGATGTTTTGCCTACCCACTGTACCACTGGCTAAAAATCTTGAAGTAAACTTTGATAATTTCAAACAAACTTTCACATAAGAAGACCTACAGACTTTTCCTCTCCTCTTTTTTTACCTGACCACAGATCTTTGCCTTATTTTGTTCTTACCCTTCCCCACCACGTTTTTTTCCATCAGTGATAAGGTGACAA
>NW_008240027.1:1631157-1639371 GCF_000691975.1 Corvus brachyrhynchos | reverse complement strand
AAATGGAGGGAAATAAGAAAAAAAAAGACAGAAAGAGAAAAGAGGAGAAAAATAAGTGGGCTTGTATGAAATTTATAATAAAGCACTCTTTGAAAACCAGTGGCATTAGAAAAAAAAAATACAAATTAATTGCTTTTCATCCATCCCCAATTATCTTTTACATTTAGCAGCAGCAAAGACTAAAACCATAACCTCCAAGTCAGGGCACAGATACAAGGAGCGTGTTACCATTTGCTGAACATGTAATAAGAAATTTGACCCTTGAACTAACATTACAGGGCACATCTGGAAATTGCCACTTAGGGGTGACATCAGTCACTAAGGAACCAACCTTCCTGGGGAGAGTGACTTTTTAGAGGGCTCTTTGCCACTGCTCAAAGCTCCCCTAAAATTTATCCCTCCTGCCTACAAAGTGCTTAATAGAAGTTAGCCCCTGCATTAGGGTCCCAGCAAAACAACTTGTGCCTACATTTCCTCTTAAAATTAAGCAGGATTGGTAATGAATGTGCCCCATTACCCTTTCTCTCCATCCTCAGAGCCCAGAGAAGCCAGACTGCATTGAAAGAGCAGAGCCAACCTCTAAAGGACTGTTGTCTGGGGCAGCAGCCTGCTTTCATCCCAAGTCCCTTCTTCTTGCCCTCCAAACAAGATTTACATCCTTTTCTCTGTAAGCTGGAGAAGTCAGGGTGATATGGCTCTTATAAACAAGTACACAATGCAACAGGCACCCGAGGAGCACGTGAGCAATCTGTGCAGGGACACAGGGAAAATTTAATCTGAGTGCCCTCTGTCAAAGGAAAGTTTGCAGTGGCCAAGTCCCAGTCACACATGAATGCTGGCTCCTCAGAGCAAAGCACATGGAGCAGGAAGGAAAGTGCAGGGCACCTCGAAGACAAAAGGACTGAAAACAAAAAAACAAAACAAAACAAAACAAATCAATTCAGCTGAACCCAGCCAGGGCAGGCAAAGATCAAAGGGTCAGAAGACAAAGCTGGAAACAACAGACCAGCAAGATTAGTATCAGTTGTGAGGAAGAGCTGGGACACTGCTGAAGGGGAACGGCAAGGGCTTAAAGTATAAAAACTAGAAGAGATTCCTAATTGTGAATCCTGACCTGCAGATTGATCAGCACAGCTCTTACACACTGCTGCACTGGCTGAAAGGGCTCGTCTCAACTTTGATTCCTTGATGGCAACAATGGTCACTTATCAGAGCCCTTTCCTTGCCATTACCAACAGCACCATGCAAATGAGAGCTAAAGACAACCCCAAACTTCCTGTGGTTTTTACATCTTTGGCCTGAGTTTTTCATATTTATTTCATGCCCTGGCCCAGAGAAGATCCAGTACCTAGGGGTAATACTGCTCCCTAAAAGTGTAGAACTTGCTGCCCGTGGCCATACAGAGCAATAAACACAGAAAAAAGCCCTGATAACCAGGCAGATGTGGATAGGCACCTTCAGAATCCACTCAGGCTGCAATCTCTAGTGGGAAAAACAGGCCATATCAGTGAAAGCCAAGTGATCATGAAGTCCAGGTGAATCAATATTTTCTCTTTTTCCTAGCCTCAGACATCAGCGAAGTGCCACAGTGTGTACAAATATGATGTGCTTTGCCCTAGAGGCAGGTTGGTAGGGCTGGAAGGAAATGATCTTTACGCCAATGTTATCCAAAAGTACGAGCAGTCAAGAAACATTACAAAACCAGGATGTTCAAGACATTAATTGGGCAATCTCCCATGGAGACAAAACAAATTTGCCTGCTGTTGTACAGTGAAACCTTTCTCAATTCTCCCCCTTGAAGACCAAGGGCTCCTTTAGCCCTGTGATTACTGCAAAGAGGATTAGTTAAGCAGAGGTAGTCAAAGGCTTGCTCTGGGCAAAGGGCAAACCAAACCAAAGCCACTTGACATTTCTTAGCTGCACAGGCAGAGCTGACCTTGTTGTCCCAGGGACAAGGAGTCAGTGCTGATCCACTCCTCCTACTGGGACAGGAAGATGAGCACACAGGGCCGGGCTGGCGAGGGGTGAGCCTGCCTGACCAGGCCAACTTTCTGTTCCTGCTGCTGCAGATTGAATGGAAGAGGTGGGACAGCAACATCTGCTGTTGGTGGGGAGAGATGTCTCAGCCCCTCAACAGCCACAGATGACACAACTCCTCCCTTGGGGCCAGCTCAGGTCTCCAGGGTTCTGGGGATTTCTCTGCTGTTGCAGACAGCAACACCCAGCCCATGCACAGTCCCCGTCCACACCCTGCACCATCACACCTTCTCTTCTGTGCAGGAGCTCCAGAAAACACATTGTAAAGGAGTGAATCACATAACTCTATAGCCAAAGAAATTTCAACTCATTATAAATTTCCTCCAGCTCAGGCACCCAGGTGTATAACCTCTCGTGCCTGCCTGACACCACAGTGGATTGATGCAAAGCCTGGGCTGTCTTGTAACAGCCAATGTCACACTGGTAGCAGGAATCCCTCTAACGGTCTATTTACATCAACACGATTTTAAAAGCAGCTTTCATTTCCATTACTCCAGTATGGATGTTTTATTCTTCTCAGAACAACCTTTCTCTCTCCTGGGATACTTCACACTAAAATCTCATCCAGGAGATTTACAAGGGACAGACAATAGTGTTTTTCATGTTGCTTTAGAAGTCAGGGAGAGTGTGTTTCCCTTTGTATTAAAGCTTAGGAGCTGTGCACTTAAAGAAAAAAAAGACCTTGGTGGGAAGGATGAATGCAATTTAACAGCTCTGAGAGCCCTGCAGCTCATTTTAAGGTTGGATTCTGTTGCCTTTGTTTGCTTCTCATAATTCGGTTTCCTGAACTCCTGTAAAAGAGACCATGAACTGCAGGTCCTGCTCACCACGTTCCCTCACTGCTTCCAAGTGCTACGCTGCTCCTGGAAGCACGGGAGTGTTCCCACCCCATCCTGACACAACTTATGCATATCATTGTCTGGGTGCAGAACACCATTCATTCTATGGAAAGATTCTGCTCTTCTTTTGACCACGAGCAGTCACCTCCAGGGTGGAACTCTGCACTAGGAGATGTGCTTTCCTATGGATAGCGGCCAGAAAAGATTTGTATAGGATACAATAAGTATTGAAAGGGAATGGAATCTTTGTGTCTTTGTACCTTTGGGGTGGAAAGAGAATATAAAAAAATACCTTTAAAGTGGAGCTTTTGTGTTGTTCAGTTCTCTTCAGTCTTAACAATGCAGCCCACAAAGAGAAACACTGGAAAAGGCCTCCAAAAGGGCATCACTGCACCAGAGAGCAGCACTTGCTCCTTGGCTGCACGGCCAAGGCAGAGTCCCCTCCTGCACCCAGAGATGCATTATGAGCACATCCAAAGAGGAATTGCAGACTAAGCCTTTATACATATGGAAGCACTCACTGAGTCTAGAAGTAGCCAGGACAGCATAAGTGTTTACTTCCAGTCTCTTTCATTTGGCACAGAAGACAGAAGTGAGACTTGACAGTAATGTAACAAACATGCATTTATAAGATTCCTATTCCCCATGGAATAGTATTTTGTTTCCTCCTCTGGTAGGAAGCATAGCTTGGAAACAAAGATGGATTGGCTTGCTAGACAGAAGAATAAAACAGATAAAGTGAGGTGCAAGCCATTCATTTATTCAGATACACATTCAGTCTGATAGGAAATCCAGCAGATGATGTCCCCAAGCTTCTGAGGACCCAATGCCACAACAGGAATTTCCAGGTGCCATGCTTTTTCTCCAGTACAGCTGCTGTTACCAAAAAGCATCTTACACCAATGGCTACAGAACTCAAGTTTCTCTCCTTTAGGAGTAATTTGTACCCTGGAGACAGCTAAGCAAGGTCATCACCTCTGCGACTTCAGAAAGGTTCTTTTCGCATGTAAAGACTGAATTTATGCTTGCATGTAAAATGTGTCCTGGCCTTCAGTTACTATCACTTATGTCCTAATGCTCAAAAGATTTATGCTTACTAAAATAAACAGAAAAGCAGCTTTTAACCCTGACAGTATATTCCTCCTCTTTCTTCATAAGAAAAGACAGAGTTTGGGTAAAATTCCAAGTAGAAGAAACAGGCTTCAAAAGGACCCTTCTCACACTTATGACTGTGTTTCCCACAAGAAATAAAAACCACAAAACCCCAAACAAATAACAAAACAAGCAAACCCCATAACACAATGAAGAAACTCCCACCCAAGTGACATTTATTCTATAGCAGCAACTTCAGTCTCTTGCTAACTCCTTCAGGTTTCCTGCAGGATCACATTCAAAGAATTTGAAGGCACTGCCTCCATGAAATGAACTAGAAAACCGTTCTAAGAGGCTGCTTTGGAATCTGTCCAGGACTTGAATCCTTCATAGCACCTGGACCATCTTGGTGACACAGAGAGCAAGTTCAATTACCCACTAGCCCAGTGAGTTATTGTGCAACATCAGAACTTGAGAGACAGCTGGTGGGAGACTTGTTTTCAGGCAGTCTGTTGCCTTCTATCTCATTCCTTAAACTTAGAATCAAAATTTGTACAAAAGTTTTCAGACTTTTTTTATTCCCTGCCCTCTGCTGGCAAGAGGTTGAGGGTTAAAAGCACAGATCAAGAATGCAAACAGAAAATCAAGAGACCTTGCCCAGAGTAATCTGTTTCCACATTTCATATCATCTGATTTAAGGTGAAGCAAGAGGGAGCATTCATTTAAGCAGCTATAAAGAAAAAAAGATTGATTGAAAAGTAATTTCTGCTCTGTTTCTTATGGAAAAGAGTCCCAGGTGTCTGTTTTTCTTATATTTTCTTTTTAATGGCTGTTCCCTTTTCAGCCCATAAGCTTCAAGGTCAGGTCAAATTACACTTACCCCGAGACACTCAGCATCTGCAAACCCAGCTGTGGGATCCCTCTCCCTCCTGTCTTGCACTGGGCTTTCCATTCTGGCATCCCAGCCTGGAAAACCCTATTACAGGCTGAGAGTACAAATTTTCATTTCGGCATTTAGAAGGCAAGGTGAATGCCACACTGGCAAATCAACAAATTACATCCTACTAATAGAACATGCTAAATCAATAAGTAAAAGACATGTCTTGGTAGATCTAGACATATTTAACCTTGGAATTACTGACTGCTGGCAAAAGCATACAGGATAAACTTAAACATAGGAGTGTCTTCCACAACTTTCCATGTATGTGAATAGTGAGGGACAGTTGCTTTTCTCCCACAAAGAAACTGAAGTCTAGCAAACATAGGAAAGAAAACAAGACTCTGAGAATATTGGGGGTTAAAAATACTCCTATCGTCAGATCTTGGCTAAAATCCAAGCCTTTTGAAAGGTGGTTTATGGCCAGTGTTTAGAGGGGAGGGGCTTGCACAGATTTTACACACATTAGTGCACACTGTTACCTGACATCTGTAAGAGTTAGTCTATTTGCTTTACAGTAAAGCATGGAAAAGAAAACAGCACACACTCTCTTAAATACTGTGGGGAGTGAAAAATGAGGAAAAGTAGCTAAGAAAGGAAAATAATCTAAATCCACAACTTCAGAAAGATCCCTCAGAAATCTGAACAGCCCAAGAGAGGTGAGTTCAGGATGTAAGATGAATTTGCACTTCTTTGTGCTCACTACAAAAGCCCTCCACGAGCAGCAGTGATTCCAGTTGGTTAAAAATGGTCTATAAGAGCAAAGTGAAAACAAATCCTCTTAATCCTGGACCCTACTCCAATTTGTTCATCCCTGAAAGTGGTACAAACATCAATGTTCATGGTGACCATCACCATCTGAAGAGAACACCACCATTCTTTGGATGTGGAAAGTACTCATGTGAATATATCGATTATACTCTCCGGTGACTGGGTCTCCAGCTCTGAGCTCCACCACAAGCAGTTAAGAATCATCAGGAAAACTTCCTAAAAAGGCCAGCCATTGAAGTAACTCTTAAAAGAGCAAAACAGAAACAAAGGTTCTTCATCCATCTTTTCATGAAGAGGCCCTCCAGGGTTTTGTCTGCCTTTTAAGGAACTGAACTGCAGCTCAGCTGCTGCACCATGTGTGAAATATTACAGCTTTTGTTTGTAACTGCTGGATGAGGTGCCTGATGATTCTGAGGAGGTCTGGCTACTGCTGCAAGCGCTCCACAGTCAGAAGGTGACAGAAATGTGCATCCAAGTTTAAAATACTTGCTCATTTGCAGAAATGAAGGGCATTTGTATCCAAAACTCAGTTTGCAGTGGATTCTTCACAGTAGAATATGAAGAAGGATAACGGAGAAACAATTTTGAACAAGGAGATGACAAGTTTTGTTTCCTACAGGAACACAAAATCCTTGCTTAGATGCACAATATGTGCGTAAAGTGGAGGACAAAGGATCAAAAGACAAGAGCAAGCATCTCCTGATGTATTAAAGCTAGAAAACTTGCTTCTCAGGCACCTTGCCTAGTCAAGAAAATAATGGGGGGTGTAATAGGTAGCTTCTGTCAGGCCCCAAGAAGCTCCTGTTTGGAGTACACAGCTAAAAATCCTTTAGCAGAGAGCAGGCCAAAGAGGGCAGAAAGGGACCTGGCCAGCTCAAAGACAGGTAGAAAAATGAGTAAGGAGTCAGATATCATCTTCAGGCTTTAAAGAAGACTGGAAAATTTTGAAGAACAAAAAATAAAACTTTTAACTCATTATCTATTCCCGTATGGACTGATTCTCCAAGACTGGGCAGTCACAGCTCTGGTCTTCCACGAGATGCTGCTTGCTCCTGGGGAATCTTTGGGATCAGTTTCCAGATCTTAATATTCCAGGTGGTGAGCATAATCAAACATTCAAGAAGAAACCTCTCCACCAAGAAAAAAAATAATCCTGACATGTTCCATATGCACTGAGCTGGCATCTGGATATAAAATCTGCAACACCTAACTATGCCAAAAAAGCCTCCAGAAATAAAATTCCTAAGTGTGCCCTCAACTTGACTGCCAGAGGAATCTTTTTTATCCCTTCTTTTGATCCTCCCACACAAAAGTTTCCAAAGACGGAGCAAGCACCCAATTTCACATTTGGCAATGCTAGCAACAATGCTGCAATGGCCTTGAAATGTCTGACATTTCTGCTCGTCTGGATGCTAATTCTACACAGGAGGCAGCTCTGCCTGCACGGGGCAGGGGCTCGGAGCAGAGTCCAGTGCCTGGGGACCCAGGCACTCCCAAAGGAATCAAGCACGTGCTATAACTGCAGCCACAGCAAGTTTTAGATGTGCTTCTCCAAGACTGATGCCTTGATACCTCCTTGTTATTTTTCATATCTTTCCTACCTTTTGTTGTTGTTGTTTGGGCTTTGTTTTTTTTTTTTTTGGTTTTTTTCCTACAAAGCACAAAGTTTCTCTGAGACAATCAGAGCATGACTTCTATCTAGCTGTTTCATCAGGCTAAGCGTGCCACCCGCTTTTACACATCCCCTTTTCTTTTTTATTTCCCTTTTGAATAAACTCTTCATTATCAAAATAAAATAACATCATTTACAAAGCACCACCTCAGCAGCATGCCTCAGCTTTCATTTCACAGGGCTATGCCAGCAGCCACAAACAGAATCAAAGCAGCCAATTAAAAATCCATATTCATTAACAAACATCATGTGTGCTATAATGCCCTGCATTGACTGTGGCACGGCAGGAGATGGGAAACTCACTGAGATTTCCTGCTCTCAGTCTGATGCATTGTTTTATCAGAAGAAGGGTTTTACCTTTGCTGCTCCAGGCCGGCAAGGAAAGTGTCCTGCAAAGCCCACAGGGCTGGGGCAGCAGAAGGGGCAGCTGCTGACCTTTTGCCTCAGTGAGATGCCAGACACAGCACCTTGCCAGGATGAGGAGCACACAGAGAAGACCACAAACCTGTGCCAGACCCTTCCCACTGAGGTCTTTGGGTACCAGCAGGGCCAGTGGCAAATGAGTCTGTGGCATCACGAGCAGACAACATAATAAACTCTGCATATGCTTGATTGATGCAACTCATCAGCTCAGCAGGGCCAGGTCCAAGCTGCTGCAGTGAATTACCAAATTGCCCTGGCTCCAGGGAGCCACTTTGATTTACACCGTCAACACTTTACCACTGCAGACAGCCACGTACATAAGTACAATATTTCAGACCTATACAATGAAGTTATATGAAGGCGTGCCAGGGTTATTTATTTATTTGTACCCACAAGCCTGAGATTTACAACTCTTTATAAATACAAGCTGGGCAATTTGCTTT
>NW_008240027.1:1587484-1631053 GCF_000691975.1 Corvus brachyrhynchos | reverse complement strand
GGAATGTTTTGTGCAGGAAACAGCTGTTAGCCACTGGGAGCTGTGTTCCTCAGAGAAGCAGCTTCAGACAAAGAGAGGCCTCTTAGAATTCAACTGGAGAACTAGGGTCACTGTTTTGTGATGGAAAAGAAGCTGGAGATAGTAGACAGCAAGAAAAAATAAGCAGTTAACAGAACCAACTCCAGGAAAATGGGCTGGAAACGCTCTAAGGAAAGGAGCTTTACACAAATATATTGCATATGAGCGTGACCGTCTCGTTCTTCCCAAATAGCTTCAGAGCCCAATTCTGACCAAGTTCAGCAAACATTCACAACACTTGGAGACAATCTATTCCCATGGCCTCAAAGAAGACAAGCAGCTGGTATTAGATGAGAGATTCTGCTGATATCCTCACTGTGGAAAAATCTGTCACATGAGCTCAGTCCCCTTTCAGAGCCAAACACATGCATCAGCAGGAGATCAGATGCCACCGGATCTGCCACCTTGGTGCAGACACTCACCTTGGCAGACGAAGGAGGAGGGTGTTTCCCCAGGATGGACCCGTGCAGTGATGAACACCACTTTCTGTTCAGCCCCTGGAAGCAGGTTTGCTGCAGCAGAAAAGGGCAGGGGACAGAGAGGAAAAAAGAGAAATAAAGGTCCTTAAACTGCACCCCAGATGTAAAAACAAGCAACTGTTAATTTTTAAAACACGTAATTTTATTAAAATTAGTCATATGTTACAAACAAGCGCAATCCATAACCAAAGAGGCAGTGTCACCAGGTCTCCTTCCCAGACTGCACGAGGGCTGCAAGACTAATGACGTGCAGCCAAACCTGCAACAACAACTTTAGCTCTCCTTTTAAACCCCAAGATTTACTGCAGCCAGTTTAACTGCATTGTAATTGTGTTCTCGTGATAAATGTCCCCCTGGGCCACAGGAATAGCAGTGGGGCTCCAGTCAAGGTAAAGCCAATTGCACCCCGCATTACACCTGGTACAAGCCTTAACAGTGCCAAGCAATGGTAAAGTGCTACAAATTATATTTATTAGGCTTTGCTCTGGAGGATTTAGAGGTGATTTTTTTAAAGTCTGTTAAGTGTTTGGGACTGTATCAGCCCTAACTGAAAGAAAAGTTAAAAAAAAATAAAGTATACAAAAGAGACCAAGATTAAATCCAGGAACCTTCTTAGTGAGGGCATGAAAATGTGCCATTTCCCCTTCAAATTACAGGTAGGTAGAAGGCAGATTTAGATCCCAACTATGCTGAACTTAACATGGGTTAATCCCTCAGTTTTGAAACCACACTATTTGGGCCACCTGCTTCAGCCATAAACTACATGGGTCAAGCAGGATCCTTCCTTTGTTTGTGCTGTGACTGCATTTAATAAACAGCAAATAAAAATGATCCTCTTTCAAAATAGGTTCTGGGAATTTTAAAGACTATAAGGGGTGAGGCCCTCAGTTGGATGTCTTATCTCAACCTGAACACACACAGCAGGAGTAATGCTAATCACAGCATGCTCCAGTTGCTAGAGACAGTTAAAATCTTTGTTTTGAAGTACAAAGTTTACAGACTGGAAACTAAATCCAAGCTCTTTTCCCCCCAAATTTTAATTTGGATATGTGTGCAATACATCTACCTAAGTTAGACTTTTATTTTCAAAGATGTGTGAGAGCCCCCAAGACCATACCTTAGTTAATTTTTTTAACTTCCCAGATTCTTAGAAATGCTCAGTCTTCCCCGTGGCACATCACACCTAACAGAGCCATAGGAACAATCAATACATTTTTTGCTGTTCTCAGGAGACAATTGCAGCAGGTTTCTTCTTTTATTTCCTTAGCATCTCAAAGTCCTGCAGCTGCTCTCCCTATAACTCAGCCATTCGTTTGTTCTTCCTTACACCAGCTTCACCATTCTCTGATGTTTTTGAGCCCCAGAGGCAAAGAAATATAAGAAAGAAAGTCTCTGCAAACCCAGCAGCTGTTGGGGTCAATTCTGCTGGCAGAAGAAAAGTGGGAGGCAGCAAAAAGGAGCACAACACCATCATCTAGAAGTCAATGACCATCCCACACCATTTGCATTAACATTAAGTAGTGTGGGAGGAAGGAGATAAATCAGCAAACCAACTTTAAAGAACAAAAGGAGAAGGCTGCGATCACTTTTGCAAGAGGAGATGAGTTTTCCTCCCCTCTTGAAAAAACAGCATTACATTAGAGGGATGTGGCTCGGCACAGATGTGATGCTCAGCAACATGACTGCCACCCTTTGGGATCCGGAACAGCACCCTGGTTAGGAATCTTTTGGACAGAAGATTGGGGTTTGGGATGTTCAGTGGCTTTGTTTGTTTTCAATTAAAAAATTGTTGTTATTTATGCTTCATAGAAGTTATTAGAATCATTATTATAATCAATAATTTTCACTATGGAAGTCTATCTTAATTGGCAATAAATTAAAATTCCCACAAGTCAAGTCTGCTTCGCCCACAATGGCAATCAGTAAATGATATCCCTGTCTTTCTCTTAACCCATGAGCCTTTCCATCTCGTTTTCTCCCCCTGTCCTGGATAAGAGGGAGCAGCTGGGTGGGCATCTGGCTGCCAGCCAAGGTTAAGCCACTAAAAAACTACAAAACACCATTTCATATTTTAATTTAAACATTACATTAGAAATGCATCCTATTTTCTACTTCAGGATTGAAAAGATCAATCAAAATTAGGAAGATTAGAAGTGTATAGCTTTGCTTAGTAGATGCCAAAACCACTTAGGCAAAATGACAGAAAGGCACACTCCACTTAGCCACAGCTTTGAGACTTGTGGAAATGCAGAGAAATCATCTGTTGTGGTACCACTTCTACCCTTCTAAATGCCACAGCAGGGAATCTTAGAAACAAAACTCTTTGACAAAACAGGTTTTCTTGGAAAGAAAGTAAAGTAGACATGTCTGGAATGGTTCTGTTTTCATTTCCTGTTCTGGAAAGTATCTTGAAGATTGAAATTAACATTTTCTTTTCCCTTTGATGCCTACCACTATCATGAACATGGATAATATCTGCCTTGACTTACGACTGAGACCTAAACAATCTGTCACTGTGCGTTCCTCATGTCCTGCTGCTCACCCACTGCCATCCTGCCTCTGCTCAGAGGAGGATTCCCCTGAGCAAAGCTGGGAAGATCTGAGGTGCTATTCAGAACAAACAGCACTAACCTCAACATCTATTCTGGCTCTCCAGATACCACAATGGTGGTCAGCACCAAGCAAATGTCATACTGAAAAGAAGCTCCATTAGCTGCAAGCAAGCAGCTCAGATCTCTCACTCTGAGTATCACTCATGCAGTTTGGCCCTCAAACCACGTTCCTTCCCCTCTAAACCTGTGGCATGTTCAAGCCAATCACTTAAAGCAACCCCACTGGCATCACTTCCCCAGCTCTCACCCAGGAACCAGCAATTTCCACTCCTGGGTGCACATTACACTACTGCAACTAAAGCAGGGTCGCACAGAGAACATTTTCTGCTTACAAAGAGACAGATCAAATTGTAAACCTTTACGGGAAGGCAGGAAATTCACTTAGCCATTTTCATTCAATTTTCATTTTTATGCTACTATAAAAACATGAAAGTGACAGTATTTGTATATAGCAGCTTAATGATAAGTATCTAGAAATTTCAAGCGGAAATATTAAATTTATGGAATTCCATTTGCACTACCAAAATGGAGTTCTATAACAATATTGAGGTAGAATTTCACTCCTCAACATCCAGAATGTTTTCTGCTCCCTTGTCAGACCAGTATTGGACTGCAGATTTGTGCTTTCTCTAGGTCTTGCAGCCATGATGTAGCTAATGATTCAAGTTCACAAAGTAGCACTAAGGATGAGAGTCTGAGCCTAGAAGTCTGGTCCAGAAAGCCTTTAGGCTGGTGCCCTTCAGGAGAACTTGGGAGTGAATTTCACTCCTTTGCAGAGGACTTCAAAGGCAAATCACTAGAAAAATCTTGTAATCTCTGGAAGACCAGAAGGCTCTAATCCATGGAAATCCATTACCCTAAAAACATATGGCCAAATAACGATTCGATTTAAATACCCACATATATTTTAACGGACTGTTATCCATTGCAAATGAATTCCATATTGTTGTCCTGTCTCAGGTACTTTGCAGTACGAGGTGGGCTGTTGCCAGCATTTTTTATCCAAAACCCTGCGAGTTAAAGACTCCACAGAGGAAATCAAAACAACTCTATTGCATTCCACTCCTCTGTGCCACCTCGGCTCGGCTGTGTCCAACAGGGCTGTAACATCTGTGTCGAAAGCGAACGCCGGTGTCAGTGCTGCCCCAAGTGCCTCGTCTCCACCACATTAACCTGCTTTAGCAAATCAAATCCAAGCAGCGTTTACTGTACTCTGGTTTTTCCTAAGAGGCCAAATCAGCACCTAATCCCATTTATCTTTGCTCCTTCTGTCCACAAATATCATTTGAGGTAAGAGTGTGCATCTCAGCAACACAAGAGTGCAAAGGAACAGCATTTTTGGTCACTACCAAATCCTACTGGACTTGGTGAGGTCAGACAAACATGAGTTTTTCTTTCTTGCCTTCTTCTAGTTGGTCTGAGCACTACAAAGAAACTAAGTGGGACAGAAAGTCAAAATAATGCCATTTGCACCACAGAGTGATGTTCAAAGACTGGACTACAGGTTTTGGAAGTCAGACACCTATTCCTATGTACTCTTACCTGAAATGGGAGGCAGCAGTGCTTTGTCTCCCATGCAAAAGCCACAGAAGGTCAGGTCTGTGATGGGGCAGCACTGCTACAGGGGACCCTCACTGCTCATGGACCCCCCTCACCTCCCACCACACTCGGTCAGTCCTGTCTGGGTTTTGTTTAGCAAAGCCTTCCCTGTGCATGGACCATTTACTCAGCAATGGTCCTGCATGTAATGCTCTAAACTGCATCCAAAACCTTTCAATTTCTGGATTTTCATTCAGGCTCTGTCCTTGACTCTGTCAGGTGCTTAAGTACATGATTTGTTTGACGGACTTGTATCGTGCTCAAAAATGTGCTTAACCATAATTTTGGCATGAGAGCTGTGCTGACTTGGGGCCATTTTGCAGGAAGCCTGCCTCTGAGATCATTGTCACAATGTTTTAAAGTTGGAGATTGTGCAACTATTATCCTTTATTGCCCGTTTTATGCCAAAGTCTCTCTTTCCTTTTACATTCCTCTTAAAAGCAAAGCTATTTTGGAGCATTTAATATTATTTAATCTCTTTACTCTGGCAGCATAGAAATTACAGGAACCATTACAATGGTCCTGTGTGAGCGTATGCTTTATTGATGTATATGCTGACCTAATATCAAATTGATTTTACTCAGCTTTTCTGCTGACCATGGAAAAATGCAAATTGGGTATTATATTTGCACACTAATTTTATTGGGCCCCTGTGTCTTCATAAAAAGATAAAGTTTGGGCTAATAAAAATAAAACATTTCTAGGGCTAATATAGGCAAATGTTTATGTAGGCAGGTAACAAATTGGTTTGTCATTTAGGGGAACATAAAGAGCACTAAAATCATCTTTAGGCAAAATAGATTGGTGGCTTTTGCTTAGCTTTTAGCTTTCATTTGCAAAATCAATTTAATGTAGCACAGTGTCTCAAAGAAAGGGTGACACAGGATTAAGACATTCATTGTATTCCCCCTCCGTAACTCCCCCTTATTCGGAAGCCCTGGGATTTGGGTTTGCTCTTGTTCAAAGCAAATTATATTTCAGCAGCAAACTGAAAAAAAGAACCTTTAGACTTCTGCCACAAGTTAGCATCCTATAGGGACAAATAGGGGCAGGTAGGAAAGTGGGACTCAGTGTTCTGAAGGCAGATGTTGACAGAGTTATCAACACTTGTCAGTGCCACCAGGAATCTCAAAGTGTAGTACCTGTATTATCTCCTTTCTGGCTATGCCTTTGTTCCTCCCTCCTCTTCCCTCTCTCAGTCCTTTGTAACAATGCCTTGTGCATCCCTAACGGCCTCAAGCCCTGCTGGAACACAGCTGAGTGAACTTTGATGACAGTTTAAGTAGACAGGCATATATCAACAGCCTAACTTCTTTTTATTGAAAGGAATTGACCTATTTACATCCCAGAGCAGGCACTATTTCTACTCAGCTCTTAGTTTTCATCCCCTCCTTCCCCTTCCCTTCCTCAGTTGCAGGGTGTTCTGGAGGGGTTCCATGTAGTGGGAGGTTACATAAACAGCTTCAATGTTAATACTTGACTGCATTTTCAACTTAATAGCTCAGCAAAGGGATCTGACTGTGAAGCAAAAGGCCAGAAATATCTCCTGGTAAAATTATGCTGAAGCACAGATCGAATGACACTGCAGAGCTATTTGCAAAATCAGAAATGGCAAATGACTACAGAGCAAGAGCCCCCTTACCTCCCAGCCCCATTTGCTTGTTTTTAATCTTCATTACATCTTGTAAGCAACCACTCTTCCATTTGGGCTTTCTGATACTGGCAGCTCACTACATTTTCGAGGCAGGAAAATTAACTGCACACAAAACCAGTCAAGGTACACTCACATCTTTCCTCCCTCCGCGTCTCCACTAAAAAAAAAAAAAAGCCAACCCAAAACCACCCCCAAAAACCTGAGGTTTTGTTTTTAAATTATACATATGCATTTGAGCATCGGAACATACGGTCCTATGAATAAGAATAGAAATCTGGAAAATGAACAGCACATTATTCGTCCTCAAACGGCCAAGGTGATGACAACCCACAATTAAGGATGCAGACAGTAGCATTTAATGTCACCTACCTGCATCACTGTCATATCATAACAGTTTAGCAGGCAGGTCCCCAGCCTGCTTTCTTTTTCCCCCTTCTGCTTTGCTATTTATAAAGTCAGGTTGGAGTGTAGATCAACCCCTTGCCCTCCAGAGACCAGAGGCACGCAGTAAATTATGGGAAGGCTAAGTGGTACATCAAACGTGTCTCCTCAAAGCTATATATCATCTTGTTAAATTTGATGCCTAATCCCAGGACCCCAGAAATCATTCCCAAAATCCCAGAAAATGCATGTGTCCTTCAGATGATATAGAACAAGAAAGTAAAGTTTACCTGCAGGGAAAAGAAAAAAAACACCAAGACAAAAACATTCTAGACACGATTTGCTAAAGTCTTCATTTTACTTGAGTGTCTTTCAATGCCATTTCCTTAAATGCCATCGACTCAGAACTCACCCATCTGTATTTGAATACATGAACTCTGATCTACAGTACTCCCTTTTTTTGTCATTGCAATGGTCAACAACAAATTACAAACTGAGTAAACCAAAGCACATCCTATTTATCTCTCTCTAAAAATCTTGCATAAGACTGAAATGCAGTATCTTACATATGTAGCAGTGCTTCTCCAGTCACCACCAGTGACAGCAATAATGATCTTCAGCCATTCCACAGGGTTCTCTTAACTGAGCTCCACAGCCCCTCATCAGTGAAGAGGAGATGGAAACACTCAGGAGCTGCCCCAGAGAAGCAGACCTCATCCTTTGGGAAGGAATCAAGCTAACTGGTAGAGGTCTGTGTTCAGACCTATCATCCCTCTAGAACTCTTCCCATGATGGCCGTAGCCTTCACTTTTTACAAAGGGATAGAACCAAAATACTCAGATGCAAGACATTTCCACCTGAAATACTACATTACATGGGTATTTTTTCAGTTTGTCTTTAAAATCCAGGAATTCAAAAGATGATGCTAGCACCTGTTAAAAAAGCAATTCTCTATCAGCTCTCTCCAGTGGAGAGGGCTATGGCTATGTTTGTTTGCTACAAGTATGCATGGACTTAAAGATAAGAGAATAATTTATGTCAGAATTTCAGCCAAGGTAGTGAAGAGGGATTTACCAACCCCTCACAGAGTAGTCCAGCAGTTACAGGAGCAGCCAGGACACCTTTGATCTGTTTGGTTTGGGGTTTTTTTTCCAGTTTTGCTGTGGCTTTGCCTGTGATTAACTTTAGTGCTCAGACTTTCACATATAAAAATTGAGCAAAACCATGTGCACTTCAGAACAGAACTGAGAGTCCCAGTACAGCTATTCTCAAAATTCTTCTAGTTTCTTTGAGATGCACAGCCACATCTTTGTGCTCATCACAGATTTTTCCAAGGAAGGCAATGCTGAAAATGACATTCATAGCTGCCATGAGACACAACTCCAGAATGTGTGAGTCCAGCATCTCTAACTTCTCAAGGCCAATGGATGAAAAAATAGGAAAGGAACAAGCTGCAACACAACATGCAAAAATCAGGGAAGATGTTTCTGGGAAGCTGTAACTAGGAAACTGCTATTCACTGGGGCTAGGTCTCATACTATTCACTCAAGAAACAGGAAAAAAGTAAAACAGGAGGAGAATTAGGGAAAAAAAAAAAAGAGTTGGGGAGGCAGAAATAGTGGACAAAGCTGGAGACCTACGCAGGAAACCTGTTTGAAGTAGGGCCAAGTCTCATTCTGTGAGGAAAAAAATTGAAAAGCAACCCAAGTTTCACCCTGCTGGGCTAAGGACTCAAACCTGGGGGAGCAGTGAAGCAACACAACCAACATTGTCACCAATTAATCTCCTGTGTTCCACCTTTTGGCACTGACTTGAACAACATGAACCCTTCTCTCTCTTATTCTTCCTAAACACTCATTGAAAAGAAGTGGGGACATGATCAATTACAGGACACAGGAAATGATTATTTTTCTGATTTATGTGTCACCTCAGACCCTCCCTGGGCAGAAGGAGAAGGACTGACAGGGTTAGGAAGAATAAAGTGTACAAACCCTTGAAAGCAGTGATCCCAAGCAAGATGTGCAGGGTGTTCTGCAGGCGGCTTTGGCCTTTACTGAACTATGACTGTGAGCTCTTCAGTAGCTGAGCTAGCAGTCAATAAAAAGCAACCTGCTGAAATGAGATTCATGAAGAGCCATGCTCCTCAGAACGTGACACTGACCTCTCTGGGAAGCACCAGCACTGTCTGGAGAGAGGCTTGAGCCCACAAGGCAAGAAATAGACACCAGTGAATAGCTTCTCTTTTTATATTCACAGCTTGCCTGAAATCAGAATTTTGACCTCAACACACAGCACCAAAAATTAAGGTGCTCTGAGGAGGGTCTTACACACCAAATTCAAATTTTGAAATACTTCAGCAAAGGTGGGGGATGCAGTCTACCCTTAGGGCTGAAGTACACACAACCCTAAGCCAGACAGGAGCAAATCCTTCTTTACTGTTAGACATTGGCTTCAAATCAGGCTGAGAAACCTGTTCTTAATGAAAGCAGGATGGCAAAGATGGGGTGGAAAGGGTCCCCTGAGCACAAAAAAGCAGAGTGACCTCTCCTGGACACACTGCCAGGCCCCTGCTTTTGTTCATTGATTCTTTGCAGATTTTAATCACAGGGACTTGATGTCAGGGAGTCTGTGGCTCAGGAGGAGGCAACAGCCCTAAATCAGCTTTGCTTCGGTGTGTGCACTCCCCATTCACTTGTAACCGACTCCAGCACCAGCAAGTGTCACACACATGATCACAGACAGAAGTGCACTAAGAATATTGAACCTCTATCATAAATCCCAGAGTCTGGCAGGAGAAAGTCCTGTCACACCCTTGTCCTTTCCTTCAAAGGAAAGCAGTGAGATGTATGCCTGAAGGCAGGGCACTTTCCATTCCCATTAAGGGCCAACAATTAAGCAAGCTGCCATTCTTATTCAGATGCTGCTTATGACATTTTCCCCTCTGTTGCAAAAACAATTATCGCAAAGATGTTTAAATTCCACCTGGACACATAAAACCTTCTCCTTCCCCAACCAAACTGCTACTTCAGTTCCCTGCCTTGCAACAAACTGAGAACAGCTCCTCTCATAGATGTGATCCTTCTCAAAGCTCCCTGTAAGCACCACATTAACTTCGTGTGCCCGCAAGTGTCCACCGATCCTAATTGTCCTTTTTGTCCCACCATTAGTTAGCAATAAATTCCAGAGGTGCAGTCAATCAATACAGCACAGGACATAAGGGAAAGCACATTTTGTTGCCTGCACAGACACACACTGGAAGGCTGTGTGAGCTTTGCAAAACCTATCTAGTCAGCAAACTGTTAAAACCAATTTACACACACTCACACTCTCTCTCTCTCTCAAGGCAATAAGCCTATGGAGAATTTTAATTAAAGTCAAAGGAGCCTTTAAAAGTGGAGGGGGAGAAATCTAGCACAGCGAGAAATAAATTAATAAAAACACTCTCCAAGTTGAAGCTCAAGGGGATCACTCTCAGTCATCATTTATTTAAAGGATGGGACACGTCAAAGATAGGAATGTCAAGTGGGAGATGCTGTGAAGCAGCAGAGGACAGAAAAAGGGCTGACGAACTGCATGCCACAGCTTCTGTAGCAGATCATTTTTTGTCACATAGGTTATATTTGTGGCTGGCCACCTGCTGCTTGATATTCACTAGCTCTCAAAGTTAGGCACTAAAATATCTGTATTCCCTTTCACAGTTGATCTGGGAAGGACCTTTTAGCTCATCTAGACCATCCTTATCTGGTCAGCACCCAATTTCTGTGGAAAGCTATTCCATTCTCTCAACCTGAAGGTATTTTTCTGGGTATTCAGACAGCATTTTTTTTTGCTGAATTTCATTCTATGTGTCACTTGCCTCTTCCCTTGGCGTTTATATATTTTTAAAATGACTTAATTTTTATGCATTGCTCTAGCTTTTGCTTGGGCCATAAACTACTCCAGAGGAACTGACTGACCTCTCCAGCTGAACTTTTACTCTCAGGAAAACCACAGATCTGTTCAATTCTCATGTTCCAGAGCTCAGATAAGAGCTGGCATCCTGCTCTTCACCTGACATTTTTGCAGCCATCAAATCACATCTTGTAGCCTTTTCCATAGCACAGGGAGGAGATTTCTTCACTTGAGGCCAGTTGCAAACAAGCAGTGCCACATTTCTTAACTTTAACAACTCCCCGTATCAGCTGCTGGAGCAACTTCTTGTCACCTTTGCCTGTCATACAACAGCTCAGTGGAGTGTAAGATGTTTGTGTGGATCACTGTCCTCAGCAGCCTCCTGGCTACCAGCCTGTGGTCTAGGGAATATAATACTTCTAGTTGGGGCTGTGTCACAACATCCCCAGCATCAGATGCAAATTAATCACCCATAATATATCATGTGACTGTACTGGCAACCCATCCACTCTGAGCCTTCAACTACAAGAATTATAGAGATCCAATATTAACTGCCTATCTTGACACTCATTATCTTATTTAGAGAGCCTTGTACTGGCTATTTTCCAGCTAGATCCCTTGGTAGAAACAAAAACTTCATGGAATGATAAGACCCCACATTAGTTTCCATGTAAAAGCACAGAAACAAAACTCATTTCCAATGTAAAAAAATATTCAAATTATTCAAAACATTAATACATATATTTGATAGTCAATGTAAATTGAATTATGTTTTGCCCTTTCCCATAAAACAAACCAAAACACCCTTTTCGTGGAAAGAGGGTTAGAAAGGTTAAAAAAAAATGAAGAAAGTCAAAGTCATTACATTCCAATCAAACTTGATAAATATGTAAATTACAGCAACTAAACAGTTGGCTTTGACAAATGGCTTCCACGTAATGGATTTTTCATAGTAATGAGGCTACAGTGCAATTGTTTTTTTTAAAGCCTTACATTTCTCATTAGTACAAAGTGTGAGTCAGTGTGCACAATGGGCATATTTACCCAAAAAAAAAAAAAAAAATTAAGAAGCAAATGAAAAATTTCAGGCAGCAGTTGACATCACAGAGGGATGCCCGAGATGGTGCCACTGCTTCCATCAGCATTGACACGTTGTTGACTACTCTTTAATTAAGTGGTTTGAACTTGAGGAGCTACTCAGTGCCAAAGGAAAGCCCAGGACTTTGCTACTTGCAATTCATTTGGGGTTTGTTTATCCATCCCTCCAACACCAAAGGTGCCAGCTGCACAGGCACTTGTAGAGCTACACAGGCCCTACAACACCTACAAAAGTAGCAAAAAAAGCAAAAACATCACCTCTATGACCTATAAGTAACTTCTTTGGTCACCAGTACCTTCCTAACTCGTTCAGTCCACTGGAATTTCAGACCACGTCAACCATCACAGTGCCTGTGCATCTCACTACCTTTCTAATGTAGTTTCAACACTACTCCAAAGAAAAAGACTCATGGAAGAAGATGACCCTGGATCATAGAGAACTGCTTTCCGTTGCCTTATTGTCCTCAGAACGTCCTGGCATTCAGCAAGGCATCTCTAAGCTTCTTACTCTTGATTTCTGCTTCACCTGATGCATTTTGGAATGACAGAAGGGCAGCATCAAAGGTGGTTTGAGCCTGCAACAGCTTTTCAATGCAAAGGAGCAATGATTGCAGTGAAAACATCTCCAGAATCACGGAGGCTTCCTTGCCATGCACCCAGCTTTAGCAGGACCACAGAGCTCAGGGTTGTGGTGGTGTTGTCCGCTTTAGTGTGGGCTGCTGGCAACCAACCAGCCAGTTGCAGCTACCACTGAGCCTGCTTTTGTGTCACCACACTCCAAGGCCTACAGCTGAAATCGACTTCTCTCATCCTTTCCACCAGTGTTTCCTCTGCAGGCCTCTTGCCACACCTGCAGAAGCAGTGCTGTTTCCCCACCCCACTCCCATCCTGATTTAAATAGAAAAAACAGACTAATTAAAGGGGCAGTGGAAAAGATTCATCCATTTTTCCATGTTCCCCAAATCCCCCATCCTTCACATTATCCCATACCACCCTGGTGCTAACAGGGCTCCACTTACATATTCTGTATGGTACAAAAATTCCTGAACAAGTACAGGGAGAATTTCAACATGCATGCCGATGTCATTTAGTACAGTTTGGGCTTCTCAGCCCTTCCTGTTTGAGGGAGGAGTGCATCCACAACCCCTCCCTATAAGGAATTTTGCCACCTGGCATTTGAATTCCTGAGCCAAGGCTGCATAACTGAATTTATATTTACTCCCAAATACTCTCTGTGCACCCAAGGGTCAGCCAATACAGGGTGGTGATAGATCAAAGACTCTACCGCTGATTTTAAGTTATTTAAAGTAAAAACAAACCTTCTCACCCCAATCTGTTGAAAGTACGTAAGGGTGAAGAAGGGAAAACAGAGACGGGGGGAATGTCAGTGGGAAATAAGGACAGAGGAGAGGACTGTTTATAAGTCTTCTAATAAGCCTATAAACCCTGGCTATATCTCTGCATGCATGCATTTCTTTTGCTGATACAGGATGCATACTCCATGTAATGCTATTCTTGTGAGCCAAGAAAATCTGCATGTAATACAGCAGGAGAATGCTAATGACCTTCAGCTGAGCTGGAATCCAGCACTGCTTCCCTTTATCAAAAAGTAGGCTTCAGAGCCAACAACCAACCTCGGGGTTCCTCATGGAGCTGAGAATCAGTGAACACAACATGACCAGATACATCCCAGTTTGTGCGAGGTGTCCCCCAGTTGTACAGGAGTTTGTAATTCTTCCCAAATATCCCTCAGGCTACAGAAAAGGTATTTCTCAGGCAGCACTTTGTCTGTAAGAGAAAAGCAATTTCGAGCTCATTCAAGTGATGAATCCTTGAAGCAATATGGGTTAACCAGCTCATCCAGCACAGGCCACTGAGTTGTTGGCACAATCACCAGCAAAACACCTGTACCCCAACTCCCCACACCTCCCTGGCCCCACCAGGCCCGGGGAACCCTTCCTGGTCTTACCCAGACCTCTGATGAAAGTTGTGTTACCCAACCATACTGTTCTCCTATCAAAAATATTTGAGAGATTTGGAGCTATTTCAGATGAAAGAAAAATTAATAGAGAGACTCCAGAGAAGTGGAAAAACAAGATGTATCCCTGCTCTCCTTAGCAGTATGTGACACAAAAGCTCGATTTGAATGAAAAGCAAAGTCAGCACTTGCACCGACTGTCTTCTCAGTTTATGAAATGATTTAGAAGAAACAGAGAACAGATTAGTCCTAATTTGCTTTATCTTTGCATTCCCAATCTATTGATTATAATAATTGTAGAAGCTATCTTCCCATTAGCCACAGTTATTACCATACAGAGCACATGCAAGAGCCAGAGTGGATTTAAGAGGTTTTGTTTCCAGAGCGTTGGTTTAATACAGCCCTGCACGTTTGCAAGGCACAGAAAGAAAAAAGAGAGCTTCCATGCTATTAAATTCAAGCAGATTTTTCTCATCACTCCAGAATTTAAGCTTTCAAACCAGACATGTCCACACTGATGATATTTAGGACTGAACCCTGGAGAGGCTTTTCAGAAGTTGTCAGGGCTGAGCCCAGACCACTGTCCTAGTTTTGAGAAAGCTTCTAAAATAACGGAAAACTTTCTGAAGGTCATTGTCCTCTATCAAACACATAATGTAGCACTGTCTGAATATGAGGAGAGAAATCAAAAATCCTGTGTTCTTTCTGTTGCTCTTCCACCGAACTGATGAGTAACCTTTCAAAAGACATTCAGGAATAAATCCACAAACAGATTTAGTCACTAAAGTAGCCTAAATCCCATTTAACTCCATAGTTTAGATCTTCAAAAACTGCATTCAGCTGTCACCTAGTTCAGGAGATGTCAGTATCCATAGGCAACCAGACTTCTTCGAAGCTTTGGCCAAGTCTCCCAGAAATCCGTATACCTCTGCCTCTCCTGCTAGTTTTAATAGATATTTCCAAACTGTACCTAAAGGGAAGAGCACCACAAAAATCACAGAGGTAAAAAAATAGTGGCAACAATCACTGAGTTTGCAACACTTACAGGCTAAGAAGGCTTGCCCAGAATTAGGAAAGTCGCCAGGCAAAACCCCTTCTTTAGCCTGAAAACACCTGAAACCACATTTGCACTTCCAGGAGTGTCCTAAACACATTAGTGTGGAGAATTTTTAAATTTTTTTAAAGTACATAGCATTAAATAGCACATGAACCAGAATTCTGCTTTCCTTCCTTCCACACTGACACCCTGGGTACAAGATTACAGGGTCATGGTTGCTCTTGCTCAACAGCTAATCCAGTGAATATTGACTTAGAGGACAAAGAAAAGTAGCTTCAGCATGAAGACATAAACACCTTTTCCCATCCCTGAAGACTGGGATTCCCTGAAGGCTCAAAGTTAGAACACAGTTTGGAAAACCTAAATTACAGGGGATGTGTTGAAATATTCTTTCCCTGTCCCAGCTCTCACCTAACTTGTCTGTGTAACTTCAGGAGGGAGGCCAGAGTGAGAGACCCTTCCCAGGGCTGACAGAAGATGTGAACTGAAAACAGGAACAGAATCCAAGGACTGTCCTTGAGCACACTCTGCTTGACTGCCTTGAATTAACTGGGTTTTTTTAAACCTTATTTCGGGCTTTTTCTGGGACCACAGATCACCACTGAAGAACTGATGATTGTTTTAAGCAGCAGATCAGGTACCTTCCAAACTGAGAGTGGGGAGGCCCTGGCACAGGTTGCCCAGAGAAGCTGTGGCTGCTCCAGCCCTGGAAGTGCTCAAGGCCAGGTTGGATGGGGCTTTGAGCAGCCTGGTCCAGTGGAAGGCATCCCTGCCCATGGCAGGGGGCTGGAATGAGATGATCTTTAAGGTCTTTCCAACCCACACCATTCCATGAAGAAAATTGATACAGGGACTGTATATCCCCACCCTCCTCTTTTTTTTTTTTTTCTTTTTTTTTTTGATGTCTGTTTTCACAACTCTTGGTTTATTTTCCTCCATTTTGAAAGCACTAGTAATGATTATCTGGTTTTATACATTGCTTTGAGATCCTTGAATCAAATAAAACCTTTACATCTCCTTGCATTTATCACTAAAGCCAAATTATGCCTGTTTCTTCTGTTCCTTGTAAAACAACCTAGAAAGCAAACTCTGAACCTTGATCATGCAGTATTTTATCTACAAAAATGCAGATCTCAGGTTTTTAGGGTGTTGGGTTTTTTGGGGTTTTTTTGTGGGTTTTTCTTTTTTTTTTTTTTTTTGGTTGAATGGACAGAAGACATCAGAAAATGGAAAAAAAAATTCCCAAAATAAACCACCAACAAACTTTTCCTAGGAATTTTTTTGTGTTATATTCCTTTCCTAGTCCTCTAGCTGTGGGCCACATATGTAAGTGGCCTTTCACAGCAACATATGTCCAAGATTATACCAACATAAATCAATAATAGATATATTTTGATTCCATTTTTAATATGCCACTCAATCATTTTTTTGACAGAAAAAGAGAACCTGAGCTGCATATAAATGGGTCAGAGTACCTCATGTTTACTGTTAAACATGAATTAAATCTGAGTAGCTTGGCATACCTCCATAATAAAAAAGGCACCATTAATAAGATTTCATTAAATGGAGAGCTAATGTGTAACAGCCTTATATCAGATATGTGAAAACAGAATTTCTTAACAAGGTTGGGAGAAGTATTATCAAGGACCTAAGTAGAAAATCTGTCTTTCTCGATACTGGAGGAATTTATATTTGAAGAGTGCTTTTTCCTATTGAGATCTTCATTGACTTGTACAAAAATACCGCTTTTAATCTCAAATCCCCACTGGCATTTTCATATAAGCACTGAAAATGCTATTGGGCTTTAGAGATTTAATTTAATGAAGGAAAAGTATTTCTATTAAAGTGTGTAATTTTTTTTATTTTATTTTTTTTTAACACAACATCTTCTGAGCAACCAGGGAAACAGGATTATTTTAAGCTCCGAAAAACTGACTAACCTGTGCCCTTGTAGAACTCCTGCTTCACAAAGGAAGCTTAACAGCTGTGGCAAAGCCTGTAGGTGTACTTGAAAAGGGACCCTACTGTCCCAAGTCATCCACACTGAGAATGCCAAGCCTGGAGAAGGCAGCAGAAAGAGAGGAAAAGAAATGTCCCCGTGCAGTCAGCTTGTTTGTGCTAAACTGCTGCATCATTAAGCTCCATTCTGAAATGTCAAAGATGGGAAAAACTCACCAAATAGCTACTAAATCTTCTGCATTAATAGACTGATCCTCTCATCTGTTCATGTCAAAAAGTATTAGGTCTGGCTGGGTAGGTAACAAATTCACTGTTGGGTAAATGAAAGCCACTCCATCAATTTGGGCAGAATTGCACCCGTTGGCTCCTGTGATGAGATAGGCTGAATTGTGCCATTTAAGATTCCCTCCATACTAATTCTCACAGTACTGCTTTTGTGAGGCTAAAAACCTTTGTTTTATCTGCGGATCACCCATGTCTTTCTTGTATGAATATTCATTACAAATATAAATTCCTTTTCATATTGAGAAGGCAAGTGCACTTGACACCAGGAGGCCTCTCAACAGGACACTGCCAGGGCTGACAAGCTCAACAGCAGTTGTTCTATTCGTGTGCAGAGCCTGCACAAAGTTAAATTTCCTCAATTTAAGAAAAAAAAAAGGCTCTTTTTACTTAGGAACCAAGCCAATCACAGAGTTACAGCAATGCAAACCTTACAAGTTATCTACTACAGCAACAGCTGGGCCCGGGAGTTATGTGAAAAAGTACTGTGACAGCAGAAGAGGGTAGAGCAGGTATAAATACCTGACTTCTCATGAGATCTCCTACTTATCTCATATTTGGACAGCCAACTCTGCAGAGAAGTTGTTTCTGTAAGGAGGTGCAGATAACAGAGTACTTAGACACCAGCACAAACAAGGCAAAGGGTCATCTCCTGCTTCTGAAGTGAGACCACCTCAAAGGAAAGAGAGAGTCTGAAGGTCTGTGGTGCAACACTGATTCCTCATACCAAGTGATGGAGCTGCTGTAGGTTTCAACAGACCTACAGCCCAAACAAGAGCCTGCTAAATCTCACAGTTCCCTTTCCCAGGTTTAGCTGCCTGTCCTGTCTATTCAACATTCTCAGGCCTTTCAGGTAAGTAGGATTTCCCCCAAGCATGAAATTGTGGGCAAAAAGGTAATTATGCCGTTGACCTCAATAGATCCATAATTCCCCTGTGTGCTCAACCAGTACAGTTCGAGTATTTCACTGCTTGGGAGTTTCTGTGACTACCAAAGGAAGGCCAAAGTACAACTGGGATTTCACGTCGCTTCCTGCATCAGGTTTGTGATTAGTGCCAAAGGATCTGGTGCTTCATTTCACAAGGTTAAAAAGTCAAATATGACAAATCTGGGAATATGGGCAATCACCTGAAGTAGCTGGAAAAATAAATGCACTGGAGTCACAGATGGAACACAAAATTATTTTTCATTTAAACCTAATTAAAACAGTGGTCAAAGATCATCCTTGAATCTTTATTAAAATAAACATGTTGTTTGGTAGATATTTGGATTACTACACATCTGAGCTTGACACACAGCTATTTTATTTGAATGGCCTCAATTTATTTTTGTGGTGGGTACTGGGAAGCATGGTGGAGCACATTCTGATTTCATTTATTGCTCTTGAAATAGTCCCATGTGGGTGCACAGCTCAAGTGCAAAGATAGACCCAGTTTTGATGCTTGGATTAACAAGCATCCAGAAGTTCCTATTTCTACTCAACTGTCACCCAAAAGTACGCAAATAGTTACTATGCAATAGGCTCTTTTGGTTTTGGATGAAAGCAATCAATGTTATTAAAGCATTTTTACAGTGGCTGTTTTGTTTCCTTACTAAAGACAAAAGAGATGTCCTGGGTTATGCCCTGCATAAAGCCACAGTCCTGCCTCAAATGCTGTCACAAAAGTGGCAGATTAGTTCCATTCTTCTACAAGCTAAGCATAAACAGGAGAATGGAAATCTGATTTGATGGCACATGATCTGGATGATACAAAAGGCCCACCTAGTTTGTTTGTTTATTTCAAAAACATCTGTAGATTTTTTCAATCAGAAGCCAACCTGTCTCCCTAAACCAGTTTACCCAACTTTTGACTCAGAACCGTTCTGAAAGGCGTTAATACCCCAGTCATGAACAGCCTCAAACTTTGGATACAGGTGAAAGCTTTACGAGCGACCTCTGTCACCACAGAAAACCAAACAGAAATCCCAGTACTGCTGATAAAAAAAACCCTTCTGGGTAAGGCTCCAACCACGAGGGACCATCCTTCAGCCAGCACAAATCATTCCCGCTCTGCTGGAGCCAATGGAACTATGAGTACTTGCCTCAGCTAAGGAATGGCCCCGAGTCACTGGCTCATCTCTAATGGCACTGCCGGGGGACAAGGTGGGTGGAAAGGAGAAAACAAGCAGGGAGAAGAGGTTGATGTAGGGCAGCAGACAGTGTTGTTTTGGGTTTTTTAAGAAGCTGGCAGTGTTAATAGAAATCCTTCCTCTTCCACTGCATTCTTATGCAAAGCTCAGATATGAAGGTTACCTGCTTCCCCAGTGACTTGAAATGGAATTTTTTGTAAAGTAATCTCTTCAATCTGTCTCCTTCTGTATTTACAGAGCATAAAAGTAACCATAAAATGCCACCGTTTTTGAGCAAATCTAATCTGCCCTCCCAGTAATACCAGGCCACATGATGATTATCTCATTTTCTCTTTGACAAATGTGGACTTATTGGCTGGTCATTGTCAAAAAAATGCATGTCTCTACATCAGATACATCACAGTAGAGACAAATAAAAAACATGAAACACTGAGCATAGGCAATAGGAGGCTGATGTCTCTGCCTGGTGACCTGTTCTGCAGAGTCAGTGACACAGAGCAGTCTGTCATTTTCTCTGCACTGTTTATGGCTCTTCCACTCCTCTTTTCCACTTCAGTTTCAGACAAGGAAAGAGGTAAAAAAGGAAAGATGAGCAGAGAAAACTACTTCTGCATGAAGGGGAAAAAAAAAAAAAAAAAAAATCAAGCTCTTAACAAAAGGAAAGTAGTGAAATAGCCTGGTTTTGGACAGCCTCGTTTGAGGTAATCAAGATCTCTATAAAGAGACAAGGTCAAAGGTTTCTAGGGAGGAGGTTTCACTCCATTTTCTATGGATGGAGACAGAGTCTAACTGAAGCTCAACAAATGCAGAATGCAAACAGTAAAGAGGAGAGGGGAAAAAAAACAAGCATCTATTCCAGACTCCCAGCTATGAAGGGCTAGGAGAGGAAGAACCAGTCCTTAGAAAATCCAAAGTGTTACTTAATTCAGCAAGAAATAACAAGCAGCCAAAATGAAGCAGTGACAGCCTCAGTGGGGATGCTACTTGTGCAGCAGATATGAACTGCTGGAGTGCCAGCACAGTGACACTCAACTTGAGTGGTGACAGCCCGATGTGACCACTGGCAGGCACAACACAAATCTTTCCCTGAAGAAAAGCAAAGTTTCACTGCCTGACTGAGCAAGCCCCAGCCATATCTGGGTCAGGCAGAGTGACTCAGATCCTAAACTCAAAGGAGAACTCTCCTCTCCCATTCGAGGTAGAAACCTTGAATCCCTTTCATGTGCTGACAATGCAAGGTTTGTACCTCAGTCCCGGCAGTCAGGCAGCACAGAGCCAAGCCGGTGGGAGAGACCCTTTGCCAGCAGTAGCAACAAATATTACATGAAAAAAAAGGTCACTTGTAACCTCAGGCAGAGGAATGGAGAGTTCCTCTGGCTCCCTGGAAAAGCACAGGAGAGCAAAGTCTGACAAAGGAAGTACTGAGGCTGCAGGGAAGAGATTAGGCAGGAACACATCCAGGAAGATATTCAAAAAAGCTCTGTCCTTTTTGAATCCAAGGGATTTAGACGATAAGGAGGAATCAGGCACCTAACTGCCTTCCTGCACCTTGGCTTTCAACCAGGATTCACCCCACCTGGCTTTAAGTATTTAAGTAATGAGCCAGGCACCTCCAGAGAGCAAAGCAGGTATTAGTGGGACCAGGCACCCTTCAGAGCTTCTTGCACTGACTGCAAGAGGAGCATGGAGCCTCCAGCCTGGGCAGCTCAGATAAATGCTCATATTTAGTTATGACAAATCTATAGTTCAGTCTCTCCCCGTTTCTCCCTCTGTGAAATAAAGGTCAGCCCTCTCCTATCACAAGCACATCCGTACTTACCACAGGCAATTCTCAGTGTGAAAGCTTCATCCTGCTTCTGCTTCACACAGGAGTTTTACAGCTCAGGGATCTGAGTAAAACCTCAGTTCAGAGATATAGTTCTGTCAGGTGTGACACAGCCTACATTCTATTCCATGACTGCCTAATCCAAGCCAGGCCCTGGGAATAGGTGGTGTTGGGAGAAAAGGCAGCATGACCCTTGTCTTTGTGGTGTGGAGAGCAAAGAGATGGGGGGAAACGACAGACATCTTTCTTAGGTCCAGCAGCCACATTAAAGAACCTCCATTACAGTCATTATACTTCATTCCTGCACCTTCATTTTCCAGTATCATGAGACACACTCCAAAGGCATATTTGCATTGCCAAGGTGTTACCAAAGTGAAGTGAAAGAGCTTAAAGCTTCTTTTATAGACAATGCATCTATTCATGGTAGATAAAGGGATTAAAGATCCTACTAAAATCCATTAGAATCAGGAGTAATACTGCCACATATAGTTTTATTTTGAACTTTTATTATACTTTTCCTCACAGGATCTTAGAGCACTTGTCAAATGAGAAATTAGGCTCTGCTACTTTAGCAGCATAAAATAAAAACTCTGCTTTCAGATAGAGAGGACAGCTCCAGTGACAGCTGAAGGTCACACAGGAATAGAGCCCGGCTTGTGGGTTTCTGCTCTAAAGCCCATTCTCTTTTTCAATTAAAGGGATGACAGTGCCACATACACACAGTACTTAGGGTAAACATTTGTCTGAGTTCTTCATCTCCTCCTACCATTATCTGCACCATTTTTATTTCAATGCCTCATCTTTTTTTTTCCAGAGTTTTCTGCAAAATTCAAATGAACCGTGAACGAGAGAATGAGAGGTTTATTGAGCCATAGCAGGCTAACACTACCCATGTTCCTGCATGATTCGAATACTCAAGTGGCCCAGATGCTCTAACATTCAATTAATGAATTCCAGAGATTTGGGAAGGGGGTGGAGGGAGGAAAAAAAAAAATTACACAAGATGTTGGCTTTGCCATTGCATTATCCTAGGTGTCTCAGTCTGATGAAGGTTAATGAGGAGAGTTCAAATGCTACGACATAATTAAATAGCAATAATTAAAGAAGCTGACACTGCTAGAAGCAGCAAATGGAAAAAAAATATAAGATTGTTTCCCTTTAAAAGAAATCAGGAAGTTATTGCACTAAACACAACCCTAACAGGTTTATGAAATGATTCCCTGTATTCCAGAACATGAGGCATGTACTCATTAATGGGTATCATTACACTTTTAATGCTGCTTGCCTCGCCTTCCCCGATCCTACTGGCCTGGTTTTGGATGGGATCCTCAGCACAGTGAAGCCCATTTGGCAAGGCTCACCCTGCTCAGATGGACATGAGCTGGTCCTGGCTGGCACAGAACTGAGAGGGCTTCAGACATTTCCCAAATGAGCACATTAGGAAAACTGACAATGAAAACCATTGTAAGACAGGCAATGCCCTGACCCATAATATTCTAGAAGCAGCCAGTACAGGACATAAAACTGAGTGTTTGGAAAATTGGAATACTCAGATTCTGAAAGCTCTGGACATTTGTGTTCATTGGATATCCTTGCTTTAGACTAGCTGGTTAGCACAGCATGAAGCAGAAAGGAGAAGGAAAAAGAAAAAATAGAAGCAACTTCTAATTTATTTTTCTAATTAATTTGCAGCTGCTAGTTAACATGCATCTTTTGTTAATGACATCAAAACTTCCCACTGTTCAGAAAATTTCACTGATTTACTGAACACTTAAGGATCACTCAGCACTGTCAACATGGCAAGCCCTGCCATGGTAAACACCAGTTTGCCTGCTGTTGAAATCCAACTCTGCATTAATGGAAATGAGGGAGACAAGAGGATTTCTCCTGGCTGAATAAAGTTATGTTTAGATACATACGAGGAAAGGAGAATGTGTTGTTAAAAATTCAGTGCAAACCAGCCTCCCTCAGAAAGTGTCTTTGTCTAAAACAGATTGATTCTGACATTTCACCTTTCTCCTGACCACTGGCTCCTGCAGTACTGGCACAGCATCCATCACTGCAAACACCTGAGGAGCAGTACATCTCCCTCTGTAAACCTGCCAGCAGCCAGTCAAGGTAAAGCTTGCAGCCTTTTTAACAAAGGAGCAAAATCCAGTACCAGAGCAGACAGGTTACAGCTCCTTTTCATCCCAAAGTCACCACCAGTGTTTGAAGATAGGTCTCAACAGCTGAAAATCCCGTGCATCAATGCACTGAACTCCCATGAACGCTTTCTTGGGTCATTTTGCCTTACTCAGAGACTAAGATTATGACAAAAACACCATTAAGAATACGACTAACAACAAAAAAACCCTCTCCATGCCTATCTCCATTAGTTAGGTGTGCTGACCTTGTTCAGTGGTGACCAAGGGGAATCTGTTTACAGATGACTGGTGGCTGAGCTTTTGACAGCAGAAATATGTCTCCCAAAATACGTTTCTGTCCATCTAAGCTAAAGTGCTCTGCTGTCTCTTTCTACCTACAGATGTCTTAAATTCAAGGCAAGAACTTGGCAGGAATTTGAAACCAGGCAAAAAGTACTGCAAATGTATTCATGGAAGTTGTACATTTTGAAGCTTAGCAGACAGAAACCTAATTATAACTTCATAAGCTCTTCCCAAGGTTGATTCCACAGTGGCAGAACCTGGATAATCAACTTTCTGAAGCTGGTCACAGGAAAAAAAAGCCTTATTTTCAGGACAGATTCAGGAGGGAGAAATTCTTCCAGTTACATGGGAGTTCCAAAGCAACTGGCTCCAAGAGATCAACCACCCGTGGTAGCTCTGATACCAGTTCAGAAATAAAATAGTAATTACAAAACTCCACCAAAAATCCAAATGAACAGCCCCAAGCCAAAGCCTATAAGCAAAGGGCTCTTGACTGAAATAATCACATCCATTTCAGGATCTGCACCAGCAGAAACCCAAAGGTTTCTCACATTAACTTTTACTGTGATAAAACCACTTTTGCTCTTCAAGGCTTTTTGCAGAGATTTCAAACTGTCAGAAACGCAATTTGCATCCAGAGAAATGAGATAAATGCAAACCATCTTTAGCTTTTAAGGCCAAAACCCGTTGAAGTTCCCACGACAATGACTAGAGGGCATTTAGATACATCTGCCTGCTCATGACATGCTTTCATTCTTTCACTGCCTCAACTGCTGTACTCAACAAGCCTTTGCTTATTTCATCTCTCATGTTACATATTTCTTTTCAGGTTGTTGGGGTTTGTTTTTAGGGGTTTGGGTGGGTTTTTGGATGTGTTTTGTTTGTTTTTAAGGATGAATTGCTTGAATGGCTCAGAATGACAGAGTACATAATTACTGGTTGTGAATTGTTAGAGCAACATAAAGTCACAACAAATATTTACAAAACTTGCAACAGCACTCAAGGCCTCAGGTACTGACCATCAGTCTCCAGAAAATCAAGAGTTAAACATGAACATCCATAACTTTTTTCTCCTTTGAACTGTTTTTAATGAAACAGAATGGCCTATATTATTGGCCTTTCAGAGATTACAGGATGCAAAGACTAAAACGAGCCCTTAATAATCTAAACCTAAAATCTGATCAATTCAGGTGGATTATAGAGACAGTAAACTTCCAGAATCAAAGATTTCTAAGAATTACTAACACATCTCTCTCTGAGGAAGATTTTTTGCTGCTCAACTCCTCATATCTTGCTATTTCTTAAAAGGTCTTTTCTTGTTTTCAAGAAAACTTTTCCTGAAATAAGTGCACATAAACGCCAAAATTCTCTAGTCTGCTGTACGAATAATGTGTTTGTGGCAGAGGAGATAGGAAAAGAAGGAATAGGAAAGGAAAATAAGGAGAGTATAGGGATAAGTTACTGTACATCAGCAAAAGACAAGCTTTATCAGGTTGGGAAAACTGATGGAGAAAGTGTTGCAAGTAATTTATATTTCTGTAATCCTACATAAATATAGCTATAACTCTGCTTTTATGTGTAACCTTTTGTTCACCTCACACACTGCACATTCTGCAGGACAAGAGCTGTACCACTGTCATTTATCCATGGTTAGGCACTTCTGTATTACTCCAAACTAATGAAACATAATGTTATCCTAATCTCCTCTGTAAAGCTTATCATCAATTGTCAATTATCCACAGCATTGGGATGAGAAGAGGAAATAACAAAGTTGGCACAGCAAAAGAAATTGATAAGGTGAAACGCATTTAAATTCAACAAATCAGTGACTGTTTTTAAGACGTATATTTTTGAAAGGTGAATTTAAGAAGCAGGATGAGATCATCAATGTGCAAAAGGGTTTTCAAAAGATTAATATCAAGACGATTCCTAAATAACATGGGTAAGTGGTGAGTGAACAATCAAAAGACTTGACTACACTGCAGCTTCTTTCTTTCTTAGAGTGCGTTTAAATGCATCGTTTCATCTCTCACTGTGATTTACACTACTTTTATATAGCCTTTTATATAGCCTTTATTACAAGAAAGTTTTGGCCTTCAAATCAGATAGGTCCTCTAGGAACTCAATTATTCACCCAATGAAAAGCTACATGAAGGCCCTCCATATACTGATTTTTCCTGGCAGGGATTCCTAATGAAGTGATGTTCCAGTCAAACAAGATGGTGGGCAAATGGGACATTTGCAGGCAGCACATTCAAAATTATACATGGACAAAATTAAATTACTATTGAATCATCAATTTCACTAATGTCGAGTTTTCTCATAATTAATGAGGCCATTCTCAATTTTCAAAAGTAATACGTACAACGCAAAACCATACACAGCAGACAAAATCAGAAGGTTTTTCCTCTTAAGATTGCCAGAAAATTGCAACATTCAAGCACAATAATGAAAGTTTTGGCATTTCCTTCGACATAAACACACAGCGCACACATACTGAGAACAGCAAAGAAATTCTGATTCTACTTTTAGAAACACATGTAGCGAATGTCCATTCCAGCATTCACCTGACTTCTGGCATCCTCTCTCTGCTGACACTGAAGGCAATGCATATCCACCATCACCTTCAGTGATTTAAAACCCAAAAGAATAAAAATAGGGAAGAAACTACTAAATGGGCTTTTTTAAAAAAATAGGAAACCCTGTATTTATTATCCTAGAGACCAGGTATATGAGAACAGACACAGCTACAATACTCTTTCCTCATTCAAACGTTTCACAATTTTAAAGAAGCGAGAAGAGCAACAAAATTAAGAAAAGCGGAGCCACCAAAGAGGAGTCACCAAACACAGTGGGGTTAAGACTGATTACCACATAAAATCCTGCCAGTACCATAAGCCCTCTGTTTCTTGTGAACATGTACAAGGTTTATTTTTCAAAGGCAGATCCTCTAGCATGCCATGCCTGTTTGCTCATGTGGAGATGATGTGTAAGCTTCAAAAATTGCATTTCTAAAGCTAGGAGACATATTCTTCAGTGAAGCTGGGAAGGCACCTGCAGAGTCTGCTCATTTACATCATGCAATGTAGTAATCCATGATGCAGAATCCTCTGTAGTACCCACTCCCCCTTCCACATTTAACTGCTAACAACTCCATACTGGGAATCAAGTTTGTATAGAGAAAACTTTCCTTAATAGGAAGAAAACCATGCTAGACCTCCATCAGGTTTGTGTTTTACCTGGGACACTGTGCCTCCCATCCCTCAGTAAGTGCATCTGAAATCCTCAGGAAATAGCCCAATATGAATACAATATTCCAGTGAGCCACTTATCTCCACCTAATAGCCCACTCTCTTCCCTCACTCCCTTAAGCACGAAGGCAAATTATATATGATTTTTAAATTCATTCTTTTGGTAATAAAAAAGCTTATCTTATCAGTTACTGTATGCATTAAAGTGCTGTCCCCTGGAGGTATAATTTTCCACCACACTCATTTTAGCATCTGTTGGACCAAGCTGTATTTACAGTCTCCCTGTGTACTAATATCTGACCCTTGGCCTTGAGGTAGGAATGCTGATCCCCAGCTTTATCTGACAGTTCTTCTTTTTCTGCAGTGGCCTCCAAAAGTAAATGAAGATTAGTTTGCTTTCAGGGCTTATTGATTGAGCACTGCAAAGGATGGTGGCTGTGAACTAACTTAGGTCATAATCGCTTAAAGAGGTCTTGGGAGCCAGAGCAGTCATTTTCTTGCAAAGGTAACTGCAACCACAGAACAACACATGTAAGATAAACACAGCCAGGGTTTAGGGGTAGCTGGTGCTTTGAGCTGGAAAGAAACATACTCAGAGAAGCATGTTTCCCTCTCCTTTAAAAACCCTCTTGCCACTTTTTCCCCTTAAGCTCCGGAAAGGAAATGGGGGTGATCACAATCTCCAAGGCGCTCCTGTGCGGTCACACGTTTTCTTCTTACACAGTGCTTTTCATCAAGGATCACAAATTACTTTTCAAACACTGATTAATCCCTACCTGCAAGATAAGCCTTCTCATACACACAGGAGGACACAGAGTGTTCAACAGCTTATCCAAGGACACTGAGTTCATGAGCTGTGGAGCTGGAAACCAAACCCAGCCTTGTCTGGGGTGCAGGGGATGTGATCTCCAGAGTACACCTCCAACCCACGATATTCTGTGCAATGCTGCACAAACACATCAGCCCTCACTTAAAATAGCTTTAAAAACACCTTCAGTTATTAAAGAAAATCATCATGGGTTTCAAAATAAGATTCATAGGTCCTACAGGAGCAGCAGTGGGCAGGAAGATGGCCTCGGGCTGGAAAGACACTGTGTTGGAGGAGGCTGGGAAAAGTGGGCCTGACAAGAATTTCAGGCTTAAATTGGTTCTTGCTGAAGACAACAACAGATCATCTATCACCTCCCAATAGAGTTAAACCCCAGATCTAACCTCAGGCCCCCGGGAACAAGCATAAATAACAAGATTTCCACTGAGGAGGAAGACAATGAAGAGCACCACTCACTATTAACTTCTCAGCAGTGAAAGGACTGCAGTGGAAACATGAACTTAGTGTTTGTGGGCTGCAGTCTATGACTGAGGCAATACAACTGAGCCTAATACTAGAAAAAAACACCACAGAACCATCACTAAACTTGCAGAGAGCAACCATTTCTTAAATCTGTGCTCAATATTTCACTTAATTCTCATGAACTAAGTATGCTTGTAAAGTAACCAGCAGGTATTGGCAGAAATACTACATAAATACTTAAAAACAATTCATATTTTTGTAGAAGGTGATTAAGACAATTGAACTGCTTAAAAAATACTGTTTAAACTTTAAAATGAAATGGGAGTAAAACAAAACAGGAATAATCTGAGATAAACCAGATTTTGAGGAAGCTATACAGGGAAGTAACATTTTAAGTATGCACAGAAATACAAACTGAAGAAAATACAGAAAATATTAGGTCAATAAAAAAAGAAAAACCAGTGCAGCTTATTCAAATATTATGTTTAATAAACAAATTGCTGAAGTCTTGCAATTTCTGCTTATGCAGTTCCTGAACATCTGCCCTGCTATATGTAACATTTTTGTCATCCTGGGTCCACAAACCCCCCTCTCCCATGAGCAGAACCCCAACCCACACACAGATCCCTCACCTCTCCTGGCCTCTCTGCCACTGCACTGGTTATGGCACTCTGTTTTCCTGCCTTAAGTTCATAAACTGCTCCTACACACAGTAATTGGACTCTACCCTTCAGCACAAAGAGGCAGTTTCAGGTATTTCTTTTGGATTCAATGTAGATTTCTGTGGTGGTTACTCAGTATGCCTGACAAACACTGACTCCAAGTGAAGGGATAATATGCCTGTGTTCCTCACTGTTCACTATGCAATTCTGCTTCCTTCTTACTTTGATCATATAAGAGCAAAAAATCAGAATTTCTGATGATGTTTTATTTTTTTCTAGGTCACTTAAGGAAATAACATCATATGCCTTATACAAAATTATCAGAAAAATGAAAATTTTGGCCCCCACAAAAGACTCTGCAATGAGCTGTGCTGACAACCACTGTCTCTAACAAGATTCCATTCAGCTGAAGAGTTTCTGGCTCTGCATTGACATTCTTCAGGCTGCAGAGCAATGTGTAGCTCACCATCATTATTTCATTAATATCTAAAAATCTTGAGGTGGTGCTGTAAAACAAACCCTGAGAAAAGATGCAATCAGTAAGTATTTCTAAACCAACACATGGGAACCAGCACAAGAGAGGGATTTGAACCTGCATCTGTTGCGCAGAAACAGGTGTCACCACTCATCTACACCCCAAAGAACAGCAATAAGGGACAAAAAAAGTATCTGTATATACTACAGGGATTTTTTTTCCTTTTCACATGAAGCTGGAGGAGGTTATTTGTTGCATTCCAAGGTTGAAATACTGTCTTTTAAATCAAAACTCTTGGAAATGGTAAAAAAAGTAAGATCAGATGTCATTGCTCAAGATGTTCCATTGGACTAAGAGCTGATGATCGATTTTTCTGGGCTCAGTAGCTGATCCCAGGTAGGATTTAAGGCAATTGTGAAGTTAAACCCATTTTCTTCAGTGCACCTCTTGTCTTACAAGAAAAAGAAAATATATTTTTATACATATATATACACACACAGGCCAGCACTTCAAGCTGATTGAAATAGTACCTGCAAAAAAGCCTGTGTTGCAAGACTCCTAAATCACTGATACTCAGTAAGAAGAGATCCAAGGGACCATATTCAAGAGAGAAAAGACTGTGTAAGCAGAGTTCCTCATCATTACCCTAATATCTAAATTTGGAAAGAACAGTAAAAGCAACTCACAGTTGCTTCTCTGACGTGATTCAGCCAAACATCTGGAGAAACAAGTGTTTAGAAAAGCTCCTTCTTCCTACCTTTCTATTTTCTGTTCTTCCATTTTAGGATCCACTTTCAAGTGATGCTAGTTATTTCAAACAGCCCAATTATATTCTTGAACAGGATTATTTCCCCTTTGCAAAATATGGCCACTCCTGTTCAGCAGAACTTGAATCCACTTGATTTTTCCAAAAATGAGAACACACACACACTCATTCTGCCTCTAAGCCTACTCCTCCTCCATTTCATCTCAAAATGCACCATTTGGTTGACCTTCTGCACTATTTTCTGGTCTGAATTTCAGTGGCTGGGGTATAAAGCCAACTTCCTTTCCCTCAGCAAAAATGTGCAGATCATCCAAGAATAAAAGCTCTGACACACAATCAAATTGTTTGGTCCTGAGAAGCCTCTCGCCTGGGACAATCCCTGTGGTTCAATGTGCTCATCTTGTGAAACAAATTCTCTGGGCTTGCATCACAGAGAAAGGCATTTGGGCTGGATGATGCTACTGCTTCTGACCAGAAGGGCACAAGAAGTGGCCACAGGGCTCAGCTGATGCTGGATAAATGGATGGGCAGATGGAATTTGATCAGGTCTCACAAGGTCAGGCACACTTTGCCAGTGCTCACCCTATGTGAGCATATAAAACCTCACTATATTCTATGCGTATTACACCACACAAAGCAATATTTTAAGGACTTGCCCTCAAAAATCCTCACCACGCTTTTGCATAAGTGTCCTAGATGAAGAAGGCACTAAAGACTTGTTATACTCAGGTGTTTTTAACAAGCTCTGCCTGCACATCCCTCCATAGTTCTGGTTCAAGATCTTAATGTTTATTTCTTACACCCAAGATCCTTAGCTGACAAAAAACAAACAAAAAACTTTGCCCTGAAGCAAGATACTTGACTACTGGAAAGATGTTTAACTTTCCCTTTGTTCTTAGGCTGGGAGAGGAGGGGGAAAGAGCTGAAATTCCTGGTTAAAGTTACTCTCATCATGCTGCATCAGAGCTGACTAAATCAGTCACGCTGCATTACTCTACATGGCTGATTTAGCCTCCTATGATGAGTCACTGCAGTCAAGCGTCAGCAAAGAGATGTACTACTTTGGAAAATAAAAAAGAAATCAGAGCAGGTGCTGCGTGCCCAATTTTGCCTTTCAAATGGATATCTTTTTGCTGTTGTTGTTAATTTTTAAGCATGGTAGAAGTTCATTTGATCAGCTGTGACTGTTCAAAAAAATTGTATCACCTTCATTTTTTATTAATTTCTGTCTGGAGGCCCCCAGTGCGGGTGGGACACTGTCACATTAAACACTGCACATTTGTGTGGGAACAGGCAGCGACAGCATTCCCTGACATCCCACCACGCCAGTGTAAGCAGGGGAAAGAAAGAGCTCAGAGCAGTAGGAGTCTGCCTCAGGATTCCCAGGGCCCAGACCAGAATAGTTCTCTAAACCACCAAAACCTCCCAAAATCAGTTCTAGTTATCCAGATATTTTCAAAGGCACAGGGATGAAGCAGAAGGGGAAAACTGAGAGACAACGATTTGGGCTCTGACAATGAGACAAGGAGAGAAGTTTCAGTAACCTTAACATCTCACCCTTCCCCATTGTCTCTGCAGACATGAGGGCTTCAACAAGAGCTCCCCAAATCATCCTGCCCCAAGGAAAATTGCAATGCCCAGCCTTGCCTAGCACACCTTCTACATGCTGTGGAAAAGGGGGTGAAGAACAAACAGGTCACTTGTCTTGCTTTTGTGGAACACAGGCCCCACTGGGCTGGCCGAAAAGGCTTTTTTGGCACTAAAGGTAATGTTTTGGGTTGTATTTCTACAGAATCCAGAGCCTATTTCAGTGCTCACAGATTGCAGTATAATCCCAGAAAACTATATAAATCGTGGTCCCAAGATAGATCTCTTCTTCCTTTTCTTTTTTCCCTGCCTTCATTTCCTACTTCCTCTCATTTGCTTTTAGATGCCTGGGTAGATTTAGATTAATCTTAGGGCTGAAATGTTACACTGAAGGGCTGTATTAATGCCTGATCTAGCTACTGCATCCTACTGTAATTCATGCACATCGGTAATAAAAATAATCCTCTGGGAAAAATATAGTGGGGAAAGGATTTTTTTTTTTTTAACTCCATGACTGTCAGCACATTTTCATTCTAAAGAAAACTAAAAAAGAGTTTCTAAAAAGATACTGCAGTAGAAATCTTTAATGGAAATATCTCTAGGTAGCTGATCATTCCAATTCACTACAGACGCAGTTTGTTTCCAGTCTAAAATAAAACGAGTGGGAAAACTGCAATCCCAAAATATTATTAACTGAATTCCACGTATTTCTTTCCTTCATTATTACTTTGCAGTTTCTAGTTTAAGAAGCCAAAGATCAGACTTTTCCACATATGGCAGAACCTATTCAAGTGCCACTTAATCACTTGCCGACAGCTAAATGGGTGCTCCAAAAAGACCCAGTCCTGTCCTCTTCACATGAGCATAATGTATCAGAACCCAGGTGCACCACTTCTAAAAAGCAGAGTTTGCACCAATTTTTCCTACCGTTAAGCCTCTTTTAAGCAGCCTTCTAAAATAAGCATATTCTAATTGAACTGCTCACAACACTTGGCAGCCTCTTTTGCCACAGAAAAATTTAAAAGTGCTTTTTCTATCTCTAAAAAGGCACCTAGGAAAAATAATAATAAAAAAAATACAGTTCATCCAAGGCCAGAAGAGATCACAGATTTTCTACAGAATTAATATGCATGATGAAGAACAAGCAAGCATTTATTTACAGGGTATATTAATGGAGGAAAGGAAAAGAATTTTCCTTTGCATCACTACACACACTGACATGAACAAGTAATCACTCAAATGCTTTTAAGAGATGCAGTCTTGCTTGTACAACTCTGGAGTCACAGAGAAATGAATGTAGATTACAGCAGCAATAGAGAAGCTATAAATACACATACTCTGCCAGTCACATCTGGTGGGTTTTTTTAATATAAGATCATGGTATTGATATATTTCTTCTTGTAGATGATTTAAACAGTTATTTAGGATGTCAAGATTAAAAATAGTCTTTTAAAGAGCACGAAAAGGTATGGTAGTATGATTCCTTGACTTCCTTTACCACACTTTCATCTGAGAAAAAAACCCCTGTTTACTTATGGAATATCCCAGCCATCAATCAAAGATAAGGTCTTTAAACAAGTAGGAGGCTTAAAACAAATTGTATTAGGTGGGAAAATAAAATAAGACACCAATTAATTCAAATGACTGTTTTGCTGGAAAGAATTAATTTTAACACAATTTGAATTTCAAAGTTAAGGCAGTCTTCCCAAGTCTCATACTTGTTGTTGATGCCTACCTTATCTGCATTTTCTATTTGACTGGTTTACAGTTAAAGTGGGGAAAGGGACATAGGGTTAAAAATAATTTAAAAAGAGGCATGTTTTAGTTGACTTGTTCTCAAACAAAAATACAGAAAATCCTCCCTCGCCCAGCTCAACCAAAACAAGCCTGATTGTTTATCATTTCACAGCTTCACCCAGCTCAAAATGGGAGAGACTTTTAAGGTCTTAAATTGTCAAATGGTGACACCACTTTCTGCCTACTTTAAACGATTATTCTTTTAGCTTTCTTTAAATTCATCAGTTCCTGACATTCTGTCTGCCCTCTCTACCACCTCAAATAAATATCAACACAATAGGAGAACATACAAAAATCCACTCTTGCAGCAAAGACATTTCTTCAGAATGGAACAGAAATCACACAGACCAGCATTATTGGAGAAAACTTACATTTTCTTCTCAAACTGGTAGAGGAATCAGAAAAATTCAGACAGAAAAACATCTTCTGGATTTTCTAATCCAACACACTACTTCAGAAGGACTAACCTCAGACTTGGATGTAGTTAAGTCAAGGTGTTTCATTCCCATGCATGGCACAGCTGATGCCCAGGCAGAGCTAAACTGTGGGACTTGCACTTCCCCCTGCAAGGCTCAACAGGTCATGAGAACCTTCACAACCTCACAGCAGCCATTTTTTCCCCACACAAACCAACCACAATTTTCTAAGTTCTCCAGCAGATATATATCCAGCAAGATTTTCTTAAACTCAGGACAAGAAGATTTTCTTCTCTCTCCCATTATGTTTATCAAATATTTATTGTTGCCATTGCAAAGAAGATGTCACTTTCTAATGCCCAAGTACTTCTGTGCTCCTCTGGAATAGGGTACCATTTTGTTTTAGAACCTCTAATTTTTTATAGATCTTCCCCTGCCCCTCAAACATCAAGTGAAGGAGAATTAGCAAAGCTTTATCTTGTATTTTAACATGATTATATTGTGCTCAGCACAAAAAAAGTGAATTTCAGAGGTGGTGAAATCCTCTATAATCCTGACTTCCTCAGCAAACTGAAGAATTCTGAGTCACTCTAAAACTTGACTCATAGTTTGATGTTGTGAGTAGTAAGATGAAGCAAATAAGAATATGGTCCAAGAAACCATAAACATACAGAGTTTTCAGAACTATGCAAGCCAAGAATTTGGCCCAATATATAGGTAACATGAGCAGTAGCCTTTGCAGCATGCAACAACTCAGGACCTTTCAGACTGAGCAAAGCAAGACATATTTCTTGTATAGCTGTAAACCTTAACTCAGCTCTAGGAAACACAACTTTTTGAAAAGTAACACCATAAGACCATCTGGAGCAGGACATAACACAACTCATCTTTATTGGGAGACAAGGCCCATTTTTCATGAGGGAAACATGCTATATCCAAAAAGAACAGGAAAAGGCAGACATGGATCACTTAATCTTTCAGAAGATGGAAGCAGATCTGTGTGAAAGCTGGTATGGAAGAAAGCATGACAAAGAGAGTTGGTGATCAAAGGGAGAAGTTACAAGCAGAATACTTGAACATGACAAAGAAAAGGAGCTCAGCAGTACAAAGATATGCTGGACACTTACAGGTCAAGGAAATCCAAGCTTTATTTGGGACAAAAACCCTTTCATCCACCTGGCTATCATAAAGAAACCCTAAACTGTAGCTGCCAAACTACAAAGAAATTTTTAGGTGTTTTACTTTACCCACTGAGATCTGTAACTGCATCTTCCACTTAGCATGAAGTATTTTCAAGGCCAGTATCATTCCTGGAATAATATTACAATGTGCACAAAGCTATTTGTCAGCCCATAACCAAACACCAAAATTGGTTCTGACAGAATGTGCAATTGTTCACCCTGGACAACACTCGCTGTCCAAACAGATAGAGATTTTGTAGCTAAAGAGAGCAACCTTTTAATTATTATTTTTAATCATCAATGCAGACATCTCATTAATATGAACCAAAAAGGAACTTGACCTACCATAATATACTATGTCAGAAATGAACAAAAGATCATTCCTTTCTTATCAACAACCATTTTCAATTAAAATGTCTGCCTTTGGATTCCAGCTTATTGCTAGAGACTTACTGTGGTGAATAATCTGGCTTTCCTGAGCTGGTCAGTCCCAGATGAATAAAAGATCAAGGAAAATCCATAACTATTCCCTCAGAAAATCATGTACTCTGTATGTACCACAGAAAAGCATTAGAAGGACTGGGTGCCAGGTCCTTACATCCCATTGGATCCAGTTTTGTAAGAATGTCACTTACTTCTTTCCATGGAGTGCTGTAAATTTTGCTCATCCGTTTTGACCTTTTGCTTTTCTACTCTTTGTGTTTTAAGGCATCCCACACTTGCTGGGCCCAGATGTACTCAGGATAACATGTACAGCATTACAGAGACCAGTCCACTTCCAGTAATTCTCGGAGACAGGCCCAGTAGATACTGCCAGTGGGGCACATTTTCCAAGAAGCTAATGCAATAAGCAACAGTGCCTCCAAGTTTGGCAGAGAAAAAGAGGTCACCACATGTTTGGCAACACATCATTAACTTCCTAATTATGCACTAATGGACATCTGATATTTCAAAACCACTACTTGATGCAATTACACTCCACTCTCCTACATTAAAGGAAAGATGTAGCAGCACTACATCATCCACTTGCTGCATTTTCTTTTTAAAGCCCACTTGGTTCAGAAGGGATTAATCCCTTCTACCCACCACTAATATCAGGCACCAAAAATAAAACTAGTTTTTAGTATTTGAAGGAAAAAAAAAAAAAAAAGTCCCACACCTTTGATCAGCAACCAGTCTTAGGTACTGGGTATTAGGAATAGGTGACTACTGAAAGATTTCTCCAGAGCCCTGAGGTAATGGATGACAAGGCTTGGGCCAAAACCCCTGCAGTTATGCCAGATTCTGCTGGATGTGTGTGAGTTCCTGGTCTACAACATCTGAGCCAAAGCTAACAAAAAAGTTCTTTCATGTTTTACCTCAGAACTAATTGCACATGCACCTATTCTGTGAGCTGGGGCAGTAACACACAGTTTGCCATGGCAGGAGAAATTGCTGACTCCAACATCCAGATAGAAAAAATAATAAATAAGAACAACATCACACTTCCATTATTTTTCCTGCTAATCCAAATGTACTCAAAAGCAGTTGCACCCACCACCTCACTGCTGGACACTCTTATCAGTGTGGTGGGTGACTCCAAAATCCTGTTACAAAAAAAGTTCCTCCTTTTGTGTCTTTACCCAGACAAGCCACCATTTTCCCCTTCTCAGAGCAACCACATGAAGACTTCCCAGACACTCGAGTCATGGACAAAACACTAATAGATACTTCAGGTATTAACCTGAACTAAAGCCTCAGCCTTTCAGGCAGAACTGACCCAGTGTAGCTCTGACATGAAAGAGCATTTATACAGAAAAAAACCACCAAAACAACAGTCCCAAAACCAGTTTTAAACCATTTATTTTAAGAACAGCCTAGTGTAGCCAAGGGAAGAATTTAGCCTCAATGAAACATAAATGAAATCCCATCAGGAAAGGCCTGTTTACATCCCAGCCCCAAAGGGCTTTTTTCAAAGTTCCTAGCTAGCATCCTCAGATGATTTCAGTGCCATGATTTATATATAGCTGGGGAAGACCTTAGATGAAAATCACATGTGGAAATCTGCAGTGCTGCCAGGTGGCCTCTGGAGGGAAGAAAGTGCTGTGAAACTTCTGGAATGGTTTAAACCTCTGAGCCCCTGCAAGGCAATTTGGATTACACGATGGCCCATAGCAACATGCTGTTCCTGAACACACAAAGCATAAATACAGCAAATCGAGTTAATAGGTTTTGTACTGCACATCTTGTTTTGTTTGCAGACAGTGCTACTAGAAACAGCTTCCAACCAGCTTTTCTTTTGTGATTGTTTTGGTCCAGCTCATGCCTATTTATGCAAATATTCATTTTAAAGTGGCAATTGTAAAAAGCAATTGCAAATTAGCAAGCACTGGTCAAGGACTGGAAAGGATTACTTGGATCAGTTCCCTCCTCCACACCAGACAATCACATAAGAAAAGCCAGGATCAAAGAGGCACTTAATGATATCTGCTTTCCCACTTTCCTCTCTAGCCCTTCCTGTGACCTTCTCAAAGGATGTTTCATCTTCCAGCTCCAACACTGCAAGAGAAAGCCCTCACCCATGGTCTTGACTTGGCGATTCAGCCCAAGAGGAAGGAGTGCCACCTTCAGAGACACAGACTGCCACAGCCACACTTTTTAGGCAACAAAGCCAAGCAGATTTACCATGGACTATTCCAACCTGATGCAGCCAGGATTCAAGACAGTCCTTGGCTAGCAAATGATCAAAGTGGGACTGCCCATAATCACCAACTGCATCTTTAGTTTTTTTGCTGTCCTTCCTTCTCAGAGCAAAGCCAAACAACTCACAGTATTTGAGTCCCAAGCAGCAGATTATTTACCTCATCCCAGTCTCTTTGGGTGTACAGAAACTAGCTGGAGCTTCTTCTGGCAGTGCCTCCTGCCTGCTCCAAAAAGGCTCCCAGCAAACATCCTTCCTTAGCACCAAACACAATGAGAGCTCTCAAAAAAATTACACGGTATCCTACACATACTTTGGGTAAGTTACACAACTTTATTTTCTTTTCTAGCTCAAAGGTAGCCAAAGGAATGATCCCATATGTTTGCAACCTTTTCCTGGTCTGTTTTATAACCACTTGCAGGCAGAGGAACTGCTCACCCCTCACATCAACCCTTAGAGTCTGCTGCCCACATGCAATCCTGGACCCTTTCCAGTCTCCGCAAGGGGTCTGGTCCCTCTTGAAACACTCCAGAAGACCCCATTTAATCTCAGCATCTGTAAAACTTGTCCCTATTTACCTTGCAGTGAGCAAAGGAGCACACCAAGGTGTGGTTACTGGGCTGGAGAATGAGGGGCAGAGAAAAACCAGAAAGTCACGCTAGAGGGGAAGGAAAGCTTAAGGGCAATTAAAGGATCATGAAATGTATCCAGCTCAATAGACCCAACATAGCTTGGGTATCGACTTCATAACAACCTACACAATCATGAACTTTCCCAGGGCTTTTTACACATTAATTCACAGTTCACCTGGCACTCTCAGCTCTGCAAGCCTAAGCTCTACAGTCCAGTTGTTCAAAAAAATCCTCTCTAGGCTTGGCAGACAGCACTGCTCCCTGATTTCATATCTACGGCTGAACATGCCACTCAACACTGGTCACCCAGGGAATGCCACCGTGCACTCAGCCTCTGGAAACCCTCCCTGCAGGGGCCAGGCCACCAACTTCTGCAGCTGCGAGGGGTTTGGGAAGCCCATGGAACCATCCCAGCAAGCAGAAGCGTGTAAGCACTGCAGGGAGCTGTGTTAGCAAAGGGACTCATTACACACAGGATGGGGGGTGGGAAGCAAGGAGCAGGACAAGTTCAATAGGAATTTGGCACATGCATCAGCTCACTTCATTGACACTGCAGCCATTTGGAAAACACATCAACAAGCAGATCAGAGAAATTATCCAGCTGGGTTGCAGTGCCTGTCTCTCCTGGGCATTATCATCTCCAAGTCTTAATCCAGAGATACTACAAGAAGAGACAGGGATCTGATGTCCCATCTCCTGCTGATTAGCTGGCAGGTATAGCAAGAGGACATAGGAGATTCCCTTTTTAAATAAAAAGGGCAGTTGCCAGCACCAGCTGATGGGCATTAATGCAAATAAGCCATCCCAGAGTTGAACTCAACCACACATGTCAGCACCCCGTTATGCAAATCAACCTCTGAGAAAACTACAACCAGGAAAGAAGAAACTGTAATCTTGGCGGGCACTGCTCTGTCAAGTGCAGCCCCAACTGGTAGCTCCATGCAGGAGTTACACCCAAGTTCCTGTAAAGCAGGCTGCAGGCTTTGCACTGGCTCTCCATCTACCTCTACTGCTGTTTTATTTACTCTGCATTACCTGCATCAAGGGCAGGTTCCTGAGGCCTGAGGGAAGGGGATCTGAGGGAGAATCCAACACCCAAGCCGTGCTTTGGAACAGCACCCCCTGCCCAGCACCTTAAACTGTGCCAACCATCCTGGCGCAGCTCCACCTCCCAGGTCAGGTCCAAGGCCACCACTGTAAACCCAGCCATGCTTTGCACTCCGAAAATAAAGAGGGGAAAACCAATTTGAAAGACTTATTGACTGTTTTGTTGGGAATACTGAAGTTGCTAAGCACTGAACTCTCCTGTTTATCTTCAGGGACTCAAACCACCCTGCCATCTGCTTTTGCTCACTTCTTATTTGCTCAGTCTAAACTCAAGCTTTGTTTTCAAGAATCCAGGACTGATCTAACTCATTCACTGTCCATCCACAGACCAACCTTGGTGCTTTTTGGTTTTTACTTGCTTTCAGTCTGCCCAATGCACTTTCTCTGCAATTCTGCTCTTTTCCTGCATTCAGTTGTGCCCAATCCCATTTTTTAATCACACCACTGGCTTCATTTCACCTACCACTCTTAATCCAAGCTTCCTGCTTCCCACTCACATCTCCACAACAAGTCATCTTCCCCCTTTACTCCCTGTGCTCCCTTCCAGGCTCCTAATCAGCTTCTCTATTTTGCTCACTCTTATGGAAGTCTCACCTTCCAACCACACAAAATCTGTGATTTCTTAGGTGCCTGACCACACTCCTTCCATTGGTGTCTCTGCAGCGACACCACTTTGGTGAGACCTCTCAAACAAGCTCACCAAAAAACTGCAACGAACAGCTTTAAGACCAAGCTTTGGTGATCTGATTCACCAGACCTTGCTTGGATGTAATAACCACTGCCCTGCTCAGCTCAAGAGAGCACTGAAGCAGGGACAGTGATTTCCTGTCCCACAAGGCACAGACCACACTGTCAGGGCCTAAAAACCACCAGGAAATCTTTAATTTCCTTATAATTAGTTGCATCATTTGACTCATGTTACTCAAAAAAACGCACAAAAGCAATGCACAGGATTTTTGCTAGTTGCAGGAAAAAAGTGGATCAAATTCAAATGCAGCATCCAAGAAATGTTTAAAGAACAACGAATCTTCAAAGACAGCATCATAAGTGAAAGTAATCCTACTGTAGGGATTACGTGCCCTATGCAGTCAAAAAGAAAGGGAATTTAGAAATTTCTGTCCAAATTATCTTTGCATTATAGAAATGTTTGGTGGACATAGGGGGAGGAAAGAAACAGAAAGGACAGAAAGTTTTCCTTTTACTGTGCAACATGTTGTACATTTTTAACAACTCAAGATCTCAGTTGCAGAAAGAATTGGGAACTCCAGAGGCAGAATTAAATGCAGGAAAAGAAACATAAGCAACAAAACAAACTAAAGATGCTTTCATGGTACCACAATAGCTGGTAAAAAGGTATTGTACAGCCAGGAGCTTCTTTTTGTATGTTATGATACAAAATAGACCATATCCTAGTCTCATCCTCATGGAGGATGGTCATACAAGTGTTCACATGATCCCATAGCACCACACCTATCCCCTTTATGAGGGCTCCTGCAGTCCCCAGCCCCTCTAGTCAATCTGCAGCTGACCTTTGCAAGCATCCCTGCTGATTTGCCAGTAGGAAAGGATAACTCCTGCAGGACAGCCGCCTTCACATCAAGGCTTTAAATGCTTCTCTAGCTGGGGGTCAATAGGTTATGGTGGCCCTTACCTCCACCTCACACCTGGGTGTTCAGAGGCCTGAAAAAAGGATGTTGGGAGGGACTGGGGACCAGAACAGCAGCAGCTGTCACAGGGAGGGTTCAGCAAGATTAACCACCCTGGTATTATTAGCTGGATGTGTGTCACTCAAAGGGAGACCATCTAGTTTCAGTCTGGATGACAATGTCTGTAGGAGATTTATTCCAAGAGTAAGGAACAAGAAGAAAAGTGCAGAGTCTCAGTGGAGGAAGGGTGAACATCTGGTCTGAGGCAGATGACACTTTTGGAAACGATGGCCATGCAAATCACCCGTCTGTACAAGCTCAGAACAGAGAGCGCACACAGCAGATGATCTCCAGGCTCACGCTGCCATTTAAATGGGATCTGCTAAGAAACAAGAATGCCATTTTCATCTGCAGCAGATTTGTTTCACAACATGCTGGGCCTGACTGGGCTTCTCTGCTAAAGAAATGAGAAATTCCTGGAGCCAAGGACATTAGGAGATGGGACATGGTGCCTGCCAAGTCCCTCTTTCCCCAGGATGTGGAGGCTCCCAGCTCAATTCTAGATCAGTCACGACTCTTTGGGCAATCTGCCATCTCAGCCCCATTCAGACACCAGCCAAACATCATTATGAAAGCTACAAACTCATCCACTCAAAGAAGTGAAAAAATATACATAGTACAATCAAGACTGTCATCTGCCTGGGCTTTGGTTTGTGTCCATGTTTCAGAGTCACGTAATGAAGTGAAAACCAGATTTAATCTCAGAGTATCCAACAAAGTATGGGGACATGCCAAGAACAGATAGCAAGGAAATCTGCTCTGTGAGAGCCACAAGCAGGTGAGCCATCACATGAGGTCTCTCTAATTACACCCAAACAATGCAGAGCCTACAGATTTTGTAGCACATGTGAGAATCAAAGGGTTTGGAGAATATTGATCTGGGCACAGTCCAACACAGAGAAGATGGAGATTGGGGTTACGGGGAAAAGAGAATGAGGCTTATTTTGAAGGACAGTAACAGCTTTTGTGATCAGGAGGGATGATGTAGTACAGCAATTCCTAAATTCCTTGGGAAGGTGAGACAAACACCTCTCACCCTGGCATCAAACCACAGCTTCTTGCAGATTTCCCGTTACTGTCACTGAGACAGAACAGCTGAGGATTGCAGGAGAGTTAAACTGCCATTCCAAAAGCAAAACAGCACCATTTCCCAACATTTTAAATCTTAAATGCAAGGAGAAAGATGAGCAAACAGTTGAGAACCAACCCTGAATGGAAACTTTGGGGATTTGGGAAAGTCTCTGCTCTCCTCTTGCCCTTCTCAAATCCTTGGCTCAGCAGTCCTTGGTCCATGTTTTAGGGTGCAGCTTTAGGGGCTGGGAAACACACACTAAAGAGCCTGTCAACCCCAGCCCAATTCTGCTCGTGGAAAAGCTGGGTATGGCTTGAATTAGGACTGAGTAGAGCTGAACCAACCCTCCAAGGCTGTCAGCCTTTATCCACTGCCCCCAACAAACCCTGCATGGGAAACTTTGCCTGAGGCACTTGAAGAGAGAAGAGCCAAGTTAAGAGCCCCATGAAATACCTGAGAAAGCCCACCACCCTACAGAAAGGCCTCAGCAGCTGGACTTAAACCTGCACAGGGCAAAATCTGCAGCCTGCAGGTCACATCAAGACCTCTGCAGGCATAGTATGAAGCCTCCTTCCCTGCAGACTCCCACCTCATCACTGACTGAAACAGGCAACCAAGATGGCATAACCTTTCTCCAGAACCCCTCCTGCAGCCAAGCCTGCCCAAAAGCTCTCCCACACAAGGCTTTTCTCTAAGAGAAAGCTGTTCTTTATCTAAGAGCAGCTAAGTCCACACTGGTATTTTCAATCTGGGCAGAGGGCACTGTCATAGAAGTGCCTCATCAGCCATCTTCCACAATGATTTCAGAGGTTCACCTCAGGGGCTACCATTTTCCTGTCAGATTTGGTTAGCTGATAGCAATCAGTGGCTCCAGAAATTATGATGACACTCTACAGAAAGGAGGAATAAAAACAATTCACGGGAATAAAGTCTTTAGGGCTCCAAGCTGAGTACTTAAGTTGAGGATTTGACAGGTGCTGCCCACAAAAGTACAATTTGTATAACTGCTATCCAGTGGAGTAAGCACTATATATCTCAGCTGGCAGCTGGAAGTAGGGATGTAAGTCACAGAAAAGAGTTGTTTCCAAGCCAGCCATCGCATAAAAGTAACTCTTCATGGAGTTTTTCACATGCATTGTTAAAGTTGAGTTGTTGCTCGAAGGTACAAAGCAGAAAACCAACACAATCAAAACAGACTTTCAGAAGGACAAGGAAATATGCCAACAAATACACTGCACGGGGCTTCACCTTGTCAAGATTTTGGCATGCACAGACTTGAAGAAACAAACAAAAAAAAAGAAATCACCTTTTGCCACTTGCTTTAAGAAATTTCACAATCCTCTGAAAACGTACAAAGAAGTAGCTTGTTTTGTCAGTGCTGATAAGCAGCTCCTGGATGGAAGACAAGGCAGCTCTCTGTTTAGCACAGCAATATTTTGTCAGAAAACCAATCAACAATATTAATGGCAAGTAAACTCATTCATTAAGGGAAAG
>NW_008240027.1:1564286-1587086 GCF_000691975.1 Corvus brachyrhynchos | reverse complement strand
CGTTCCTTGCACTGGCAGATGGCCTCCCATAGATTGCACACTTCAAGTCTAGCCCCAGAGAAAGGAACTAGGGGGAACGTTTGTCCTTCGAAATAAATAAGCATAGTTTGATTTAACCTTGGGGGGGCGGAAAATTAGATTACCCAACTGGCTCAACTGTAAGAACACTCAGAAACTACACTGACATTTGGACTTTTTCTATTTTCAGAAAACAGAACTGACTTTCTAACTAACTGTCATCCTGCCTCTGCCAAAGGTCTTCCAACCAGATCCAAAATACTGAAACTTGGAGGGAAACAAAGGTACTGTAATGAACAGAGAACATTCACGAGTATACAAAGCACAGTTTATTCCTCACAAGATCCCTAACAACTTCCCACGCACACAGCAGGTCATTCAAGCCAAAATCAACTCAACAAGAAGAAAGCAAAACTTTCTTAATAGAATATTAATTCTCCTCCCTGTTCAAGCAAAGAGGGCTGAGAGACAGACAGAAGACTAAGAAACTTTAGGAATGCTTATTGTTCTAACTCTGACAAAAAGTTATCATGTACTTTTTATTTATTAATTCCCTAGCTGCATTTTGATAAAGGCTCTTCTGGACAGGGATCAGTTGAATTCCTAATCAAAACCATGACAAGCAGGGGGAAAAAAAAAATAAAATAAAAAAAAATAGAACCACTTCTGCTTCCCAGCATGAAAAATTTAGTGTAAAATCCCATGAGCTGCAGTCTAATGACATCACACTAATGGAAGAAGAGAAAACCTTCTAACAATTAAAAAGAGCCTTGCTGAGAAAACACACAGGAAATTGTCAAGCTGTCATTTGTCTCTCAGCCACAGCACATGGGACAGTACTGGGGGCTACCGTACACCCATTTGTCTCTGTAATGGGCCACACCAGGAAACAACACAGCCTAAACACTGAAGGAGGTATTTCTTTGTTTGCTCTTAAACAGAAGGGCAACATCAGTTAAAGGATGCTGTGGTACCACCCACTGCTGCCTTCAAAGCCTGTCCCATGTCCATGGTCCCACTCTCCCCTCCACAGCACCTGCATAATCCTGAAGTATCTCCAAAAACATCGGAGTTTGCCCATTGCAAAAGAAAAAGAAGTTTGCCTTAATACATATTCAGTTTTCTGATAACAAAATTTGCGTAGACCAGAAAGCAATTTTTTTTTTCCCCCACATCCTGCACCTCCAGCAAAATTGCCAGTGAAGGGCTGGTTCCAGCACCGTGACTGCTGACACGGTGACGTGCACGGCAGGAAGAACACAGCTTGAGTTTTAGATGCCAGGCTGAGCATTCAGCACAGAAACCTTGTTTTGGCTTAAAACCTGAGCAAATCTGATCTGGGAGTTCAGTGATGGAGAATAAATATGGAAGAAACTGATTTCAAATTGTGTCTTTTGAAAGGATGAGTTGACAGGGCAAAAATAGCAAATGCAATGGGTACCTGACTGCCATTGTTACATTTGTTTAAGGAGAGATTGCTGCAATGTTCAGGAGCCGAATAAAAGACTCTGCAATATGCAATCAAGTCACAGGTCTGAAAACACACCAAGAAACATCCAGTAACTGTCACAAATGATAAGAGCTGGGCAGATAAAAGAAGTAATTACATCTTCTTTGAAACTCTATTTTGCTATTTTTAGTGCTTTAATCAAGGGCCCAATTCTTCTGCCTTTCTTCACACCAAGTAATCCTTTACTCTTTAATTATTTTCACTAGTATGGCTACAGGCAAACTAAGCTACAATGAAGCCAGACTTAAGGGAATCGGAATCTGGCCCAAAACAATTTGGATGAGAAACAGAGACCCTGCCAAAACAGCATCATCAGTGGCTAAAAAAAAAAAAAAATAGCATCCCTTTGCCTCTTGGTGTGATGGACCCAGCCCAGAGCTGGAGGCTGAGGCTTGCTCACTGTGATATTTAGCCAGGGGCCTCTCTGGGGCTTTGCTAATCAGACCAACCAAGCTGGATTGTGGTCTGATGCAGGGAAATACAGATGGCTATTAAGGACTGGACTGTGGCCAACTCATTCACAAATGCTATCAGACAACCAGCCATTTCTGGGCAAATCCCAGAGGAGAGGGGTAAAAGGGAAAGTACTTCTTAAACACCAGGGTTTTAGTACGAACTTCCACATCGAATCCTGCCACAAGTGCCAGACTGGGGAGCAGCCCCATACATTGTTCATGCAGAGCTCTGCATTGGTTCAGTGGTTTGAATCAGGGTAGAAAGATCCAGAGCCAGAGCAAGACTGCTTTTAATTGCTGTGATGTGTCTACACCAGCAAAGAGTCCAGCCCTGGAGAGGAAGGTGCATGAGCAAGACCCAGACAGCCATACCTAACGAGTTTGCTTTGCTTTGGAGCCCTGTCAGCACAGCACCTCGAGTGGCTGTCAGTGCTTTAAACGAGTATCACCATTTGTCAGGTTTTGTATTTCTCCTTCAGGACTTCATTCCAGTTCCTAACTCTTCACACTCAGATACTCAGTGCAGTGCTCTGAGCCTTGCTCAGTCAGTAAGCAGCACCCACTGCCTCCTCTGGTCCCCTCTCTAAGTCCCCATTGAGTTTGCTCTGTAGTGCATGTTTCGGGAAAAAATAAAACTGCAAGAACTACCCAAAAAGAAACCAAAGACAGGATTAGTGTCCCACTGCTATTTGTTAATGTATGTTTCCGTGGAAGAAGCCAAGTTTCTCTTTCTTGTCAAGCCTTTTTCTAGAAGGGAGGACATTAATACAAAGAGAAAAAGCTCAAACATCCTCTAGTATAGCTGTTTGAAAACAATCTAAGACAGCAAAATAATATTAATAAGCTTGCTGTAAACAAATGAGTTTCTGAACATGGTATGGCATTGATCACAAAGTCTGCTCCCCCAGGAAGCACACAGAGCTCAAGTACATCTGGGAAAACTGTCTCCAGGCACTGTGCTGCTGTGCCAATAGCAACCCTTTGCTCCTGGAAGTGCCATTTAAAAGACCACGGGGACAAGAGAGGAGCAGTGAGGGAGAGCCCTTCACCTATTGCCAACCCTTCACCAGTTGCTGTACTTAGGAAGCAGAATGTTTCCCCAAACTGGGAATAACCCCAAACAGGCCCTTAGCCCTCGCTTCTCAACTTCCATCTAACAATTAAGTGCCTGGAAGTCTCTCCTTCCCTGCAGCATGATACATCTCCTCTGCAACAGCCCTCCCCAGTCCTGTCCTCGGACAGGCACTGAAAGATTTCCCATCTCTCCAGCCTGAGTTAGGATCCTGAATTAGGGCTGCATGTGCCTGAAATGCACCTTTTGCACACAACCCTAGGAACAGACTTTTGACTTTGGAGAAATCCTATTGTACCAGTGAGTCCAGCCCAGGTACGTCAAAGTGCTTCAGCACAGTAAGTCCACACCAGAGACTTATAAAATACAGGTATTCCTGCAGTTCACAGCTATTTGTCACAAGTCAGAAGTAGCGTGACACCTCTACCTTAGTGCCAGCATCAGGACAGAAAAGTGTTATCACCTTAAGGTGCCTGTGGGGCAGCCCAGGTACACAAGAGCAGGGGAGCCAGACATGATGCAATATAGATGGGATCACAGGCTGGCAGGTTGCCACAGATGAGGTAACAGGGAAGGATTCTGAGCAACTCTTCTATCATACAAAACACCAGCACTGTGAAGTTCCTTTGTTCCAGAAAGGATTTCCTGCCAAAGCCTGAAGCATCAGCAACACGAGTGGGGGGCAAGGTACAGCGATGGGAATTAGCTGTACAAGCAGCACCAGTGTACACTGACCCAAGTCAATTGAGTAAGTGGTGTATTATTTCAGGCCTCATTTCCACAAAAAGCCATCTGACAGCTGTTACCTCGCAAATTGCTCTGTAAAATCAGGTGCAAAATGAGCAGAGAGAGCTATGCTTCCCTTCCTTGCTGAATTGGAGCACCCAGAAAAGATGTTTACTGAGAATGATGTTTTCAGAGAGTAAGAAAGGTTTGAAGACCCTTCAGTTTCTTCCACAAAGCAAGGCAGCCCTGCAGCAAACCAGACCTGAAGTGATGTATAGCTTAATTACAATCACAGATTCATAGAATGGTTTGGGTTGGAAGGGGCTTTAAAGATCGTCTTGTTCCAAACCCCCTCCATGGTCAGGGGCATCTCCCACTACCAGGTTGCTCATTTGTGAGGTCTTCAAAGATCCGTAGCTGGAAAGGTGCTAAAAATGTAAAGTGTGTTCTTTAAAAACAATAATAAAAACCCATATATTTCTAGACTTCAGAAAAGCACGAGGAATCCAAAGAAAAGTAAAGAAAATGCCATATCCTCTATTTGGAGGAATGAGGCATAAAACACTCCAGAACATAATCACTAAACAAGACAATATTTCCAAACCAGCCTTTAGAAATTGCACAGAGCAAAGGGACATACATCTAGATTCTCACAAGAAAAGAGCAGCTCACCAACTCATTGTTTTGGTATTCTAAGAGGATCAAAAAGGCCATTTTAATTCTCCAAATCCCTCACAAAAATCTCTCTCAAACACATTTCAAGCGGGTTGGATGGAAGAGAAAGAAAATTGTGATCAGACACATCATGATTCAGGGAGATCTGAGTGCAGCAACTTGTGAGCGTTTCCACAGAATGCAAAGCAGTAATTAAATGCTTCCTATGGGAAAGAAAGGTTGTCCCTTGGACACTTCTGTCAATCTGCATTTAACAGACACAGCAGCCCTCTCAGTTCAAGCACACAAGCACTCTGGCTCTTTGCTGGAGTGACCTTAGCTGTCAGCCCAGCCTGTCCTGTTCAATATCTGTCGCTCTGCCTGGTACATTTTGTGAGCATTTGTGGGGATGAGAAGATGCAAAAAGGAAAAGCACAATGAACAGGTAAAGCACTGGCCTCAATTAAAAAATTAAACAGGTGTCCTGAGATTGTCAGCCTGAAGATGGAGCATCTACATTTAATTAAAGGGATAAGTTTAGGAGAAAATGCCGCTCCAGCTACTGTCAGAATGCATGATTAATTTGTGATAAAATACCCAGCACTGTCTAACAGAAGCAGACGGCTGGGGGACACATATTTACACGATCACTTGTTATTTCTTCAAGATATTACCAATGACCCTGAGCTCAGTGTCAGTGCATTAAAACGAAATTCTCACATCTGGTCTTTAGAAGTCTCAGACTTGCTGGAGGCTTTTCCCACGTAACCCCATGCAACAGCACTCTAAAGCCTGGGAAGGAGAAATCAAACCACTGGTGGAGGCTGCTGCCTCTCCACCAGCAGTGGGGGTCATCCCTTTTAGTCTCAGTTCATCAGTCCATCTCCTGCAGTGACATCAGGGCACGGCTCTTCCTTAAGCTCATCAGCAATGCCAGTCCTTTCCAAGTGATTCCTTAACAACCAGTTTCCCTGCCACGACAGCGGGTGCTGCGCCCGCTGCTAATCAACTCCTATTTCAATTAGTGGGTAGGGTAGGGGTTTTTTCCACATGATTGATATACTGTGCTATTGAGCTGCTAAAGAGCACAATTATTTCTCCTCAGTCGCAGAGACTGTTTTGTAAACCATCTGGGTCAGATAACATGCACAACAGTACCCTGAAGTTTAACTTTTCCTGCCCATCTGATCACGTCTGAAATAACAACATCAAGGTCCTCACTGGCTTTCAGCTAAGCAGGAGAGCTGGGTTTGTTTCCAGCCCCTGAGACTGGAGAGGAGGCTTCCAGGATCTCTCTACATCTTCCCCCAGGGAGAGAACATTGTCTATTCCTGGCCTGGGCTGAGTCCCCACCTGTGGATTCAGCTGAGCTTTGCTTCCCACAGATTAGCTGGAAAGATTTTAAGCGTTAAACTAACAAGGCTCCGAGGATACATCTGTGGAACTTCTACTGAGTTGCTTCCCTGGACTGACACTCTGACACACCATAACAGATACAAACATCTCCATTCAGGGCTCTCACCATCTCACACCATAGGTACCTTCAGAAAGCTGGTAACCATCTCTCTTCATACCAGCGGGTGAACACATGGGGCCCACACCGAATGTGCCAAACCCTTCCACGAAAGAGATTATTACTTCCCAAAGCACACCACAGTGCAACTGGCACTGTACAGGACATTATTTGATCCATCTGACTTCTGACTTTTAGGTCTTAATTTTATTCCTGAGAAAGATGAGAAAAAAGGCAGGAATCACTACCGTAAAATTCAGCTCTACTTGATGCCAGCAATTTCTTTCTACCCCTATCCATGGCTATGCTCCTAGAATGAGGCTTCTCTTTGGAGACATGGTAGAGATTGTTAAGACTTCACTGAGATAACTTTGACTGTTCTGTAATATAGTCACTTAATCAGCCACACACTAAAAGCAGGCAGTCATGCCAAAGGTGTACTGTCACCATAAATACAAGATGTATCACTGCTTGTACTGCCACCTAGCAAAGCTCTTGACTTTCCTGGCTCTTAGCCGTTGATAGTGGAATTTTTTATAACAAGCTCACTCAAAGTAAATAGCCTTTTTATTTAAAGAAGCCAACAGCTACCCGTTAACTACCACCAGCAAGGACCTAAGTTAATGATAACCTGGAATACTACTGCTTCTGCTTTCACAGAAAAATGGACAGTACTGTGAAAAAAACATTCTGTAAGTCTACAGCTGGGTATAGGCATAGTTATTTATGATTTGTAGAGCCAAATGGTTGAACTACCCTTCACTGCCCCTGAAGCATTGAACCAGGTCTGAGGACACAAGACTTGGACAGCAAACTGCCTGACCCTCAAAACTGCTGCCTCGAGACCTCAGCTGCAGCATGAATTGCCTTCTTAGGCCTTCATTCCCAGAAGGCTCAGCTGTCAAAGGAACATCAGAAACCACCTATATCATATTTCACATCCCCAGTTGGATGCTTGATTCAATTAATGGTTATTGTGCTTGATACTAAAACCATCTGAAGGACAATACTTTGGTTTCCAAGACGTTTTCCACCTCACACAATGTAACTTCCACAGTCTCCTGTCACAGCCACAATTAATAGCACTGTGGAGTCATGCTCACGGAATTCACTTTCCCATGCCCATGGCTCTGTGACCACACCTTCTCTGCACCCTCTAACAGGAAGGATGGGACACAACATATCTCAGATTCAGAACTGAGGGCATCACCCAGATGATAGAGGGAAAAAGAAACGAAAATGCAGCAGAAATAACTTATTCAAGAGGACATCCCATAATCCCTTGGAGACAGTTGGTATATTTTATGTGTTAGCATCACATAAGGATGAAATGGACTAACTATTCGGCTCTTTGTCCCCTTTTCTAGCTGCTAGACTAGCTCATTGCTTCCTTTTTCTCCCAAAGAAAGATGGATTTTTGCAGGCTTTCTGCAGTTCTAGCATTTTCAGTAATTAAACTTATCTCTGAGGCAATCACATTTAGGATTACTAGGTTTGCTATCTCCAGGCTAATAGGGTCAAAATGCTTAGCTGCCCTCCTGCCTGCCAGTTTATAGCCTTTTGCTAATGGATCATTTCCTTCCGTGGGGATAACGCTCTAGCTATTAGGTGTTCTCCTGTTGCACAGCAATTTTAGGTGATCAGGCAGTAATAATAAGTGTTCTTGTTAGATGGGAGACTTTACTGCCAGGTTAAAGAGTTACAAAGCAATAAGAATAACTTTTTGCTGCCAAAACAACTTCAGTCAAGGAAGACAAGGTACACTTCTGGTTCTCAAGTATCCATCTTGCTTATGCTCAGTGTTTTGCCACACCTGTACTCCCAGACTGTGATACTGCTCAGCTGATTATACTGCAATGTTCACATGTTGGAAGAATCCAAGTCCAACAGGTTTCTGTCTATTTTAACTGCTCCCCTGAGAAGCTCTGTACCTGCAGCACCTTGCTTCTTGTCTTCATTCAGCATTATTCCCTTACCTCATGTCTCAGCCTCCCTTGCCCACAGAACCCAGTGCAGCAGTCAAAGCTCTGAGCAAATCAGCATCCCTCTGTCTTGAAAAGTGGGAGGAGTAAGAAAAAGAAAATGCTGAGTGCAAACTATTCCTTTCTCCAAAATGGAGTGTCTGTGCAAAATGGCATCACTCCAGCCAACTTCAGAGCCACAGAAATCACTATTTCCTTCCACTCTTTTCATTCCAAAGTGAGCTTATGCCTCTGTGGACAACAAGAACTGCAGTCATATCTAACGCATCCTAGTCTCAATACAAAATGGAATGGCAGTGGCTTACCCTCAAAATGTGTTTTTCTGGTAGGACCATTTAATATCACTCATGAGATCCTTCCAAATGAATGACTTAAACTGAGAGGGTTTGGGATTTTTTTTTCCTAAGTTACTTCAAGGCAATTACGTTGCACAGAAAGTAATAATCACTTGTCAGGCTCTCCACTTTGCACACAGAGCCTTATTTCCATAGAGGTGAACATTTAATAGTTCACTTGAATGCTCTTATTTTAAAGAATTTGGTGTAATCAGTGTGAACCTCACATTTTTTGTCTCTTTTTTTTTTTTTAAAAGAAATTAAGACAACCAATCTGGCATGGTTTCCATTCTCGAGAGCTCAAGAAAAGATGAATTAAAGTTAATTGGGGGTAAAATGAAGCACGTTAAAATGTCTCTTGAGTTCACAAAACTGGAATATGCACAGAGAAGACCTATTGAATTATCTGTGGTAGTGAGATTTGTTTTGAGGAAACTCTTAATACTCAATCCACTTGTTCCTCTCACAGTCTCTACCTGTGATCCCACCAGAGCTCCTAGGCTGGGCCCTGTGGCCGGATCAGTCTCACATCTGGAGACAGTCAGTGAAATTCAAACATGGACTCCAGGAAAAACAGTGCTGCTGGCTCTCTTCAGCAGCACCACTTCACAGCCCACTCCTCTGATCCAATCCCAGGTGAAAAGGGAGAGAAGAAAGAATAGGAGTTTTAGAGGAAACTCAAGACCAAAGCCTTAATCAGTTACTTCCAGGAAGAATCTAACTCCAGAGAATAACTGCTGAGCAATTCTAATTTATCTTTAATAATGTCTACCAAATCTCAACTTGTTTGCCACTAATCCTAAGCAGTTTGGTTAAAAGCAAACTTGTACATTTTCCCTGGAGATGGCTGCCTTTCAGTGTTGGGTGGAACAACTGCTCCTTAGATAGCTGCACCCCAGCATCACAAATCCAGATTTAACTCTCACTGGCACAAACCTACCCCTGGGTGTGGGGGTTCTGGAGCTCTGCACAGGCCCCCAGCCCCAGCTGAACAGGGCAAGGCCAGAAGCTGCCCTGGGCTCATGGGTTAGCTCAAGCTAAGTGGGAGCTTGACAAATTATTATTTTTCATGCCACCTAATGGCACTGTAGTACAAATGAAACATGCCTCAGACTGGCCCAGGCATGCCTCTGACTGCAGAATAGGTTTATCACACTGTGTGCAATGTACAATTTGCTCTGGGATCTCTCTGACTGAAAGACAAGCCATTAACGTCCTCTAAACATCCTCAAGGAGTGGTAAGACAAAGAACAATCATGCACAGACTCTGTTTTGAATAGGAGCTTCATTTCAGTATCTTGTTTCCTATCTTTGATCAGCTTTCAGCAGGTGAGCTGATTTGCTTTCTCGGGGAGATCTGGCTGCACTGGCCAGCAACCTAAGCTGTGTTTATTTTCTGTGGGGGTGGCTAATGAGAACAGCACAGCAGGTGCCTGGGAAGGGGGGCTGCTCTCCTGTCCAAGCTGGGCTCACTCTGCCTCCTGCACAAGGCTGCTCTGCACCTTCCTCGCTGAACTCCCACTCACACTGTGGAGGCACCAGGTGCAGGGATGTCTGGAATATGAAATCAGGTCTGAAGCAGAGCGGGAAGGAGGGAGGGAGAGCAGAAGGAAGATCTGTGCCCAGCCTTTTTCACACCTTTTGATTCAGCCAGAGCTACAGGCATTGCCCGGCTCTTTGCAGCTGCCTCCCGCAGAAGCCCAGGCCATGCCCTAAATGTCAAGGCTGAATTTCCATAGTTATGAAGAGTCTGGATGTCAAGTGGCCCCTCCAGGCCTCACATTCATCTAAGGTTGGCAAGACCAGCACAGAGAGTGCTCACAGTTCAATTACAGGCATGACTAAAGAGCAGACAGTGGCAAACAGACCATACAGCAAGAAGCCCTTTCTCTTTGAAACACTTTTCAGCTTGGGCAAGTCTGTACCAGGACATCTTATCAGATTGTATTATGAATAGATAAGGATTGGCATTGCTAAAATTTTAAATATGGTGGTCTCCATCTATGAGGATGCAAAGCCATTGTCCTCTATCATTGCCAGTAGTTTCTCAGGGCAAATTCTTCAGTACACAGAATCCTGTGCAACTCTAAACTGCAAGCCTACCTGTGATAGTGAATCATGCTTTGGTTCAAGGAAATCAGCTTGCAAAAACATACTAATACTGCCCCAAGCTCATGAAGTATCTATGGAAGGCCTTAGTGTATTTTTTTTCCCCTCAAAAAATACTAAATATTCTTTTTTTCCTGCTTCCTTTATGCTGTTTCCCTTTGATGAGTGAGAAATAAAAAAGCAGTTGAAAACCGAATGTAAGTGCAGAGCCCCAGATCTGAAAGGGACAAAGACTCCATCTGTCACAGAGAAATCCAAAAATCCAAGTACCAGCATGGAGCCCACCTGCCAAAAAGGTTTTATGTTTATGTTAAGTGTGGCTTTAAGAAACAAATGTTCTGGCAGATAAAGGCAGCCACGAGAATGACTAACTGAGATGCACAGACAATAATTCCCTCCTTTGATTTCCTCTAGTGTCACTGCTATCAGTTAGACATCTGAATGAAAAATCAGCTTAGAAACTTTGATCCCTTTAAAAACAGAAAAACAAACTCTGTAATCCGGAAATCCTTACAGGAATACAGAACTTTAGCACTGCCCTACGCAGCACATTTGCTGCAACTGTGGGGAGAAGGGGTCTGGCCTCCACATCCGCCTCAGCAGGATTGTGCCTTGGACCAAGCAGCCCAGGGTCCAGCACGGGCAGGCAAGGAAACACAGATGGCTCTGCTTCCTTCTGGGCCCAGTGTGAGGGAGAGAGAGGAGATTGCTCTTCACCCACCCTCATGACTTGCTTGCCACTTTGCATACTTTAAAAAAGCAGAATTCAGGAGTGATATTGCTCAGGCAGAAATGGAGATGATTGAGTGGCCAGCTGTACCAAACAAGATACTAAATAGCTCAGATTCTTCTGTACAGGCTTGTTTTTCTCCATGCTCTGTTTTGCTCCTAGCACACACAGACTCTGAAATATCCATCTGCTTCCCCAGAGCTCAGCCCTTTGCCTTCACCTCGAACACAGGAGATAACACTGCACCTTTACCTTCATGTTGAATTAGAATAAAATGATTTTTTTTTTTTTCTTTGGCCAAAGGCCAGGACCCAAGTGCTGGAAAATGAAAACACAATGGGCAGTGCTGAAGAGCAGAAAGGGTAGAGGCTGAAAAGGGGCATCTCAATAGCAGCATAATCAGGTGTCCTGAGATGGTTCTTCAAAGGACTGAAAGACCTCAGCACTAACCCTTCTTGGGTATGGGCACCACAGCCCCAGCACTAACACTTGGCACTGGATGCAATAAACTCCAAATTGCAGAAATACCACCTACTTCATCACAAAGGATCCAAATCTGCTACAAATCCAGAGTGCAACCTGCTCACTTGGTCACACAGGCACACCAATGCCGCTGGAGACTGTCCAAGTTATCCCCTTGTCACTTGGCTCTGTGCTGGATGCTGCCCTTCCCCAGCCAGGAGCTGAGCTGGGTGAGCTGACCCTCTCCAGGTGGGATGAGGCAGCTGCACGGCCAAAGAGGAGCAAGCCAAGCTCCTTTCTGAGGCACAGGGGAAGGAGGAAGGGACACAGGTCCCATTCCCAGCTACCTCCTCCACGCTGGTGCAAAATCTCTTCTTTTCACAGAGCCAGCCCTGACTCGCTCTGGGCACCCTCAGCATCTGTGTCACCTTTGCATGTTCCCCTTCCCAGGGACCTCCTGGGCTCTTTGTCCACCAGGTCTATTAACCCATCTTTGCAGAGCACACCAAATACCTGACCTTTCCAAGAAGCCTCTCACATCCACGGCCACTACAGGCAACATTTTCCACCTGGAGTCTCCCTGCGTCCTACACACAGAGGGAAGCGAAAGCAGCTGGTTTTAGACCCTCACACTGGAAGCAAACCTTGTACTTTTTTTCCTTTCCTAGCCCAGCTGTCCCTACTGATGGCTTTTTTCCCAAAAGATCCTAAAGAAATGCTATTGTATCCCCACACCCAGGCCTCAGTGAGCAGCACAGCTGCTACAAACCAGCCCAGCTCTCTGCTGCACATTCAGTGCCTTTCCCCCCTCATCAGGACAGCTTTGAGGTGGAACGTGCAGCCCAGAGGATGCCCTTCAGTGGGGTCACTGGGAACAGCCCCCTCCTCCAGTTCCCCTGCCCTGCAGAGGGGCAGTGGCCCCAGCGTGCCACAGATGGAGAGCAGATCTGAAAAACAACAGGCTTGAACACCCCTGCACCCTGGCCATTAACTATAATTGTATTCTACATCAATCACGCGAGTTTTCCCCTTAAAGGTTATTAAGTATAATTTCTACTATGCAAATAGTTCCAGCTTCATTAATGGATTTCTGGTTTCTAGTAGAAGTTATTCTTTGATGAATGTCTCCAGATGTCAGTATCTGAAAAATGTATTGGGGGGAAGAAAATTCTCTCTGATGCAATGGAAAAAAGGTCCACTGGAGAGAGGGGGTGGGGGAAGATAGAAATATAATTAAAACAATTAAAATTCCTATCTCATGACCATTTACAGATGCTCCAAAGTGGCTCTAAATTAAAGGGAAATGTCACAGAACATGGACGTTTCTGCCAAAAAGTAGCATTAAAAATGACAAATTCCAAACAGCCTGAAGATTCTCGTTAAATCCAAGGCTTTAACAGCTCAACCAAGAAAAGCAGAGTGGGTAGACCAAAAAAAAAAAAAACAAAACAAAAAAATTCACGTCCAACAGTCAGCTGCAGAAATGAAGGAGAGGTGACCAGGGAAAAGCTATCCAGCAGAACAACAAGCCAACATGAGACCTATGGATTTTCAGATTTATTCCCACTAGATCAAGTAGTTTTTCTACCATCTTATCTTTAATGGATTCAGAACGTCTGTTACTATGACCCTGGTTGCTGCCTTTTCCTAACCACAGATTTATTTTTTTATAAGTGTTTAAAAGCTCTGGTGATGAAAGGCTTCATCTGATATCAAGATTTGCTGGATGAAGGCTCCCATGTACACATACACCCCAAGTCCCAAGCCAAGGCAGAGAGAAGGCTGGGGGGGCTGCATTTCCTCTGCTTTTTCTACATTGTTTTTCTCCCTCCCCTTCTCTTTACTCCTGGGAGAGATTTCTTTTGGAATATTTTCTCATTTATATTGTAAGAAACCTCTGCTGGCATGCTGGGGTAGGGAATCTTGTTTTATTTTTTTTCTTTTTTTATTTCTAAAGGCTATCTGCCTAAACTTCTTATACTCTCTCCCATTTAGGTTCACAGTGGAGAAACTCAATTGTAAGAAATACACTAAATATTTATTGAACTGGTGAAGGCAATAGCATATGCTGAACACGCTCTGTTTTCCTGGATATACTTTTTTTTCCCCCCTGCATCAAGCCCTTGTTCTGTCAGAATTGTTTTCATGTTAGTATTAGTCAGTCACTCCCCATGTGTCAGTAAATGCAAAACATGCCTGCTGTGAGACAGGGAGCGCGGGTGCCACTTTGCAGTTCCTCGGGATGCGAGCTGGCACAAAGACAAAGCGCACACAAAGGATGACAGGCACCACAGCCTGCTCCTCCAAACAGCAAACTGTGGAAATGAGAATACCTTGGGAACAGGGGTGAGGTGGGGAGGGGAGGAAGCACACAGGTTTCGAGAACCTGAAATGGAGCTGGAGCAGGTAGGGGAGGTTTCCTTGGCAGGGAGCAGAACTGTGCAGCACAGCTGCTCGAGGAAAGCAACATCTGTGCGTGGGGTCAGGTATAACAACCTGGAAGCAGAGCCTATTAAGCGGCCATCTGTAGATGGTTTGCTTATTTACAGGCCTCTCAATGGTACAGCTCATCATTACCTAATAAATGCTAATGAACTTGGCTGTATTCTGCAGCTGCAAAAGAGGTGGGGCTTCATTCCTTCTCCAGCCTACAGAGAGCATTAGATCTGGGTGGCTTCACTTTCAGGGGCTAGGCACTGGTTTGGTTGGAAGTATCCCTCTCTGGCTAAGGACTAGACTAGACCTAGAAGGGGATTTGGCTCAGGCTCCCCTCTGTGTGATGGCCAAATCACACAGGATCCAATCTCCAGAGCACTTGGGCGCTGCTGAGCTGGCTGCTGGCACACAGAGCTGCAAGCTCTCTGCAAGGCCTGAGGACCGGGTCCAGTCCCAAGCACAGTCAGTGCGAGTGCTGGAAGAACAAGCAGCTCAAAATCATCCCAGGGGAATGAAGCCAGGCAGCTTCAGAAGTGAGGAGCATGGGCCTGTATGATCTGATGTCACCACACAGAAAGACCAAGGTACAGTCCGGAAATTAGCTCAGCCTTTCAGCATGCAGTGTAGTGCCCCAGCCAGAAAAAATTATAGGACAGGAAATTATTGTTGACTGGATCCATCATTATTCTTTTACCATCTGTTACCTTCAGGTTAGTTTTTCTCATAGCTCATACTGCTTTTCAGCATTGCATCCAATTTTAACTGACCAGAAGCTAAAAAAAAAAAAAAAAAAAAAGTTCAGATTTTGATCAGTTCACCTTTAATTCCCAGGGAAGATTTCTGTCATGAAAAATGCTACAGAATCATTAATGAGCAGTTGTAGTGGAGACTTCTGTTTAATCTCCCATCCATCAGACAGCACCTTTGGCATTGCAGTGACCCCAGGCTTCCCACAACACCTGGTGCTTACATAGTGCTTCACCTTCCCTAAGCATTTAATTGGCATAATAGATTAATGCTTATTGATTAGCTGACTCAGAAGGAGACCACCACATTCCAGGTTCCTGGTGTCCCTTTTTGCAGCACATAGCCTTTAGCTGGTGGATTGGAAGGAGCCAGTTAACATCTTAGTGTCCAGGATCTCACAGGTTTTGTGGTACAGGGAATTAGAAGGTACCAAGTGAGATTCACAGGAGTGCTAAAAAGGAGACTCACAAATAAATAACCTCAATATTAACCATCCTACATTTCTACAAATAACATCAAAGAAACAGTATCTTGTTGCTTATTTAATCCAGGATTACTAATTTCTTTTCCCTGTTCCTTTGGGAGTACTCTTCCCCTCCCATCCCCTGAGCCTGGCTCAGGGCCCCAAACTCTCCACGTAAATAATGACAGTTTTCCAAAGCTCCAAACTACTGGAAAAAAATGTGTCCCTTGCCACTGGGCAGGCAGGAGCACCATCCCTGTCACAGGCAGATATGCACCATGAAGAGCAACAAAGCTGGTGAGGTGGGGGGCACACATCCTGTGAGGAGTGGCCGAGGGAGCTGGGAGGGTTTAGCCTGGAAAAGAGGAGGCTCAACAACTCCCTGAAAGGAGGGGCTGTCTCTTCTCTCAAGTGACAAGTAATAGGACGAGAGATAATGGCCTCAAGTTGTGCCAGGGAAGGTTTAGGTGAGGTAATAGGAAAATGTCTTCAATGAAAAGGTTGTCAAGCATTGGAACAGGAAAGTGGTGGAGCCACCATCACTGGAGAGATTTAAAAGACATGTAGATGTGGTGCTTAGGGTCATGGTTTAGTGGTAGACTTGGCAGTACTGAGGTAGCAGTTGGACTTAAAAGACCTTTCCCAACCTAAATGATCCTATGGTTCTGTGTATCTCTGCAGAGGCACCTCCAGGAAGCACAGAAAAGCTGTTTTAAATGTCTAGGCTTCCCTTTTTTCAGTAAAGCATACCAGTGTCCTCTCTTCAGGCAATGAGCACTGTTCTTAGTGGATAACCACCAGCTTAAGAGAAGGCTTAGCAAGCACAAATGCTGCCTGTAACAAAACACTTTTAGGCAGAAATAATGTTCTTTAACACCTTCTTTGGCTAGGATTTAATAAGTGCGAAATCAATGTTATAATCAAAAGTAATACTCATTTCCTAGAATAATCCTCTGACACAGCACTTGCCATTTGAGCTGATCAGAAGCATTGTTCAAATAATAGACATTCCTGATCAGTACCCACGAGTCCAAGGCAAGTTTTTTATTTTAGCCTAAGGCAGTTACTTGCCTTCATCCTAAATGTTCACAAGTGGGGAAACACTTGTAGGAATTCTTCTGTTGCCATCAACTTAAACACTGTGTTCTCCCAGCAGTGGATAAATAGTGGATGATTAAGCTGTTGATGCCTAAACACCAATATGTTTGTGATTAACAGCCAGACCTGTGCTCCTAAGGTCTGGTTTTTATTTTATTTTTCATATTTCAATAGGCAGAAGCAGAGAGGGAATATCAGACTGCAAGACTCAATAAGGGAATGCAGGAAAGTCCTCAAGCAACAGGGATGGGATGCTGACAGTCCTAGGTGAGTTCTACAGGTGGAAAACATCTATCTTCAAAAGACTCACTGTCAGACAAGATAGCTTTCAATAAAGAGATGAAACTGATGGGAGGCTTTCTTTCTGCATTTCCACCTGCTTTTGGCAGAGCAGACCTGTGTGTGCACGAAGGAGTTATGACTTGACAGCAAGTTGTAAAGCTTTCCCTTCTTATCAAGGCAGAGCAGCTGAGACAGCCTCTTCTATAGTTGGCTTTTTAATTGAAAGATTAGAAGTTCTCCTATGCAGTTTGCACAAGACACAGCATTTCAGAGAGGTCACCCAGGGCCTGGACATTCTGATAACTCCAGGGGTGGAACTGGCAGGTGCCAGCAGCAAGGGGAGAGGATAAGCTGGGGGCTCTCACCAGCAGGTCAGCTTCCCCCTGTAAAGAGTTTGATCAAGCACCCCCATTTCAACTCAGTGCCCCTCAGGCTCGGGGGTGGTGGGCTGCACAAAAACCCCAACAACAGAGTTCTTCCCCTTCATCGCCCAGGTGGCTCAGGCTCCCCGGGGTCAGTGCAGTGGGACCAGCTCACAAATATGTGCAGAGAGCACAGATTAGAGCAGCCCAGCCTGGGACCGGCGGCCAGGGCTGCTCCCTCCTCCAGGGAGATTTTCAAGGAGGCAGCAGCTGCATCTCCTGCTGAGAGCTGCAGTTCCTGCCCAGGGAATGAGAGGGACTTCACCTGGGAGACAGCAGAGAGGACACCTTGGCAGCAGCATTGGTGGGATTTTGATTGTGCTCCTATTTATGCCAAAATTTCATTCATTTAACTCATCTTTGACTCCTGTAATCCTGCAAACACTCCAGCACCACTGCCCAGTGGACAAGAGACAGGAGACATCTCCCAGCAGAACAAGAGAAGCAGAGGAGCTTCATCATGCTGCATCCCCCTCTCAGCTCAGCTGCTCCTGGCACACCACAGCTGGGAAACAGCTGGGAGTGGGGTGCAGGGACACACACCCAGCCCAGCACAGGTACAACACATCATCTCAGTTTTCTGCATCACAGAAAACACCCCACAGCCCTCCACAGGCTGATTTGGAGTAAGTTTTCAATCACTTCCAAGATGGGGTATGCAAAAATCCAGGCCATAAAATCCTGTTATCTACACAGCATCACAGACAGCAGAGGCATCTGCCAGCACCTGGGATACAGGAACCTACAACAAACACCTTCACAAGGAATGGTCCCTGTCAAAATAAACAGATGCACATTCCCACTTATTATTGCACTGCCATACACCGCCCAAGACTTATTTCCAGACTCAAATGGTTCATTACTGAGGAGAATAGAAAAAGGAAATGAAGACAGAGCTGCTAAGGGAGAGCACCTTGAGTGAACATCCTCTGCTTCATGTTTTATCACCTGGGAGAATAGCACAAACCTGGCCCACTAGAGCAGCTCAAGGATCCCTGGCATCGTGCACATGAAGACACGATTGCATTAAATAAGACAAACTTTGTTTTCTTCAACATATTTGAAATGAAACTCCATTAAAATGGGAGAATGTAGATTGGTTTTTTTCCAGCTGATAATCTATTTGTTTTGTTTGAATCAGGCTTTAAAAAAAGCCCACAACAGTAAAAGGAAACTCTCCTCTCTTTAAGCCTTGCAAAACTCATCCGTCACCCATCTGTCCACCTTGCACCTCATTATTTATTATTCAATACTCAACAAGCTACCACGCCAGTTAAGATTTTCCCTGAAGAAAGCTGGCATCTAGACAGACAGCAACTGCTATCAAAATGTTTCTTTTTGATTTCTCTTCCCTCCCCCACTCCACCCCTTGTGGTGGGAATAAATATAAAACCTTTAAAGTAAATAAAACACTTTTAAATGAACCAGCAAAAGCAAGAGGAAAAACAAAACTAAACAGAAGTCTGTTTTCTTTAGTTAGACTTTATCAGTGCTCCATTAAATCACTCTCCTCCTGGTCCTTTTCATCCTCCCAAGTTCTCACCCATAAGACAAAATCTGCTCTCGGACACATGCAGGCTTCTGGATACAAGGCACATCTGTTGTTCAGACCTCAGGTCCAAAGCAGAACTACAGCCATGATGCTTCTTTTCCAGACATCCCTCTAATGGGATTATTTAGTTCAGTGGATGCTGCAAAAGCAGCTACCACAACCCAGAAGCCTCATCACAGCTGTTTGCTGCCCAAGCCAGGGCAGCCGGTGGTACTGCCAGGGCTGGGTCCATCCCCTCCAGCACCACCACCACCCTCCCACAGGCACAGAGGGAGCCTAAAGGTCACTACAAATGCTGCCTCTGTTCACCAGGGACTGCCTGCAGGTCCCCTGAATGTCAGGGGGAATCCCCAAAAGCAGTATTTTGCTTTATGGCTAGAATGTGCTGGCAGCCTCCAGTTAGTTTGGCTCTGCAAATAGGTATTCCAGCAAGAATTCCCCCTGTTCCCATCACACTGCACCCACACTGCTGTCCAGAGGCCCCTGTTCCAGGACCAGCCACACACTCCTGCTGCCCTCAGGTGTCCCAACATTTGTGCTGCCTGCATGGGCAGCGCTTGGCTCTTGGGCTCTGCCACGCATTTGAACCACATTCAAGGATATCCAGCCCTGGACTTGGATTCTCACCACCCAATGCACTGAGAGATAAACACACAGCTGCAGCTTCCACCTCCTCCTCTATTTCAGGATTTGCAGAATAATTTAGCAGTGGGCACCACTCCCAGCCTGAGGGTTACAGCCCCACAAGGCAGCTCCACATAGAGCCTCACACTGTTCCATGTTAAAACATGTCCCTTAGAATGAAAATAAAGCCCCAGATACCTCTGAAAATAAGGCCTTTCCCCCCTACTCTTCCAGACAGAGAACAACCTTGTGGCAAAGACAGAACAGGGTAAACAAAGTGCCTTCCTCTCTATGATAACACCTTCCTATTTTTGTATCTTGTATCAAACAACATCCTCCTTTATAACACTCACAGCAAGAAAATTTATCAGGAAAAACATAAGACAGAAAAGGTGAGATTTTTTTTTCCTCTCTTATCTCAAAGTTTCCTGTCTGTCTGGGTTTCACACGTTGGCTGATGTGTCTTTCATGTAAAACATGAATATAATTTATGCAGGAATGTACCTGCAAGTACGTGTGTTAGGGGGATCTATCTTGTTCGTGCATATGGGCACCTCTGCGAGTGAGCAGCATGCACAGAGCCTGTGTGAATAGATGGATTTGATGATTATGGGGAAAAGCTCAGTTAGTTTTCTAGACTGGTGCTTCTCCAGAGCCAGGCTGTTGGTGCTCAGACAGAGCCCAGACAATTTGGGAAGGAACTGCACGACTGTGTGACATGAGCTGGGCTTTGGGACAGGAGCTCACATGTGGTCATTGCCATCCTCAGCTGCAGCTCAGGAGCTCCAAGCACAAGACAGTCCTGGCACTTCCAGGTCAGGCATGTGCCAAAGGGGATACACACCCATGGCAAAATCCATAAGCACAAATACATTTTTCATCCATTCACCAGAAAGAAAAAAAAGAAGGAAAGGGGAAAAAAAGGAAAAAAGCCTTGGAGTTTGGGGTTGGTTTGTTTCTTGTTGTCAATATCCATTGCTCCCCCCTCCCAGCTGCCTCATTTTTCTTTTGTATTACAGTAACTTACACTAGAAATATAATGTCTTCATTCCCAAAATTCATTATGATCATTAAGGTTTAAAGCCCACTCAGCAGTAAACCCAGACAAGGAGTAAATGATTTCTCCCGCTGCAAGGGGGAGGGAGAAGACCTTGGCACCAGAGGGGCATCGCATCCCACCCACCAGTGCACACACAGCGGTAGCAGGCCCTGGAAAAGCACAGCTGCATCTTCCTCAGCCTCCCTGGCTGAAGCATCACATCACCTCTCATACCAAGTAACTGAAAAAGCTTAAAAAAGTGTCATACAAACAGAGCTTAGCTCCACACACACCCCCAAAGCACAGTGTTCTGGTAGGGAAATGGTCTTTTCAAATATCTTGTCTCCAGAAACAGCAGCATAATCTAAAGTGTCAGTTATTTCATAAATACAAACTAGCAAGACTTGCAGTTCTCCCTGAGTATTTTTCATGAATCTGCTTTACTCCTTTAGCTGCTTACTCATTTGCACTTACCTTCTAGTCTGATCATGTAAAAGGTTTTGGAACAAGTACAGAAGAAGAATAAAAACATAATGGTTTCTCACTGCTCGAGGGTATAACTCTAATTAAAAAGAACATTCTTGCTTTTAGCATCCAGACTTCTCTCTCCAAAACCTGAACTTTGACATTTTCAAACTGAGATTTAAAACAAGAAAATAATTCTCAGTGCCATGATGAAGGACTGCCTGCATCGTACAGCGGGAAAGGGGAGGGGTAAGCGAGGGAGAGGTTCAAGGCTAATAGACTTATCAGGGAATGTGAGTTAGGAAAATGCAGATTTGTTCATCAGCAAGACCCCAGCTCCCGTCCACGCATCAGCACGGCGGCAGCAGCTCTGTGCGGTGCCGGAGTCCTGCTCATACCTGGAGGGTGCGCTGCTCTCTGCTTAACCGAGGATGACACAAATACACCAGCACTGAACGGGGGACATTTTCTGCCACCAGAAGGCCTTGCAGGTTTCCAGGGCCAGCATCAAACCCCGGGGTCAGAGCTCCTCGCTGGCAGCAGGAAAGCAAAGATGTCTCTGGTTACAGGGCACGGTCCCACCTTCGCCACTCCGCAACAGCGAAGAGTCAAACTTTCCTCTGAACTCTACTTCACAGTTAAAAGGACCGCGTAGATAACACTGCGTTCCACCTGCAAACACATCCCCCACACCCTAATCAACCCGCTCACCCTCTTTCCACCCCCCTTTAGAGACACAGCCTGCAGCTACACATTTAAGTCATTGAGTAAATTGGCAGAGCGAAATGGAAATTGGCAACACGTGCTGCTGAGTCACAGGTGTGGCAAACCAGCACCTTCTTTCCTGCGCAGTTTTTGCTTACATCCCCCTCACTCTTGAGATATATGAGCTATAAATTTTAAGAATATTTTTAAATGCGTGTTTTATAATTAGCTCCTTATAATCAGCTAAAAAAAATTCACTTTCAGATTAGGACTGGGGAAGATAAGGAAAAGTGTAGAACCACAACCTCAGAAGCCAATAGACACAAGAGGTGAACAAATGAAATTTTTCAGGTTGGGAATCAAGAGTCATTGAAAACAGCAATTTGGAAAGGCGCATTACAGTTACAAAATTGATAGCAATATAAAATTAACTCACACTACTCTATTTTAACTTCAACACATTACACACCACAGTTCATTTCCTCTTGTAACAATTCAATCAAGGAGCAATTAAATCATTATCACCTCCATCCAATATTAGTATTAATTTTATTTTAAACATCAATATAGAGGAAACATTTACCAACAGCAAATAAAATCCCACATATATATGGATTTCTGTGCGGAAAATTAGCTCATCAGCTAATGTGAATGGATGACTAAATAATTCCAATAGCTCATATCCAGCACATATTCCTTCACAATGCACTTGTGACTGCACCTAATGTGCAGAGATGGAGGGGTTCACAAGTGGGAAATCTGCACCCCCATGGCCCAGGCTACCCAGTGCAGTGCCCCTGCAGGAAAGCAGATTCTCCGTAACTCAGCATTAACCTGACTGGCAGAAGCTCTTGAGCTTGCAGTGCAGAGGGCTAATGAGTGCTATCAGAACAGCACATGTTGCCCATAGAAACATTTGTACGAGGAACATCCTTGTGATAGGACATGCTGGAGAACTCAGGAGCAGCTGCAGGATAATTTATTTTTGATTTGGAGTCCTCATCCTGTATAATAACATTAACTAGCTTCTTGATGATTGACCAGCTTCATCCATCAGATGTTTCAAAGGAAAATGAAGCCACTCTGGAAACATTACTATAGGCAGATGTTTTCCCTCTTTGCCTTTTTTTTTTTTTTTTTTTTTGCCTACAGGAGAGGAAATACTTTCTTCAGTCTTCCTTTGCAGCAGCAAAAATGCATCTGAACATGGATGAAACCTTGCAAAGGGCTGGGCATGGACACAGGACATCTGTGCAGCAGCCCTACAGAACTACAGGTCCCAGACTTTGACACAGCAGTGAAGGAAGAAGGGAGATATGGACCATCCTCTCCACCAGCATTGGGGGTTTGGCTGGTTTGGGAATGTCCATCAAAGCACTGCACAATTTTGCAATCATTGCC
>NW_008240027.1:1552119-1564230 GCF_000691975.1 Corvus brachyrhynchos | reverse complement strand
GAAATTCACCCACTGTGCCAGCACACACAGAGGGTTTTTCCAAATCATTTAAGAGTGATTTAGATACTGGGGAAAAAAAGCCCCCAAACCTCAACTAATTGTTAACTAAGATATGGCCCAATTTCAATTATTCCACTGATTGATCTCTAAGGGATAGATTTTCAAAAGGACCTAATAATGAAAAGTGTCCAGTTCCCATTAAAATGTAATGGGATTGATACCTAATCTGTTCAGGCTCCTTGGAAAAATCCAGTTTAAATCAATCTGCGGAGAAGCTTTGCACTTTCGAGTTAGCAGAATTTACTCTTGCACTGCATAAATCTGATGAGTGCTAAATAAGATACTCCTAAAGCATCTGTCCATGTCTCTGTCCAGGACAACACCATCCGTTCTAATCCAGTTCTGGACTTGGGCAATAGAAATCCCCTAATTTCCACTAACCATATGTTAGCTTTGCCATATGGAAAAGAATATGCAGTAATGAGAGTAGTGACAGAGCCAGATTTCTTCCCATATGTAATCTAGAGTATGACAGCCTCTCCAGAGGAGAAAAAGCCAGGTACAGCCCGTGTATGTCCTGCAGGGAGAGCCCAAGTTGCCTAGCAAACACATTGTAAAACACTCTCACACAGAGTCTTCAAGAGGATGAATTATCTGCATAATTATTTTATAGTTGTACCCAGATACAAAAGCTTGGTTGTCTGCCATGAGTACTAAGACTTCAAACTGCAAGCAAAAACCTGATTATTTGCTATTACTGAGAATGCCACTCTTACAGAAATTCAGCGGTGTCTTGATGGGGTTTTATCAGCATTTCAGAAAAAGAAAAAAGAATGTATCATTTATGTGAAAAAACCGCTTCATGGTTATGAATGTGTGTCCTTCCAATGCTGCTAACAGGCATCTGCAGTCTGACAGGAGTGATGCAGGTGACACAGAGGGGACAGAGTGAATATTTGCCCATCTTTGCCCAACAGAACTTGGGTTTAAGTCACAGGCGAGAGTCCAGTGATGGCAGAGTGCTCCCTCTCCCACTCATTTGCTTGCAGACTGAAAATTCTGCAGTCAAGGCAAAAAGACCCCAGAAATCCAGGGAAAAGGTTTGGCACGTCCCCAGTTGTTCAGCTCAACTATTCATCCCTTCTGTTTCACCTCATCAGCCTGTGGAAATGGGTATTCCAGACCAAGCACAAGCCTGGAGGACGTCACACCCAGAGTGGCACACAGGGATGTGTGGCCAGGGCTGACATGGATCCTGGTGATCCTGACCTTAGATTAGCTAAGGCAGACCTCAACCACTATGCTCAGGCAGGGAAATGAGAGAGGCATAAATTATCTCTTGTGCTAGGCTAATTCCTTCCCTCTGCGAGGAAATCCACGTCTCCAAATAAAACAAAGCTTCCTCCTTCCTTCCACAGTGCCTCCAAGCAGATGTTCATATGTTCCCTATTCTGAGTGCTGATAAAGCCCAGAAAGGTTATCTAATTACAGAAACAATACTTATTGGATGCACTAATGCTTCTGCAATTTTAATAGCAATATGATAGCTGGGATTTATATTATTTTCCTTTTCTGATTAATTATTTACACAGAGACAAGCATAGATTATTAAGTACGTGTGCGCTGTGCCAGGCTGCAGAGAGATTTTTTTTTAAAAAGAAAAGGGAAGAAACAGACTCTAAACTTTTTTGGAAACAATCCTCCAAGTGCTTTGATATGCTGTGATCCATCAATTTACATTTAGGCTCCTGGGACATTGGCTCAGAGCACAGACTTGATCCAGGACACTACAGGTAATGTTGTGACTTCCCAGTTTGGTAGCAAGTTACAACAGGGAGACAAAACACTGATCCAGGAAAGCTGTTTAGCCATAAGCCTAACCAAATGCCTCAGAGGAGTGCATGGCACTGGGAAATATCATCAAATTTAGGTTGTTTTGCAGTGACTGTTCATCTGCTCTCCATATAACATGTCCCAAAGGTGCTAATCAGGAGAAAATTTAGGAACAGCCAAGACTTCAGAGAGACGTGTGTCATCTACCTGACCCATTTCAAAGCACATCCACAAGTTCTTCAGCTAGACTGTATTCTGTTGGTAGCACACATTTCCTGTCTTTTTAGTAAAAAATCCTCAAACATCTGTCTAAAATTTACCATATTTTCCTAAGATCAAGTAATTCTTGGCGATTTGCCCCAATACACTTTAACAGAGAAGTGGGATAATTACTGCTAAATGGCAGCATTGAGCCTGACCAGCTATTCAGGTGGGATGATCTCATTTTCAATATTTCATTAAAAAAAATTCAAATTAGCTTAAGACACTCTTAAGGCTACAGATAAAATGCTGCCCTTTCTAGAAATCTGGAAACCATGGCCACTGCACAACCCTTCAGCTTGAAACACAAATCGCTTTTAACATCTGTGCAAATTCCTCCACATCTGTTTATCATTCTGCGTACCAAAAAGCACTTTGCTAACTTTCTGCAAATCCAGATGTTTCTACGGAATGCTGTTGTGGTGCAGTGGTAAAATTAATGAAAGGAAACTCCTAAGGAGGAAAAAACCAAATCTTTATGCTTATGTCATTAAATTAATTTGGGCTGGAAAGAAATTAATCCTATCAAGTTTTAATCAGGTGGGGACTTTGCTTTGATTTGTGAATAACAGTTTTAATAAAGGATATTTCACAGAACAGAAAAATCTCTAGTCCAAAATGCCCCACAGCTTCCTCCTCTGACTGGGAATTTCTGGTCATTAAAAAAAGCCAAGCCAAAAGCAGAACTATCGCTACCTACCTCATCTTCAGCTATGAGAACTTGAGTGAGAGGTCAGAAGAGAGGGAAATAAAAGTGAGTCCTTGGAAAAAAGGGCTGGAAAATCTAATTAGAGCGACTCTAAAATCCTAATCCCTGACACTGGAATAGAGATGTGCTCCCTTTCAGCTCCCAGACAGGAACTACAAGGGGTGATAGCCCACATCTGCATGAACACAGCTCCAGAAGAGGAAGAGATTCGGGAACAGAAAGCTGCATGTATCACACAACTCATAAAGGTCATGGCTTAGCTGTGGAGTTATTTCACAGCCACAGAAAGAGCCTTGATCCACATCAAAGGCTGCAGAAACATGGACCAAGGACGAACATCATCTTCTCCAAGACCAAGAGGGAAATCAGGCACTCTGGGAAAGAAGCAAGAACGGGGCAGATTCGTGTACCTGGGAACTGCAAGTGACAGTCTCAGTACCTTCACAGCCCTGGGTGCTGGGGAAGGTGACACACACCGAAGGGAAAGCACAAATACTCATGGATGGAAAGCAGAAACATTCCTGAATGGGCCCAAGTGCCCGTGGTGTTTGCAGTCATGCTGCAGCCTCGTGAGCACTGCAGCACCATCTTCCTTGTGCCAGCCAGCCCTGCTCCCTCAGCCACTGAGTGCTCTCTCCTGGAGCAGGACAGGGTGGGAGCCAGCACCTCTCTGCCTGAAAGGAGAAAAGGCAGATCTAGAACTCTTGCCCCCACTATTTTCTGGTGAGCACTTCACAATAGAGTAAATCTCAGGTAGCAATGAGCCCTGCTGTGCAGGGAAAAGCTGAGTGTGACTGAGAAACCCTTCCATCACACTGTCACAGAAAGCAAGTTCCCTGGGGCTTGAAGGAAGGCTGTGCCTTAAATGATTTGCTCTTTAATGGGCTTTTTCTTTGCAATCAGCATGTGAACTTTGAAAAACTACCAGTTTGGTTTCCAGAGTGTGCAGTCCTGAGCCCACAGAACCCATGCAGTTCCCCGTTCCCCCCGTCTGATTGGCAACCCTGCCAAAAGAGCCTCCCTGCAATTCCTACATTATGTATTGTATTAAAAATAATATGCTTCTGATTTTAGAAAGAGTTTTTAAAAATATGCCATTGAAACATCACCTCGCTAAAAGCTAAAAAAATGCATTTTTAGTAACAGAAATATGAGAAAAGAAGTCTGGAACGGGGCAGTTTGGCACACAGGAGCACTGCACACCCAGAGTCAGACGGTTCCTTTGAAACCAGAGGGATTCGGGGCACGAGAGAAGCAGTGGGAGTGGAGGATCAGGCCTGGCTTTGCTCTTTGCCCTCTCCAGAGAGAGGACAGGAGGGAAGGGAGTTCCTCAGGGTGACCTTGCACAGCTGCTTGCAGGGCAGTGCTGAATGTTCTCCAGTGCAATGCACACACTGCAGCAGGAACTGGGGGGCTCTGCAAGACCCAGCTTCAGCCACGGGAAAGGGCTTCAGCTGGGTGTGATGTGCAGGGAGGAGGCTTCCCACTGTCTGTCATCCTTGCCCACAGCCCCCTCAGAGCCTGCTCTCCATGAGCAGTCATGACTCAGGCTCCAGCACACACCTAGGACATGACAGATGTCGTCCCCCAGGTCACACGTGGAGTTTCCAGTGGACCAGAGCACAGAGCCAAGTCACCATCTGTCACCTTTACAGCTGGACCAGCCCTATTCCCCTTGTACCCTGCATCTCCCACAGGGATTTCTTCCTGGCCTCTTTCTCCAGAGGCCCAATTGCCATCAGCATTTCTCATCCTTTAGGAGAGATGCAGAGGACTGAGGCTGAGCAGCAGCCTCTAACCCCTTCTCCTGAAACAAGCTTAGTCTTTGTTGCACTGTATTTACTTCTGTTTTCCAAGACTGGGGAAAAGCAAACAATGTAGAAAACCTTTAATTTCACATTTTTCCCCAGCTGGTAAAAATGATAGCTGGATATGCACACATCAGTATAATCGTCTCCTAAACAAATGGCACAATGACAAACCGAGGGGGCGGGGAGAGGGGGAGCAGAGCACAAGCTGGTGTTTTCAATTTAGAAAGTATGCATTATTTACACTGCCATTATTCCACTCAATTTGAGTTCACGCTTTAGTCCTAATTTCAGTATAATCAAAGTCAATGAATATTTAATCAGCATTGCTTCCAGAAATTGAGTAATGCCATTAACATAATGTCCCCAGGACTTCAACGCCGATTTTCCTCAAAAGCATGGGACTTCCTGCCCTTTCCCCCATCACTTTAACCAGTTGATGCTCTGATCCCCACCTTTGCCAAGCTTGACAAGGTGGGACCTGTCCAAATGGGAGAAACACTCCCCAAATGCAGAGATGTGTCACCACTGATGCTGATCCAGCCCCAGGATAGGTAATAAAAGTAGAGCATTTCACTTCAATATGGCTCAGTATGGAAAAGCATCATAACAACAATAATCCATTTGCACTTCTGGAGTACCTTTCCACGGAGGGGCTCGAGGCATTCTGCAGGCATTAATTAATGCCTCCCACTCCCCTGCAAGGAGGACACTTATTTGTGTGATAGCTAATCTACAGATAGGAAAACTGGAGCATGATGAGGTTAAGTGCCTGGTTTACAGCCACCAGGAATCCAGTGGCATTTGGGCAGAAGTCTGGAGCTCTGACTGGCTCCAAGCTTCCTTTCCTAACCAACAGACTGTGCTGCTTCACTAAAATGAGATCAAGAAAAGCGGCAGTACCTATGAATATTTATGAACAATACAAAATTACAGCATAAAAAATTGTACAGACATTTCAGAGCTGCTAAGTGATGGCTCCAAAGCTGTATCTCTATGTGCACAGAGCATTCAGCAGTCAGTGCACACATGCCCCCTCCAGTGGGGCTGCATCTAATCTATCATCCTTTCTAACATGACTATCACTGTAATATCTCAGCAATGCCTTCAGCTGAAGACCTATCACAGCCTTCCATCTATCTGAGCTGGTTTATAAAGCTTTTCTCCATGGTGCTGGAAAATCTGTGGGGCATATTTTCTAAAATACTGGATACATTTCCCACTTTCCCTTCTGTAAGTCTAGATAGAGCTTTAATGCAACCTTTATCAGTAATGAGCAATCTCTTGTTCTCTCATAAAATTAGAATTAATCCTTTTTTATGTTTAATAAGGAAGGAAGAAAGTTCAGTTTTGTTCACACAACACATACAGTTGGGAAGTCTTAGGTTACATATAGAAAGTACTTTGAAAGTTATTCTAACCTGATTTTTTACAGGGTTTTGATAGTTTGGGATCATCACACTTTCATAAACTCTTCCATGACCAATTTCTTATTACATATCAGTTTACTGGTCCTGTATTTGTAAATCTATCCATTGTTCTCAGCAGGCTCCAGCATGGCACAGACTCACCTCAGTGCAGGTGTTCTACTCAGTAATGGCATTAAGGATCATTTTTCAACTGCTGAAGATTTCTGGGTTGTACAGGTGCATGTGGTATATGGAAAACTTCAATCCCCACCTCTGAGAGTGGCCTTCAAAAATATTTTCTCTACAAGTTTTGCAAAGTTGTTCAAGCTCAAAACCAATAATACAGATACATGCTTATTTTGCTGAATTACATCATGGCTGTGACCAACTCAAGCACAGTCCTGTTGACTTGGCCATGCATTTAGGCTGAGGCTGGCAAAGATAAAGTAGCATCTGACAAATTTACACTCCAGCCCCATGGAATTACCCTGATGTGGGTAAATATGAAGATCAAGTTTACAATCATTTAAAAAGTCTTATTCTTGACTCGTGTCAAGAGTTTGCTCTTGGAAATGGAATGGAGGAAATAAATGGTGCAGATGGAAGGATGCAGAGGGAATGAGGAAGTACTTTGCTGGAGCAGGAGCAGGGAGGTGTTTGTTGTAGTCTGGAGAAAGGTAGAGACTCGCTCAGCTCAGAAGCTCAAGCCAGCAGCCAAGAATAGCTTGTACATGTCACTGGCATCACAGAATGAAAGCCCCCCTATAATCTCAAGGATAGCACTTCTATAAGCCCAGGTAGCACTTTTCCAACCGATCTTGTCCTTAATAACAAATATTTTGAAGCCAGAAGATTAATGGTTCTGTGGAAGTGACATAGTCTCCTGTCTCTGGAATGAAGTTGTCTCAGCCAACACCCCCTGACACCTCCCATTTATCCTAATGGCTTTAAACATCAACCTTAGCAAACACCACTACCATCCTGGCTGAGAGGGAGCAAACCTAGCACCAGCTGTCTTCCAGCAGTAGCAGGAATTTTTATGAAACATAGAGGCTCTGCCCTGGAAAATCCCACCTTCACCGACTCCGACTGAAAACCAGCGACTCTGACAACATCTAGGGATACTTTCCTTTGAAGGGGAACAAAGCAGTCTCACACGTGTGGTGTGCAGCTCACCAACACACACAGAAGGGCAATCAGCTCTCACAGCGCTGTTGGGAAGCCTTTTCACAGCCCAGTTCTTGACAGGCAGAGTAAGAGTTAAGCTGGAGGGTGGGGGAGAAGCCAGAGGATTGCCATAACATATCATCAGTGGGACTATTAATAGGGTTCAGGTTATAACTTATTCATGAACTTCTGCACTTTTCACTCGTACAGTGTGGCAGGGTAACTCGGGAACACTTATGAATGACACTACTAATGCACCAAAGAGAAAGGAAACACAGTTCTGCTGCTGTTGCACATTAAACCTATATATTGCTCTTCAAGACCACAGCAGATCAGTCAAGCAGACATGGATACTGCTGTTAAAAGATCAGCCCTCAGAGCATCACTACCCCCGCTGGGTCTGGGATGCCTTTGGCAGATACACAGCGCATTAAATCTTTTCATCTTGGCAATACTTGCACAACTTGCTGTATGATTAGTGTTTCAGCAAACACTTATGAGCACTGTCAGACTCAACAGGCAGCACCTCTCCCCATGGCCATGGAGGCCCAGTGCCAGCCAGAAGGCACTTTCCTTGCTCTTTGAAAACTCAATGGAATTTGGAGCAATGGCCTTCCTTAGAAGTGCCACACCACAACTCACAGTAAACTGATGCTGACAAACTGGGCCAAAGCAAAGAGTCCAAAAAGCTTCACACCCTGAAAAATCAGCTCCATGTTTTTTGAAGTTCACCTCCATGGTTTTGAATGGCCCTGAGGGCTGGTGATAACAATCACTGGCACCAGGAGGTTATGGCTGAACAGGCAGCACCTGCAACATTGAAATGGAGCTCACAGAAATGTGAAGACTCAGGCTCCCATTGCTACTTCAGTTCCTGAAGGAACTGAAGACTTATACTATGGCACAAATAATTTAGGACCTGATAGAAATGGCAAAGGCGATGGGGTGTGTCAGTAGCAAGGCTGGGGGAAGAACCTAGCTGTCCCTAGGGACCGGGTTCATTCCTCTCACCTACACGCCTGGCAAGAGATTTAGCACTTGTCACTGGTCACTGTTTTATCACCAGTGTCTTAATTGTCTTCCTGCTAGTTAGCGCTCATTGTATGTTCTATTGATTGTTGTTTCCCCCCTAACTGACTGTGTGGTGGTTGGCTTCTTTAATTGCCATACTGAAAGGTAGTGTAAATTGTCCTACATCAACATTAGTGATGGTAAGAAAACCAGAGTGGTGCAAGGAATTTCAGTGTTAATACAGTGGGGAAACAACAAGGTCTTGGAATGCTCTCAGCCCATTTAATCCCCTCTCTCAGCCAATTCATCCTAACCTCCTACACCAAACATTAAAGTTTTCGCTTTCATATGCTGGATTCAGGTTCTGGTTTTGCCCCATATCCTGGTTCAGTCTTCATTAACGCAGACCATGGATGTACAGAGCCAACAGCACATCCTTTCCAACACACATGTGCTTCCCAGCTCCTCCTCCAGTTATCTGAGTCTGATCCAAGGCACAGAGGTCAATGGATATTTTCTTTAGACTTCCACAGACCTTTTGGTCCAGATCTTAAAACATTTAATGCTTCTCACAGACCTAAGGATTCAGACAAAGGACCAAGGGAGATTTTTCAAGTCATCTAATTCCTACTAATTAACTCAGCCATGTTAGAGCCTTTGAAAGTTTGACAAAGCACTCACAAGCATTTTTAGACAGTAATTGCTTTACCTGGCTCAGTCCTCCAGCCCCCATATTTGTAAACATTGTCTGCATATGTCAACCCAAACTCTTAATCCAGATACACAGGACAGGATGAGTCAGTCATGCAATACATTTAACTGTTCCAGACATGACAGAAGACTACGAGAAAAAAGATTAATTAAAGACCTGGACAAGGAAAAAAACCCTTTTTTTTCAGAAACCATTTAGCAATGAAAGGCACTGGGCATTATTTGGGGCTTATTGAATTCCCTTTCCTTAGAAGAATCCCAGTTCTAATTTAATCCTATTGAGCGGCAGTCAGAAGCCCACCAAGGGAGGAATTCCACTCATTTTAGCGAAACAGCCAAACCGTGGTGGGTTTGACAAAACCAAAAGACGGGATGCCTTTTGCCTGTTTTTGAAGGGTACTGTCACTGCAGCAGTCCCTGTCGCTGCCACTGCCTACTCCCAAGAATGCAACATCCAGGACCTTGCTTGTTTTCCTATTAAGGCAACAAAAGTGCTTTGCTTAATTTGTGTAAAAATGAAAATATATTTTCAAAGATGATAAACGGTCCTTTTGGCTCCTGGTGCTTCCTTTTTTTTTTTTTTTCCTAGTTTGTTTTCTTTTTTTCTCCTAGGTAAGAAAAAATCCCTCCCTTCCTGCACAAACATTCATGAGAGAATAGTTAAAGGTTCTTTTTCACACAGCTTTTCAAACAGTCAGTACAGGAGGTCCCATTTCAGCTGATGAGAATATGCTATGAAAACTTGTGTGTGCTACTCCTACATATCCTGACCTCCCTGTTATTCCTTCTCACCCCTCTTAGATGCAAAAAAAGCAACAGAAAAAGAGGAATCCCCCCCACAAAGCTTGAAGTCTATCGCCCAGCCTTCTCTAAATCACTTGAGTAGTTCTTACCATAAGTGAGGAGCTAAGGGAGACTATGAGTTATCCTGCCACATTTATAGGCCTTTCTTTAATTTCAGGACATTGCTCCTGAACTTTAGTGGAATGATTAGTGATGTGCAGCAGCAGCAGCGAGAGGAGGAACACAGCTGAAGCCCGGAAAGCCTAGGGATGCAATCCCAGACATCTTCAGATTCCCCATCCCCAACAATATCTGCTGTGAGCACCAATTCATTAGATTGGTGCAATCTCTTCAGTAACAGCCCCAGCCTGTCCCAGCTGCCTCCACAAAGCAGCTTGTTAAACCCTTACAAGTCGGTGCAGAACCAATTTTCTCAGGCTTCATTGTTTCCCAGCACTAACCTTATTAACCTTTTAGGCACAGCAAAAGGTTTGTTTATTTGCTGAAACATCTGCTTTGGATTGAAGCGATAAGGAGTGTGGCAGGAGCGTGTGGAAAAGGGAGGGACATCTCTCAGCAGTGCTGGCCGGGCCTGTCCCAGGCTGCTGACAGGGCACAGGTCCACCAGCCCTGTGAGAACAGCCCAAGCAGGCTCTGTCTCAGGACCTGAGGAAGTGCCAGGTTTCGTTGGGCTTTTTTCAGAGGAGACGGATGCAGGAGTTTCTATTTGCATGGGTCCTGCTGCTCTGGGCAGATGTTCTGCTTGGCTTCACTTTGCTCTTTCATCTACAAACAGACCAACTCACCTCCCTGTCCTTCTGAGTTCTGCATTTCTGTGTGCCCAGGGCTAACACTGTAGCCAAACTCAGCCCATGTCTTTAACTTCTCCTAAACCTTAGACAAAGTCACAATTCTTTGTTTGTCTTCCTGCCACCTCTTTTATGAAGCTGTCCCTGTTGTTCCCACACCACCTTGGATCCACTTGTCTCTGAAACCAGATTCACACTTGGCAGCTTGAAAAAGAAGAGTACACATGCACACACACACGAACCAGCCTAATCCACATCTAATTCTAAAGAGCTGATGGCTACTTGAGGAGCAGTTCACTTTATAAATGAGAATATATGAAATACTGAGAGGGCTGCTCAGTATTTCTGCAGCTTTGTGCAATGCTCAGGTATTCTGAAGTATTTCTATCTTTTGACAGTTTAAGCAAGACCAGTTTCTCTGTCTGAATGCCTTTAACTTCCATCTTCCTCCCAAAACAGAGGTCTATTCTTCCCATGCCTTCTAGTTCAGTCTCATCACCTATTGGAAATCCCACAGGGAGAAACAAGAAATAAGTATTCTCCTTTAACCACAGTTTTCATGTCATGTCCTGTATGTGGTACTTGTCAACATTATTCAACTGCAAACTTCTTGCACCTGATCTGATGGCCCACATTATTTCCTAGCTCTGCCTTATTGTAGGAACATGAATAGAGGAGGTGGCAGAGGTTCTTAAAACAAGAAAGGGAACAGAGACAATCTCCGGGAGATTTATATCTGCATTTTGAGCTGCCTGACAAAAGTTTGCAAGCATATTTTGCCTGTGAACAGCACACTACCCACCACATCTGAAGGTGCCAAAAAAGCAAGCTTGGAACACACTCAGGGGAAGGACTGAGCTGAAAAAAAGCCAATTCAGTATCTCTCTGCTCACAACAACCAACAAGCACATAAATGAGTCTTGCACTCTTCTTTCCTCGTCTTCACTCTGTGGCCATTCTCCAAAGAGAAGGCAGTGTGATGAGCCAGGCAAAAGCAAAGCAAAACACCCCTGTTTCAAGATCTCATTAACTGGGAAGCTAATAAGTGCACTGAAGCTTTCATTCCTCAAGCTGAAACAGAAAAAGTTAAGAGGAAAAAGAAAATACTTTCAAAGTGTCAGAGTCTTTTACTTCTCATCTTTAACAGTGCCTCTGTACATCTTTAATATCTGATCCTCAACATGAAACACTTGGGAGCAAGGTTTAGGGAGCCAGAACTTACTGGAGTGCTTACATCCACATTTCAAAACCCAAAGCCTTTCCACAGAAAATAAGATGATTGAAAAACTGCGTGAATTCTCTCCCCCATATAATCTAGAAGCTTATTAGCTATTTTTTGACTCTTGAGCCATTAAGGTTTACTGGCTCCATGCCTTCACTCTCATCTCCTCTTTCTCTGGGCCAAAAATCTTCCTTAGTTTTCCTGCCCCAACCTCCTCAGAACTTCACCCTTCATCTCTGCAGTGGAGGGGAGGAAGGCAAGGAGCCAAGGAGCTCTTTCCTACAGCAGCTAGAGGGGGTCAGAGATTTAAATTTACCCAGAGGACAGAGATACAAAAAAAAAAAAAAAAAAGCCCCCCCCAGAAGCAACAAGGGAGATTCAAACCTTC
>NW_008240027.1:1541599-1552103 GCF_000691975.1 Corvus brachyrhynchos | reverse complement strand
AAATTTACCCAGAGGACAGAAAAAAAAAAAAAAAAAAAAAAAGCCCCACCCAGAAGCAACAAGTGAGATTCAAAGCTTCGTCTTTGTTTCAAGAACAAGAACTAAGTCAAATACCTGTGACTGTGACCACGGGATCCTCCCACCTTCAGAAAAAAACAAAGCACCTGAACACGATGGTAAAGACTTACACAGGTTATAGTTAGCAAAAGGGTCTTTCTTTTACACAAAAGGAAAAGTAATCCTAAGGAAAGTAGAAGCCTGATTAATTTTTCAAGTTATCCACTATTAAATAAATACAGGGCAGAATCAATGGCTTCTGCTGAAATTCAGCAAAACTTCCTTGGCATTTTGGAACATCCCTTTTAATTTCCACTGATTTTTTTCTCTTTCAAACTAAAATTATTCTTTTTTTGAAGAATTGATAATCAAAGACCATAATTCCTCACTTACATGTTTGTTTGCTTCCAGCTTCTTAAGATCATTGTACTTATGTCTAAAAATAATCACAAGTGCTACTAAAAGTGGAGATAAATTCTAAGCAGCCTAGCAAAGCAATGCTCCTAAACAATAGTCAGTGTTCATAAGCAATCCTATGACAGCAGATGTGATAAAGAATTAACTATTGCTTGTACTGTCTCAGGACTTCAGATCACTAACAGAGTTGACCCAAATCATCTGCACAAGGCCCTGGGATACACATGATCCCACTTTTCAGAAAGTCTCTCCACTCCAGTTTATGTGGTAGCACTTTGCCAAAGCTAAGAAAACTTTTCATTTGCCTAAACTGGAGCCTAGTAGGCATTGTTTATTTTTGTCTCCTGAAAGTGCTTCTATTACTTAGAAATCTGATATTTAACTGGGAGCTCAGGCCAACACCCCTCAGTTTCCAGGGAAGAGAAGGGCTGGGGTACCCTTCAATGCCCTAGAGATACCAGACTGGATTTTTTTTTTTTTTTTTTCTCCAGTTAATGTTTAAACATTTTTAAACTGACATGGAAAGAGGCATTTTTAAGATACTTGAATTCCTTTTCTTTTCTTAAGGTAAACTAAGGACACCTAAACACACCCATGAAATTTGGGGTCCAGTTATGTGCCTTTAGTGAGCTGTAAAAAGATTTGGCATAAAGAGGCCGACCACACAACAAGACCGTGCCAAAGGAGAAACCGAAACTCAGGGATGGCCAGATCCTTATCTCTTAAACATCTCTGTAAAACAGTGAGAAAAATGCATAGCCCCAGATCACCCCAGCCCCTTGTCCAGCGTGCCAGGAGCGTGGTTGGGATTGCTGTTACTGCCAACCATGGAATTGCCCAAGCAATGACATCATTCATCACTGTCATGGAAGCCCGGTGTTTTTGTCCCAGGGAACTGAAACCTGGTGCCCAGGAAGCAACAGTGGGAGCTCGAGTTCCCATTCCAGAGTTCCCATTCCAGAGTTCCCATTCCAAAAGCAACATGTGCCTCTGGCTCAGCTCCCTGCCCTGGAGAGCCTCCTCTGCTCTGTCCTGTGGCCACAAAGGTCACTGCTGGAAGGGAAGGCTCAGTCTGTTCCCCTTAAGCCAGACAGTGTCTGAAGCTTAAGAAAAGCTTTACTTCCTCTTGTGCTTTTTCTAATTTTCACTTTGGGTCACTTCCCTTTCAGTGGTAGAAGAGGCAAAAGGATTCACCCTGGCTGATGGAGTCAGCTGCTGACAATACATTACACTTAAAATTCCTTTTTATATTCTGCTTAGACACACTGTAAAAGAAGAATGGATATCCCGAATAATTAAAATATGTTTAATTTGCATGGAGCTCAGGGCATTGTTCTGACATCAAACATCACTGTCAACCATATGTGGAATTTCAACTGCCAAGTGCTTCATTTATGTGAAAATTAGCTTAAGTGTACAAAGAATGAAAAATTTATGATTATTTCACATTTTAATAAATGCAGTGCTATGCATTAATTTAGACTTCTAAAACAATTTTGACAGTGACAAGGGAATCCTTCACAGACTAAGTGCTGCAGCGTGCTGCGTTTCACATGTCCTGCGGAATTATGTGGTGGAGTGTTAAGGCAGTTAGATTTTTATGTTTTTAAACAAAGATATTATATGACTATATCACTTAAAATACTGCTTCACTCTTCCCCCTGTGCTCCCATGAGACGGCACAGAACCTGTCAATAGCTGGCAGACAGTTCGGCATCTCGCATTACACGGAAATGTTTGCAGTGAGAAAAAAAAAGTGCATATATTACATTGTTCAATATAACAGGCATTGGCAACCTTCCCCAGACTTTTGTTGTATGGGAAAAATCACTTGGGTGGTGACAGATCTTCCACAAGGTGCTAAGATCTGGTGCCAGTGCATTATTTTTCATGAGTGTCTTCTGTTCTTCGTAGTAAAACACAAAGTTGCACCACCTCTCACTCCTTGTAGGCCATGGGGGATTTCTCCAAGCCTAAATGGGAATCTCACAACATTTTTGGGTCTGGGGTACCCCAGACTGAGAGAGGAAATATTGGCAACACCTCACAAACTGTTCCTTCTCTTGGTCCAACCAGAGGTCCCCTTCAAATGGCACTTTTCATAGAATGACCAACTTTGCATTTTGCTTGACAAAATTAAAAAAGCACTTTTGTAAACATGGAATCATAGAATCATCGACTAGGTTGGGTTGGAAGGGACCTTTAAAGGTCATCTGGTCCAGCCCCCTGCAATGAGCAGGGTCATCTTCAACAAACGTCTGAAATTCTTTACAAACCCCCTGACTCAAAATACAAATGACACAGAGAAAGAAGAGGATTTTAGCCATTGTCAGCCCACATAAGTCTGACTTTTGTGCTTTGCAAGATCTGGCATTTACAGTCATGTAGAACACAGTACACTCCCCTCTCTGCATGTATTGCACGCTCAAAATCTACATTAAAAGAGGGTTATTAACACCATCCTGCAAGAGTTCAGAAAAGAGACCAAAACCAACTTCATTCTGCCATTTCCTAAGGTGGGGCTCTTTGAACAAAGCTCTTTGGTGTATTTCCATTTCTTCTTTTCTTTCTTTCTTTTTTTTAAAAAAGCAAACTTATAAAAATGGAAATTCTATCACATAGCCTCACCTTGAGCATAGATGAATTATAAACAGGGTTTGATCCTTCAGATCCACCTAGAGCTCCCAGCATGTGAGCTTATCTAGTAACCAAAAGCAGCAAAAAGCCTTCATCCTATCTGAGAATCAGCTCTGAAAGGAGATGAGATCAGACACATGCTTTGCTATTGGCTTTTATGACTGTTTCCTGACAGCAAAATAGTACTAAGAATAAAGAACCTTAAGACCCATTCCAGCTGCTTTAAACAGGTATGATCTGGCAGGCACAGCTACTTCTGTAAACTCTGGATGGTGAGTCCAAATCTCCACTTCATGTCTGGTTACTTCTGGCTTGTGTTGTCCGAACACAGACCTCAGTCCTTTGTTGCAATAACACCAAGAGCAGGACTAAGCTCTGCTAGGACAGGAGCAAACTTTTGCTCTGTGTCTCTTTGGTGTAAGAAAGCTTGGCCTGGCACAGGAATGAGTCACTTAGAAAATCTGCTTGCTGGCTATTGAAGAAGCAAATGCTGTACATGTTTATATTGCATTTTGCAGGTCCACACAACCAGCACGTGGCCTTTTGGGTTAATGCAGGAATGGCCACTCTCTGTAGATGGGAGCAGAGCCCAGGACACTGCTGGAGTGCCCCATGTGTCATAGTTTGGTGGTTTGGATGCCACCAGCCAAGCACAGACCGTCACTTCTGGGCTGGGTGGGCAGGCACAGGACAATGTGGTCACCTGCCATGGGCCAGCTGCTCTCTCGGAGGGGTCTGCATGGAGGCAGAAGGAAATCGAGGGAGGAGGGAGGTTGCTGGTACCCTTGGCTTTGCAGAGAGAGCTGGAGAGTGCTGTGGGAAGACACTTTTCCAGAGAAACCTTCACGGGACCTAGAGGGTCCCAAATTACCAAGAGAGCCAGCAGCTCTGCTGGCTCTGCATGGTGCATTCTCAGCCTCGGTCAGTAAGAAGGATGCCTTTCCATGAACACTTTTGGCCTGAAACTGAGGTGAATCCCTCCCCCTTCTCTGCAGCTTGTCCTGTGACCACTGTAAGAAGTCACTGGAGGCAGAGCTGTCTGCTCACACTGCTCCCCTCAAGTGCTCCCTGCCAGCCTGACACCAAGCAGGGACCAAGGAAATGCCACCTGCTTTGCTTAGTCCTCCCTGCCCCTGCTCTAATGCCTCTACAGCCCTCAGGCTAAGAGTTTGCACTCCTTCGCTTAGTGTCTGTCACAGAAAATGCAAACAAGAAAATCAATGTTTGGGGTTTTTTTAACAAGTTATTTTACTGACATTCATGCTGCAAGTGCAAGGTGGTGTTTGATAACACTGGCCTACCAGGGCACGCAGGGAAATACTGGTTCAACAAAAGCCCCCCGGGATGAGATGATCTCCATGGACTTTACACTGGATAGTAGATATCTCATAACTTAAATAATCACCTCAAGTGGGATTTCAAATGTATTCTGCTCTAGTCTTACTGCATTTCCAACACAAATTGAAGATAATTTTAAGCACTGATTTGAATAGAGACATTTATGAGTCTTAATATTTCTCCAACACTTTTTACTAAGCTTTTGTGCAGTCTGTAAGTCAGATGAGAGTGGTATTTGCATATTTGTAAAATAGCACGTGGATCATTTTTATCTGGAGAATACAACTGAAAACTGCCGTCAGAAATTAAAGGAAAATCTGGAAGTATGCATTTAAAAGCAGATGAGGGGCTGGTCCTTTATTTGGCTATCAATTGGTGTGGAATAAAACTGTATGAATTTATTGGGGGAAAGATTTATTGTGATTCGAGGACCACAGTGGGATGTTTCCAGCCAGATGAAATCGAGATCATTCTGGTGTTAAATATTTGCTGGAGGAGGTTAGGCCTTCAACCTAATACCAGCAGGCTGCCCCAAGGAATTGTTCCTAACTGCAGAATATTTTGTCAAAAGCACTATCATCACATGCAATTTTCAAACCAGTAACAGTAAACCACAGGACTGCAGCTGGGGAGGAGGAAAAGGCAGTGAAAAGGCTGCAAAAAAGATAAGGAAAAGGGAGCTTGCAGCAGCCAGGAGACCAAGGCAGGAGCAAAGAGGGGCACCTTTTGTTTATATCAGGGGTGACCAAACCTGAACTTTCCCTCCCCGTTTTGCAGCACCAAGGCAAGCCAGCCACACACAATTTTGCCTCCAAGGTCTGAGCAGTTTGAAGCACGTGCATGGGGGTATCAGTAATGAAACACCCTCTAAGGAGGTTGCAGAGGCAGGGGAAGGAGATGGAGCTGAAGATGGCAATGGGCTGAGGGAGCAGAAGGGACAAAGCAGAATCAGGACACACTGAAACTTCACAAGTGAGACTCTCACTGTAAATGAAAATGAACTGAGAACTTGACAGTCACCTGTCAGATGCCAAAACAGGAATTGTCTCTTCACCCCATCGATTTATATGGCCCCACACACTGCTCCAGAGCAGTAAAAATATTACGGGTTCTGTGCAAAAAAGGCTGCTGAATGATGCTGCTCATATTGTGGGGTCACGGTTTCTGCACTAGCCCAAGGCCATAGTCCAACAAGACTTGAGAAGACAAAATTCATGAGCTGTAAACTCCTCAGAAGCAATCAAAAGGCAGCCACTACTCAGGTTAATTAATGCCTTTGGTCACCACCTTTTCAGTGAGCATACGCATGCCCAAACAACAATATATCCACAGCTACAAATAGAGCACAGGCATAATGCCTGGAGGAACCCTGGGTGGTTGTACAACCTGGTGATGCAGAATATTCAGCCAAGCCCTACCGAGAATCGTTAAGTTTGGAAAAGAACTCCAAGATCATCAACTGAAAACCACCTCGAACAGCGGCCCAGCCTCAGTAAGGTTGTCTGGACAACTCCTCTACCTCACTCTCCACAGGAGACACAGGCAGAGGTACACACAGCACAGCTAAACCATGTTTACTACCTGGCAGATGAGCTAAGACCTATTTAAGTTTCCACCCAGGGTCTGTCCCACCCCCAGCACATCCCCTTCCTGAGTGTGCAAACAGTGCCACGTTCACACTGGGGGAATCCCCGGTGGGACGGTGCGCAGGAGGTCCTGCAGCAGTGACAAAGCTGGGCTTGTGCCCCTAATCCTCCAAGCAGGAGGCAGAGGATAAACTCAGTCACTGGAAAACGGATGTTGAACACATCCTTCCCACACCTCCTGCCAGCTGCTTAGCAGGGCTGGCATGAGATTTGCAGCCAGCTGCTAACTTTGGTGGGAGGTACAATGCCACAAGAGCAGGTAGATGGAACAGGGGCAATCTGTCAAGGACTTCAGAGAAAAAAAAAAGAAGAAAAAAAAAAAAAGAAAGAAAGAATTAAATAGAAAAAGGAGTTGGGGGATAATCACAAAACAAGTATTTTTAATGGTTGCTGGCAGAAACCCCAACCCTTGTATTTAAATGGCTTTTTTAATTAAAAAACAGCAGGCTATGAATGCTAATCTCTCTGAGCAGAAAGCTCCTGATGGTTTGCCTGTTTCCAAAGACTAAATCAATCAGCAAGAAGGCTAACCCCATCTTGGGAACAGGCATTTCAGAAGGGCCTCAACTTTCAGAGCCCATGTGTGCTGCACTCCTGAACACACAGGCCAAGGTGTAAACTAGCACCCAAACTGCAACATTCACAAAACATGTCCAACAGGGCTTTAACTTTTTTTTTTCCTAGATCTGATCTGTCTTTCCTTGTTACTTCAGAATGGGTTTTTTTGAGCTAAAAATATCAGTGAAGGCTTGCCAGGCTAAAATGTGCAGTTTGAGTCCCTAAGTGTTTGGGTAGGGAATATTCCAATTGCTCCACATTTTTGCCTATGTAAACTATTTAACTTGCAAATCAGAAAGCAATGTTGTATGACACACTTGGGTTTTTCTTGGAATCTCAGCAGACATGCAGAGAAAAAAAACCAGCATATAACCAGGAGAGAGAAAGAGAGAGGAGAAGAGAAAAAGAGAGAGAGAAAGAGAGAAGGATGTCAACCATGTAGTACAAAAATAAATTGTTAGCAATTTTCTATGAACTGAGTTTTCCCAAATGTAAAGCAATTTAACAATTTTGTGCCATTGCAATTCACAGGATCTGTGGGTAGAAGGATTTTAAAGGAAAATCCAGCCCTATTCTATTCTGAGTCAAGAATTATGTGTCATTTTGTTTCTTTCCCACATTTTCTATTTGTAAAAAGTGTCAGAGAAAGGAAGCCTCACTGGGGAAGGCCACCAGCAGGAAACAGCATAAGAAATTCCTGGTGTTGCAGAGCAGTGGAAGGCTTCCTAACCTGGCGCTGCCAGGACTCAGATTAACTGGGTTGGAGCATCCTTTCTCAAGTCCCAAACTCCTGCGCCTGTTTCCAGCTGGGCTGTCCACCCTGCTGCACCTGGGGAAGAGGTGATGGTGTCCAGTGGCACTTGGGGCTGTGGGCACAGGGACAAAGGACATGCCCTGAGGCTGTGTCTCAGCCCAGCTCTGCCTCTCCTGGGCTCAGGGTTTACAGGTCTCACTGTGCTGCCTCTCAGGCACAGCAGCAGTAGCTGGATGTCCACGTGCAGGGAAGGGGAATTTACAGAGACCAGAGTCAAGGAGCAGCAGCATGGCAGGGCTGTGCTCCACGTGTACTCAGGACACTCTCCAATCCATGTCAGTAAAACCCAACAATAAGCCCTGTCTGTGGGGACATTCCTCCTCCTCCTTCCTTTCACCACACTCCTCTCCCTTGCCTGGGATGTGCTCCCTGCTGTTGCCTCCTTGCCCAGGGATGGATCTGCTGCTGCTTCCCCTCCAGAACTGTGTTCCCAGCATGTGGCTCATGGAAGAAAGTGTGGTAGAAGGGCTGGGAAATTCCCTCCCTGCCAAGGAGCACTTGAGCCGTGTCATGCACACCCTCACTTCACCCCCCTTTTTCACTGCCAGGGCAGCCTCTGAGCCATCAGTGCTGGGCAGTGAGGCAGCCAGCAAGGAGCGACTCTCAGCCTTCTCTGAAAGCACGAGATCCCCCCTGGCACACACAAATGCTTCCCTCCCATCTCCAAAGAGAGCAGATGCTGTGCCAGTCTCCTGGCCTCCGCTTCCTGTCCCCACACTGCGACGTCATTTCTTCCTCCTCTGTCATTGTGCCAGCTCCTGCTGGTGGAGCTGCCCTCCCAGACACTGCACCCCAGCCCTCCAGCACACACATCCATCTCCAAGCACTCCGTTAAGGAAAGCACCTTCAGAATTAGTTGATTACACAGTTTGCACTGGAGCTGGGGAGTGCATAAACCCACTGAGTTCTTTGCAATGCCTGGGCTTTTCTTAACTGAGCATGCCTTGCTCAGGCAAACCATGTGTGGGAGAAGAAACCAGCACAAATCCACAGGATGCAAAAAAAAAAATCCAAATATTATATATATATATGCATTTAAGTTAACCCAGTCTGATGGTCTCATGAGGGACAGAGATTCTCAAGAAATATTTTGTGCCAAGTTTCTAGAGAGAAAGAGGAGATAAACAGGACCATCACTGACGTGCACATCTTTTCCAGCATCTGGCTGCATCAGGACCCATGGCTTCTGTAAAGTTCCTTCAAAGGCAGGGAGAGTTTACTCTCTATCAAGGCTATCACTGAGACAAGTGACAAGTGACAAGCCTCAAAGATATCACCACACACTCTGCGTGACCACACTTGATGTGCCTGGTTGCTTTGTACAGCGCATGTCATGACTTTGAGATGCCCTGTAAGACTCAGTGATGAAAGAAGCTTTGCAGAGGTGCTATTCAAATTACTGCCTGGGTGCCCTTTCCTTAAATCAGGCTAAGCTTTCCCTAGGATCAAGGTAGGGAACAGCTCCAAGGAATTTCTCTGCAAATTCATTTTGCAGGATGCTGATTTCTCATTATGAGAGAACACAAATCCATTTGACAAGAAATGTTCTCTTTCCATCCTCATTTTGTTTCACAACCTATGGCCTAAACCTCAGGTGAATTTTCAAATAAGCCAGCGCTCGTCCTTGCAAAGGAACCTCTGCAGGAAACAAACACGGAGAGCACATTGGAGTCTTTTGTGTTATTGCCCAGTGCAGCAAGAGAGCTTAGGAATACCTTGACGAAAGCCATGTGTGCCCCTCATTCTGCATGCAAAAAAACCAAAACGTTTTGCAGATTTCTATGAATTGTGCCCCACAGCCTTGCCAAGTTGTTCTTTCCCCCCTTTCTCAGATGGGGAAACCTGAGGGATGGCTGATGGGAAAGCAGGCCTGTGGAAACTCCCAAGTGATTTGGGGGCTAGATCAAATGAAATCTCCTGTACTTCAAGAACTAGACCACTCTGTGCTCCAAAACCAATAAATTGATGTTTCATGCAGTGATGGCTGACTTTATACATTTTGCATTCAAGTATCACACTGACACTTGCCATTCTTGGCACTGAGGAGCTAAATTTATCACTGTCTTCTTTAATATGCCCTAGGAAAGACAGAATCAGAGATGTCCTCCCGCCCGGGTTGCAGCAGCTCCCTGTTGTTAATCCAGCCACGAAACAGCCACACCAGAAATCCCTTCCAGTCTGATTTGCTCTCTCCATTGAACAGCAGCGTGTGGATCAAACAAGCCCGAGCAGCTTGCTGTCCACCTGCTTCTCAAGTGCAATGAAGCAGAATAAAACTACTCTGACAATTTGAAAGGGGACTACAACCAATTTAGAAGGAAATGATTGCACAGAGTCCAACCCGGTGCCTCGAACGGCGTCACGGAGCAATCCTTCATCACTTAATGTGCTGGGTCTGTCACTCTGCTGATTTCAAATGAGTTTAGGTAAACCAGTTCCACAACCATGATTCACTTTAAAACACTTCCACTCCAGGGCACCACTCTGCATCGCTGGTACTTTTATGCTTTCAAAGAGTACTTCTACCATGCTCTTTATTTCTTGAAACAGACTTATAGAAACTATATGATATAGATAAAATATGGCAAATTCAGCCCCTTTGATGACCAATAATCTTATCTCCTTATGAGAAACAGGAAAAGCTCTGGTATGGGTGTAACCACCAATATGTTTACCATACCTAGACCTAGTTCTCCACCTATAACAAATCTATGTTAGTTAGGAATGGAGTAAACCACACTGGGAGTTAGTTATACTTAGCTAAGACTGATCCTTAAACCTCTGGATTTTCAGATGAGAGAGTCACATTTTTGTTTGGTTGAACACTGTTGACCTAAACATCACTTGCTGTCATGGAACTGCATTAAGTATTCCTTGACTTTGAGACCCAAACTACAGTTCAGCATTTTCTTAGGTACTTCAGAAAGAAGCTTGGTTGTAGCATTTCATCCTGAAGTCTCTAATGCCATCCACAAGTTAATTTCTTTGCCAAGAATCAAGTCAGTCCATGTCCCTCTGTTCTCCAAGAGACTGCAGG
>NW_008240027.1:1534201-1541398 GCF_000691975.1 Corvus brachyrhynchos | reverse complement strand
AGGGTAGAGATTTCCTTTCTTTAACAGCTATATGGCTACAAGCTGTATAGCTACAAGTTCCATGGCTAGAAACTTCAAACGCTTCTGCAAGGAAACATCACAGAAAAAGCACATCCACAAATTATCTTCGGCTTTCCATATCCTGTAAAGGAATTTTTGTTTGAAACTAAACTGAATGTCTTTTTCCAAAGGGAAAAGCACCAAAAAGCTGCAGAAATAATGACTAAGAGAAGTGGGCTTTTTTTCCCACAGAATTTGAAAAGCAGAAGGAACCATTAGACTGCATTGTCCAGCTTGTAACAAAGGCCCTTCCTCCCATTAAATTGCCACACACATTTAACTTCTCAGTGCTTCTCATGGCATTAGGCTAATTACCGACTCGTTAGGGCCTCCAGTCTTACCTGTGAGGTGGAAAATGAAGTCTAATTCCATGATGGTGCTGCCCTCCCTCCTAATAAAGTCCAGCAAGGTTGGGAACAGAAGTATCTTCAATGTTTTCAGGTGAGCACTGTTCCCAAAGTGAACCAAAGTCATATTTATTATCTTTTAGTCTGCCTTCTGGAATTTTAATTAATAGAACTCCATCTGTACCTAACTTTTATCTGCAAATCTGACAGCTGTAATAAAGCAATACTGTACATTTTCCCTGGTTCTGGTGTTATTCAGGCTGGGGTAAGAGGAGAGAAGAGCCAGTCTGCAGGGCAGAGACCGAGGGCTGCCAGCTGGATAGGTCAAGGGGGAGGCACCCCAGCCCCAGTACTCGCAGGAGCTCTCCCAGCCAAGGGCTAACCAGGTCCCATCCTTCCTCACCTTCCAGATCAGATGTTCCAGACACTGTGGGTGTGGGGTTTGGACCATGGGACTGGGAAGTCAGGGGATTCAGACTGCAGGGAGGCCATGGCACAGAGCCACCAGACTGGAGCCATGGTGGAAATCCTCTGCTCCAGGGAATTGTGGAGGGAAGCACAGGCAAAGCAGCATCCTCATGTTTTGGACACATCTGGCTGCCACTGCACAGTGTGCTCCTGTCACTGAGGCACCTGCTTCATGAATGCCTGTGAAGAACAAGAGCTGTGCTCATCCTCCTCCCCACCACCATGGGGTGAGGAATCCATCCCTGCCCTGACTCCCTGTACAGGGTCAGACCATGAATTTCACCTCACAGAAACCAGATGTTCTCCGTGGTCTCCCAGTCACTCCCTTTTTAACTGGGACATGTCCTGGCAGCTTCCCTCTGGTGCCTGTCGGAAGCTCTGGCTGCAGCTGCAGAGCTCACTCTGTGCTTCACCAAGATCAAACTGGGCTTTCAATGACATAATTACAGTCCTACATTAAAATGTTATATTTAAATGATCTCATTCTTCATCAGAAAAGGATATCCCTAACCAAAACAAATTCTTCTATATCATTTATTGTATTTAAGATAATTTAATTCATGCTGGAAGGCAGCAAATGAATAAATTCCATAGCACTTTATTTAAACATTTTTGAACAAATCTTGAAAGATGTTTTCATTTAGCTGAAAGCAGACTAATAGCAATTTTTTCCTCTACCACAATAAAAAATATGGGTTTCTTTTTATTGCACTTGTTAAAATAAATGGCATTTTTAATAAAGACTGTCCCCATAAAAACATATATGATTTGATCACATTATGAAATAAATGTCATGTGAGATTATACATTTCAAAGCAGACAGTTTATGTTCCTTTAGTTATTAAATTCAATCAGTTTTACTTCTTTTTTTTTTTCCTGAAGGCAGGTATGGTTTTGATTAAAATGTGACCCCAAAAGGAGAATGATTTTAGTGAGAGTGCATTTTCATTTTTTGAAGGTTTATCTACCTTCCCATAGGAACTTAGAAGAAAAAAAAAATATGGCTTTCAATGGCAGAATTAAAATTTGGTTTTCTTTGACTGACATTTTTATTCCCAAGAAGACCATGTTACAGCACAGTGCTGAGTGGAAAACTTCAACCTAACTAACTAGATACTGTGTTTTTAGCCCATGAAATGGGTCTGATGTTACAAATAATCCTGGTACCCATCACCCTCGTACAGAAACACGAGTCTGTGCCATCAGACCAGGCTATGGCAGGAGACTGCCTGTGGCAGGGAACCACACTGGTCACTGCCCATGGGACTGCAGGGAATTTTGATTTCCTCCAGGAACTACCTGAGAACTACTAGATATGAACATGGGAGTGCAGGGAACCAACCAGTGGCAGAAGTGACCCACAGGACTGTATTCAAGGCTCCATACAGGCTGGCATTTACTCCACAGGCCTTGGATTGTGCTCTGACCGACAGCAAACCTCTGTTCCTGTCTCTGATTCTGCACCTCCTGCCCACCACAACCCCACCAGGAACCCCTGTTTGCTGAGGAACGTGATTTAAGCTCCAGTCCCTCCTTGAGAGGCCCACAGGTCAGAAGCTGGCCCATCTCTTAGACAGAAGTTGGATACTTGAGTGGTCTGGCCTTTCCTCCTGGCGTAGGCTGCCTCTAGCACCCATCTCATACAATACACCCATGGTCACTACAGTGGAACACTGGCTGGAAAACAGTATAGGAAAACAGCCTATTTTTAGTCTGCCCAGAATTCCCATTGCTGATTTCTGGATCTTTTCCCTCGTTTAGGAATGCAAAAACTGGTGCACTTTGGAAAGAAAGGCTTGGTGGTGCCCTTGAGGTCTCACTCGCAACACCAAAGGCACAGAAGCTGGATCTGCCAGCCCCAGGATGTGGCTATCACTCTTCAGACACCGAATTTCTCTTAGGTGTCTTTCTAAAGCCCTCCATCCTTTTCAGACACTTTAGCTACACAACAGTCTTGTTTCAACAAATGAAGCTCCTGTTAAAAATCACTGACAACACGGGTGTCGGCTTAATAAAGAAATTACTTTTAATCTAAACATCACCATCTGTCAGGCCCTGAAAAGGAAAAAACAAGAAAAAAATGTGCAGTGATGCACAGCCGTGGAGCAACATTTGAAAGCTCACATCCCAGCTCTCACCGAGCATGAACGCTGAATATTAAACAAACACCTGAAGCTACATGTGCCACCACCTAAAACTATCACTTCATTTTCTGTTACGTGCTGTGACTTACGGGAAGCATCGCAGGCACCGCCATCTGTGTCTCCTTTAATTATCCATGGGGAGTGCACACACGATACTTCACAGCTCATTCAGGAGTCGGGGGTGCCACCAGGGCAGGGCACACGTCCGAGGAGCTTGTCCTGTGCCCGGGGTCAGGGCCATGTGTGGTCCCCAGGAAGCACAGCAGGAGGGGTCAGGCTGCACTGCAGGGACAGGTATGGCCTCCCCTTGGACAGGGAGAGCTGAGGCTCCCTGCCTGACATCTGCACCCACCCCAGGACCTGCTGACTGCTGAGGGTGACACTTATTAACACCCTGGGCCAGGTGGTGGCTCCTGCTCAGCTGCTGGAGGCAGAGCTATGCAAGGATAAAGAGGGGAGGATGCAGATCAGGATGCAGAGCCAAATTCTCTTTATCAGTGAACACAAAGCATGGAGGAAGAGAAGCTTTCTGCAACAATACCATCAGGCATTCTACTGAAGAAAAGCTTCTGATCACTGACTCATGTTGAGGTTGGATGAATTGGTGGGAAGCTGGCTGGGTTAGGAGGAAAGTCAGTGATAGACTTCCCCACTATTCCCAACAGCTCTGAGCAAAAGTAATCCTGGGATTAAATGGTTCCACCAGCAGCTGAGCTCTAAGGAAGCTTGGTCTGTGCTTGCTGTACACCCCTGTGCCCCTCCAGCAATCCCAACTGCTCTGTGACACTTCCATAAAACTGGGCCTTCTCCACATCATTCCCTAGTCCCTCATCTCATGCCACACTGACATGGGCTGGCAGAGGAGCAGAAGTGTCTGCCCACCCCGTCCCACCATCCAGAGGCAGCTGGGGCAGGAGGGAAGGGACTGGCAAACAGGCAGAAATAGCCCTGGCAGTCACCACTGGCAACTGAGGACGGTTGTGAGTAAATCCAGAGTGAGCCGCGCTACGTCAGATGTTAGAGACACTTAACTGATCTCCCAATATCCTGCTAAGTCTCTCAGGAAATGCTCAGTAAACCCAACTGCCTGTGCACTGGAAGTGACAGTCTTCTGCAATTAAAAATGTCTGGAAATGGCACTCCACTCCTCTGCACAAATAATCCAGACTGCAAGCAAATAAACAAAATAAAATTGCTTTCTCGGAAGCAGCTGTGGGGCATCTGGAAAAAAGATGCTTAGGAAGCCCAAGCAGAAACCAGTGACCCAGACTCGCTCCTCTTGGCAGTTCCTACCCCACTGCCCGTCTCCTGCTTTCTGGAGCAAACTCTCCTGCTTATCCCTTGTACTGAGCTGCTCTGAAAAGGTCAAAAGATGCAAAAAATGCACCTTTACCTACCAGCATCCCTCTGCTCACATGGGTGCTTGCTGTGCTGGTGATGGTAGAAATAAAGCCAATTAAAACCGAACAGCAGAAGTCAATCAAATTTTTTGCCCTTCATCCCTTTGTTGTGAGGGAACACTGCATGTTCTCCTCAAGTTACCTCCCCAAGCAACAATCCCATTTACTTTTTGACCTCTGTAAATTAAAACAAGTTTGGAGCTCTCTTGGTTCAGAGCTGTGACTCCATTTACTTGTGATATTGTTTATTCAAGCAATTCCCACTCTGTAGCATCAAAGTTTGTTGTTAATAGTTGCAGACCACTAATCTACACGATGAGTATAACAAAGCTTGTGGGAGAATCCCAAATGGACGGGCATGATAAGAGATGGGAGAAAGAGGCTGGCAAAGCTCCAGGTACGCGATATTTTTGTGCCTGACCTCTTTAATTACTTAAACACCAAACTGACTGGCAGATGAGCTTCAGAGCTACTCCAGTGACTACCAAGGACTTTCATTTCTCTTGAAAAGATGAGGCTTAATTTTTATTCCACAGTATGGAGGTACCTCCATCCAGAACAATACACCACAGCACAAAGAGGAAATTATTTTAAAATTAAAAAAAAAAAAAAAAAGAACTTCACAGCAAACGTGCACATAAACCCCTTCTGAGTGCCACTGCCAGAGAAATATCCCATTGCTGACAGGAGATTAGGGGTTGCATTGCTACCTCGAGGTCCCAGATGCAGGAAACTGAGGATGAGGATGCTGGAATGATGTTCTGGCTGCTTGTTTCAGCCCCTCATCCTAAGGGACCATCATGGGGACCACGTCTGCAGCCACTGTTCCCAGCCCTGGGGAGACCAGTGGCAACAATGTCTGGGTAAAAGGTTATTGGTAAATGAAGGCTCTACCATGTCAGAGATTAAATTCTTGAATCTGGAGAGATCCTGACTTCTGGACCTTCTCCCTAAGTAGCTGGGATTTTGCCTTTCCTCTCCCAGCTCTTCAGGAGCCTGTCTCCACTCCCCACATCTTGGTGTACTCTATCATGCTGAAGTTTTAAAATTTCTCAATAATTTTCATCTGTAACTCCCTTCACCCTGGAATTGGAAATTGGAGAGGGAAAAAAGATTTTTCAGTTGCAACTTGTCTCAAATCATGAAGCCAAGACAGAATCCTTCACTAGTTTTTGTGCTATATACCTTCTATTAAAATTAGCAATATCTATTTCTCCAGAAATTCACATTTTGGAAGCAAAAAAAATTAACAAATCACGATGTAATACTATCTTGCACTTCACAATTGAAAAGATCTTGCAAGAGTGAATTAAATGTCACAAAGTACAAAAAGTTGTCATTAGCATGCACATTTACTGAAGAAAAACATTCAAATGACTGGACTAATGTTACTCTGTTAAATGGCAAGAAAATCACAAGAGTTTTTAAAGCAGAGATCCCTCCCAAAATCACTGAAAACTGCCTGGTTCAACGTTACTGATTTGGGTGAGCAACTTGGGTTTGACTGATGCTCATCATTTTTTTCACTGCAAAGTGGAGCTCTTACTGACCCTCCAGGCTGAACTGGAAAATTAATTCTTTATTGAAGTCTCATCAGTCCAGAAAGTATCAAGACCTGAGTCTGAAATTTCACTCTGAACCTGAGATATGGAAGAAAACTACTGCTGGTGAGAGATTCACAAGATGGATTAGGAAGAATTTTGCTTTTGGTTTGATGTTCAAATTAGATTACTAATTCACAGAGTCCTTTTACTGTTTAATAAATTCAGATGAAAAGGAAAGATACAAATTCTCACAGTTCTCTTGCTACTTAATACATTCAGATGAAAAGGAAAGATAGAGCATAATCAACACGTGTTAATTTATGCAGATCTTTCTGTAGCTCCATGTTTTAAAATGTCTTTTTTAGATAAAAGGCCAATAATACTCAGCATTTTTCATCTTCAAAGTGCTTTGAAAATATTAACTAGTGAATCGGCACAGCACAACCATCAGGGTCCATGAAGATTAGAATCCCTGTTTAAAGAGCAATTCCAGGCAGAAAGGTTATGGGATTTCCTCACTAACCAGAAGCCTGTGCCAAGGATAGGTGCTAATTAGCAAATTACTAACTTGAGGTGCAGCACTTAGATTACAGCCCGTGCTCTAAATCTTTCAGCACATGTGATGTGTCTGCTAAATCTTGATAACGCCACACTACCTGAAGCTTAAAAGATGCAAAAAATGGGCATCTTGTAGAAAAAAGGTGCATGGGGGGGATGTTTCAGCAGTGCATCATTTTGTTCAGGAGCAGTGCTGCGAGATAAGAGAGACTGTCACCAACTGGGGGCTACATGCAGCTCTTACACTGGATCCAGCGGCTCGCACTGGGCTGCTGCCAGCTCCTTGGAGCTGTCCATACCCTTGTCATACATGAAATCCCTATTTGTGCTTGGTCTTTGCATATTAGGTGCTTTAATTAATTAATTTTGAGTTAATTATTTTTAAATTGAATGTTACAATTAACCCATCAGCCCAGGTACAAAAATCCAGTTCCATTATCAGTGTTTTCATTTGTTTAAAGTAGTTTATTAATAGAGTTGCACCCTTCCCAGTTAAAATTTTCCCAGTTAAAAATCACAAACTTGCCCCTTCTCAAACTTCAAACCACCTATACACCATAAGAGTTACCTTTCCTGTGTTTACTGTATACTTTTACAAGTGTTTTGAGGTGTGTTGGATGTATTTTAATACTTTTTGTAGGTGTTTCACTTGCATTTTGATTCCAAGGCCAAAACC
>NW_008240027.1:1531686-1533802 GCF_000691975.1 Corvus brachyrhynchos | reverse complement strand
TGTAATTTTTCAATTTTTCTGTTTTCAATAAATTAATCTTTTTAAGAGTTGTCTTATTTCTCACACCCTGCTGCCACACCTCGCAGGGATGAGGTCCGGGCAGGGCACCCCACACTGCCCTGAGCACAGAGCTCAGGCAGCAGGCCCAGGTGAAGCCCTCGAGGAGCTCAGCGAGTGCCGGGCAGCACACCGAGCTCCGCGCCGCTCCCTCGCAGCCCTCCCGCCCTGCTGCCACACCTCGCAGGGATGAGGTCCGGGCAGGGCACCCCACACTGCCCTGAGCACAGAGCTCAGGCAGCAGGCCCAGGTGAAGCCCTCGAGGAGCTCAGCGAGTGCCGGGCAGCACACCAAGCTCCGCGCCGCTCCCTCGCAGCTCTCCCAGAGCACGGCTGGTAAGCAGGTTCAGACCTTCTGATCAGCACCCAGGGTTACGTGAACAGATGCCTGTCCCTCAGAGAGGGCATAAACACACTGCAGCGAGGAGTTTCAGCAGCTTGTTTGCAAAGGAAGAACACTTTCTAGCTCTCCCACTGGCAGGTCCTTTCTGTCGCTGTGGCTCAATCAGAGCTATGCTGCTGGAAAAACTTTCACTAGGAGCAGTTTCAACACTTCTCCTTTCAAGTTCATGATTTCCTTCCTGGTCATTATTTTCTGTCTGTAAAATGAAGGCACTTTCCTGAAGATCATCAGTAAGGAAACAGAGACAGGGGTGCACGAAGATGGGTGTGCATTAGAGCCACCTCAGCTGCTAAGGGCAGGGAGTGTGAGAACTGGGAATGCCCCACAGAAAGGCAAAATAACAAAGACACGCAAGAGCAGGCCAACGTGAAAATCATAGTGACAGTGGGATTTATGCAAGGACGTAATCCACAGCTATAGAGAAGCCTTCTTTTTGTGCCTTTTGATTTTCTTTCCTTTTTAAAAATGGACAGTGCAGGGGAAAGCATGGATCTCTAGGTGAAAAAAAGCAAAACTGAAAACATTCCCAGGCTGTAAGTGGGTTACATGCAACACCAAATCTTGCTGTAACATCAGCATACCGAGGGCTCTGCGAATTCATGCAGTGCCTGGTTTTTTTTAGACACAGGGTGTTGTTGTGAGTTGTTTTGGGGAGTGCCCCCGGCAGCAGCAGATCTGTAATGGCACTTTCTCCAGTCATTCATAACACGGCTCAGTTATGCAAGGGTAGACACCGGCATCGCGATGGGCTGCGGGCCAGGAGGTGAAATGCCACAGCAATGTTCTAGCCCAGGGCCTCTAAGACAAACAGCCGAGTGAGAAAGACGAGTTGGCCAGAGTTCAGCGCTCAGCACCCGCCGGCCCGGCCTGTCCTTCCCCACAGCCTCAAGGGCCGGGGTCGCGCCTCCGCCTTCAAAGCCTCTCCAAACCATCGGGAGACCTCCGAGAACGGTGCCAGAGGTATGGCTGGCAGTGCTGGAACTGCTGCTGAGGGCTTGGATCCCCGATAACCCCAACCCTTCCTGGCCAAGGAGCCTCCTTCCTCTGCCTCTTGGGCCGTACCTCCCATCAGATGCGAAACCTCTGCAGCAACAGCAGCTCTGGCAGGAGGTGTCTGCTCAGCCCCCAGCGCACCAGGATCCAGGATAAAGGATGGGGCTCTCTTCTGCCATGGTGCCCCACCCCACAGCCACACCTTCCCACCTCCCGTGCCTCCTCTGCCCCTCAACCCTTCCGACAGAAGGAAGCCACACACCAGACCCAAGCACTGGGGTTCTGAAAGAGCTCAGGACTGAATCAAAGGCTGAATGTTGTGTGTCAGCACTGTCTGTAGTTATAACTGTTTCTCACTGTGTCTCTGAGAGTAAAACGCTCATCTCTTACAAAGAAACAGGCCCACCACCAAACATTTAAATGCTTTCTGAATACAGTGCCTGGCTTACAAAACACTTTATCAAAGGTCTGGGCTACCAAAAGGAGGTTGCATACTCCATGGGAAAAGTAATATCCTCTTTAGCTTTTAAATATTTTGGCTTTTTTTATTAAAAATCTGTACAACAAAAGCCTTACACTGTTGTCATATACAAAAGAGATAACAAATGGCACATACAAAGCAGATAAAAAATGCTAAGAAGTGGAACTCTGTCAGCTATTAATA
>NW_008240027.1:1482675-1531636 GCF_000691975.1 Corvus brachyrhynchos | reverse complement strand
CCCTACATGAGCAAACCATTTTTCTGTGTTTTCCAAGCAGCATGTGAGGGGACAGCCATTCCTACAGAACTGTGCAGGACAGAGGTGTTATCTCAGCTGACATCTGGGAAAAGTGACACCAGAGCCAGCACAGTGTCGAGGAAAGAGTTGTGTCCACTCCCACAGCTGAAAACGGGGGAGCCCCTATACCCCACATCTGGCAAATATTCACCAACTCCCAGCACCAGAGTGAAAACTACCCCTCTGAAAGATGTGGCCAGCAGCAGGGCAAAGCTGGCAGCCACAGGGAAGCCATAGCCACAGATCCCTTCCTCCTCCACTCCCTCCCTGCTCCCGGATCCAGCCGCAGCTGTGAGGTGCCGACCCCAGAGAGGCAACACTGGGCAGCACCTCCCCTCTTAGGGAGGCATGTCCCAACTTCCACAAGGTTATTCCGGCTCTGTAAGCTCTAAACTGGTGCAGCAACTTTGAACAGTTCACTGGTTTCAGTGCTGTAAAATCCCACACACCCACTGTCAGATGGCATTAGACTGATCGGCTTCTGACTCCAGTCATTTGCTCCTGTACATACAAAGGCAGAAATGTCTGTCTCTGGTGATTCCAGACGTGCAGAAAAACAGAAATCTCCACAAATTGCAGTAATTGAAGGTACCAGGGGATTTAATTAGTCTTACAATAGGGGAAGGCTTTGGGCAGCATGAAAGTTTGTTGGGGGAAAAAAAAACCTTTAAGTCTGGGGCTAGTGCTTTAATTTCTAATAACAAAAATGAAAGAAAACAAACAAACTGGCAGCAAACAGAAATTTGCTTTAACTTTGCATTTCAGGTAGGGTAGAAGAGTGATGTATCATTGCCTCTCCAGCCCAAGTTAAACCTACATGTTGTTTAAGTCTCTATTTTTCTAAAGACACTGCTTTTCACGTAGCACATCTGTACACATTACTTGCAATTTAAAGCAAAGCATGAGAACAGAAGTGGAAAGCTTGTTTTTTTTAATAGGAATGAAACACTCTGAAAGAGGAAACTACCAACACAGGCTGTGTATATAATTGATCAGATTTTTTCCAATGGACAGGAAACTACATCGGGAGGAAGGAGGAATGGGATTCACAGCTCTGGAAGCAACCAAGGCAACGAGTTTAAGAAACCTTTGCCACAAAACTTCTCCATTTCCAGGTCCCTGGTAAAAGGAAGGCAAGTTCTTTTCTGAAAGGGTTTTGTGAGCTGTGAGCACACAAGCACAGAATAACCATCACTTTTAGATTATTTTACAGGAAGATTATTTTTCCCCTTCATTCAGAAAGATAGATACAATTTTTTTGTATCATTTCACAGTTAAGTTGGGTTTGGAGCTTGAAATTACCCTTTTTTTCTCATTAAAAAAAACTGATGAGGCCACAAAGAATCAGACTTCATCAGGCATCTATGAAAAATATTTCCTACCTTTTGTTCATCTCTATTCCTGTGTAAAGGACTTATGTTTTCACACTTCAGGATCCTTTAAAAGGTAAATTACTTTTGACAACCTATGCTTCTTTTTTGTTAGGGAAAAGATTGATGTCTGCTGGTTTACATCACTATCATGGATGATTTGGAGGCCTATAAAGATAGAAAATGAAATTACGTTTGTTGTTTTTTTTCCCCTAAACTGATATTAAACTTTCCTTCCTTTGACCTTTTGGACTGGCTTGCACGTGACACCATTTCATTTGCATTCCAGCCAAGCTAACACTATCAGTGTCATATCAGGTGGAACAAAGTCAGGCAAACTCAGAAAAATAGGTGGTTTGGATTTTCAACCACTGGCAGTGACATCAAGGTTGAAAGGATGTCATTTGTTTAGGACAGCACTCGTGTCACAGCCACTGTGAAAACAGCGACTGAAGGAGCCAGGCACTGGAAAGCTCTCAGCAGAACCAGCTATTGACAGAGAAGACTGATCCAAATGAACATTTCACCAGTTTCCATCTTTCTGCTGGGAAAGTTCAAAGATGAATTTCTTTGTATTTGGGTAGAGAGTTTGCTCAGCAAGTTTGCTCAGCTTGTTAAAGCACTGAAAGGGGAAGTACACAACAAAACGTGCTCCTGTGCAGCGATGTGAGTTTTGTGGGCAGAAAGGAGGAAGGAAGAATAAAGCTGGAGAAGACTCAAACTAGAAGCATGGGCCATTGCATTCAGAGTCCAAATATTTGGCATTTATAGAGCAATAACTGACCTGTGAACAGGACAATATTTAGAAATTAAGAAGGGCTGTGTACGAAACGTCAGTCTCAGACGAGCCAATTAGTACCATATCTGGTGAAATGAAATATAGAAGCTCATGGCTTTGGGAACCAACGTACATGGAACATCTTTAAAAAAAATTTTACGTGCCACTGCTTCCCTGAAACAAAGGTAAATTCTGCATCAGGTATTTGTCATCCTTAGTCACCAACATAAAGTTCAATTAGTGACACTGCAGCCACACAACTCCAGCAACCAAAGCTCAGGGTGTCCTTTGCTACCACAAGCATCCCAGCACCCACCAGAACGTCACAGGAAGGCTTGCCTCATCTCCCAGGGCACCTGGGGGGAAACTGAGCACATGCCCACAGTGTTCACATTCTGGCCACCTCCTCCCAAGCCCTTTCCCTGTAGTCAAGCCTGCATCACTTTGGTTTCATTGACGGCCACCCCTTTCTCTCTCTGTCTCTCCAGAGAGTGACATTTTAATTGCGAGTGTCCTTTTTTTAGTCCGTCTGCTCCCACTCTCAGCTAAACAGCTGGGTAACTTTGGCTGGAGTCCAGAATTAACATAAGTTGTTTTTAACCTCTCCATGCAAAGGCATTTCACATGGTTCCCCCGTGTGACTCCGGGCACAAGGATCTGCTATTAAAAAATGCCACCACATGCAAACCACCAATGTCTCAAGACAGCTGTGCAGAGCCTTGGCCATGGCCTGGGCCTGGGTGCCATCTGGCCACTGTCATGGAGCAGAAAATTATTCTCACCACTTCCGAGCCAAACACACCCTAGTACAGCACTGGAGACATCTCCAAAGGACCCCCCCACACACACATTTAAACACTGTTCAAGTTTTAGTTTTTACCAGTTTAGTGCCCAAACCCCCTTCCAGTGCCAGACAATCAGGTTTCCTGTCTAAAGGGGGACTGTACTGCTGTGCAAGGCAGGCAGGGCTGCTGCAGGGTGAGAGGAGGGTTTGAAGCACAGCTATGAACTTCACCATTTAAGAGCTTGGCCATGATTATCAAACACAAGCTGCCAATGATCAGTGGCTCCTCTTTGCTCAGCAGCAGCAAATCCCTGCTCCCAAGCGCTCAGGCACAGCTGGGCCAGAGCTGTGTGGAATTTGCTGATGAAAGGACTTCAAGACTAAAAGTTAGTCTACTTTTCCCAACTTTCCAGCTCTCAAAAGGAGGTATTACTGCTTTCTACAAACCCTTGAAACATCAGGACACCTCTGCTTGAGAGGTTAGTTGAGGACTCGGGTACAGCTCCGCAAATGTTGACTTACATAACTCCCTGAGCGAAAGCACGAAGCGTGGTGTGCACGGGCTGTCAGAGGGATCCAGGTGCTGTGCCACTGGCACAGGAGGCATTAGTAAGGGCTTAGCAATGCAGGGTAGGCTGCTCCTCTTTAATTGCAGGGAGGCACAAAGCATGAGTAGTTATTTGCTCGCATGAGCAGCTCTGTCGGCAAATGGTTATCCAGGGAGCAGCAATCCAGCCTGCCCCACTCTCTGAGCCTGCTCTCCCTGCTTTGGCCATCAGGACACAGAACATGGGAAAACTACACCCACTTGAGCCTGCATGCTTGACAGGGCCCCCAAATATTTGTGTTGACTCAGTAATTGAAGAGTTATAATCCCATCGCTAAATATCAGCTGGGCCTCGTCATTTCTCATTCGGAGAGGACAGAATGAGAAACCATTAGTTTGCTTTTGGCTTCACTACAAAACAGTGCATTCTCCCAGGCAGCAGCCACCCATTCCATCAATGTTAGCAGAGCACTCACAGCAGTGAGGTCCTGGTCCAGGACGGGGGTTGCTAAGCAATATGGAAATACAAATAATAAACTAATAACAGCCACCTGCAAAAGATTACATACCAAGCTGTACCTTCCCGTGAAAGCCCACGTTTTGAACCTCATCTCATTTGGATTCAAATTTGCCAAAATCAAATTTATAAAGAAGGAATGATTATTGTTCAGAATGTTTTGAGAGATGTAAACACTTCCTTTTCCATTACTGCGATTCACTTTGGGTTGTTCTCCACTGTTAGGCATTTAAAGCATGCAGCTCTGTGGAATACAATGCCTGGTTTAGTTATTACAGCACGCACTGGAAACTGCTCAAATATATTTTTCTGTCAGCACGTATTTGTGATTCCCATATTTAAGGAGTGACTGCTACTCTGTGTACACGTGTCGTCAGCGTGATTGATGTCAGAACAGTGTTTGCACACCTCCACATCGGCGAAGATTAAAAGTTGCTCCTAAGAAATCCTCTTTACAGTGCCCAGCTATGCAAACAGCCCATACTAGGATATGTCACCACAGAAACTTCCTCTCAAGGCCACCTCGCACTCACTGTATCTGCCCTGAGCCTGAGCAATAGTTCTGCTACTGTGCAGAGGGCAGATTCCTTCCCCGTAGGCTTGGTTTGTGACCCATTGGAAAGGTTCCCGTTGCCTGTAATAGGAATTTGGAGCTGCTCTGCACCACATCCCACGCCGAGGGCTGGTCAGGGCGGTGGCGGAACCGCTGAGAACATGCAGAGATCAGTGCATGCAACAAGATCCTCAGATAGGGGTTCAGGATTCAATTATGCCTTTGGAATGTGATGCAGAGAGTTAAAAAACAAAAGATGCACCCTCCTGTCAGGTTTTCATTGCCCAAGGACCTGTGAACCAGCATAGGTATGTGATTCTGTGTATTCCCACAAACAGAGCTAATTTGGGGCTTTTCTGGTTTCGAGTGAAACAATGGGAAATGAGGAAAAAACCCCCACTTTTTGCCAGTGGAAACCCTGCAACACAATTCACTCTAAACCTTGGCATCCAGCTCAGCCACAGCAGCAGTCAGAATCCTGTTCTGGCCATGTGGGAGCCACAGTGACACCTTTTGTGCACTTCCACAGCAAAACCCTGGGGTAGTTTGACTTCTTTTGCTTACGGAGAGAGGGTTTAGGTTTGCAGCCGCTGTAGACCAGTTGCTCTCACACACAAACACAAAGCTATGATTTGCTTAGCTGCAGCAATTTAACTGAAAATTTGAACCTCTGTCATCAAAAGATTATCCTATCTGGCGCTAAATGCTCTTCTCAGCCTTTGTACACAACTGGTATAGTCTTACCCTGTACCCAAAACAAAAAAACAAAAGGTAATTTGCCCAGTTTTGGTGGGGTTTTGGTTTTTTTTTTTTTAAAGTTAGGAAGTTTCCAGCTGAGCTTCCTCCCTGGCCTGGGGGCAGGAGGGCGGCTGCACAGGATGGACAGGTAAACCCGCGTGCAAATCCCAAAGGGACAACTTCTGTGGGAACACTGTATGGTGTGTGGGATCCCGGAGAAGTGAAGCAAGGGAAGGCGGTGCTGAGGCAGCAGGGGGAATTAGACTAATCCCGGCTACCAGGGAGGTGCCGTGTTACACAGCCGGATGCAAAGCTCAGCGATCGCTTTCTCAGGAATGTGCTCCCGGTAACTCGGTTACCGAGGAGATTTCACTCCACATTATTGCTTAAGCTCACAATCACTCCATGCTTCGAGATTAATCTGCACAATAAACACAACAACAAGTAGAATTGGGGGCATCAGGGAGCAACATGGACATTTGGGGAGGGCTTTTTCAGAGATACTGTGCATGCAGCTCAAGAGTTAGAAAGTTCAAAATGCATCTTGCCACGAGTCCTCAAGGTAAGTGCCACTGAAACAGCAAATACAGATGAGTGTGGCATTACATACTATCAGCTCAACTGAGCTACTCATCTTTAATAAATACATAAAGAAAAACAATGATGAAGCTCAGTCTGGTATTGCAACAGTGTCCAGGAGAAGTGCAGGTACAGTACCAAAAAAATCAGATCCATCAAAATATCAGTGCCTAGAATATCCAGGTTTCACTGTTTGAAGTTACCCAAGAACCTTGAAAAGTCAGTTCCCATTACATTTATCTTCCAGAAGGCTTTCCAGATCCCAGCCTCAAGTTTGCACTGACATTCCCCATTTTATAAAAGCCTTTGGATGGCTTCCTGATAAAGAGCATACAGTGTTATTTCACTTTTAGAGCAGAGGACTTGGGATTGTGTCATCAGTGCTCATTTCAGACTAAAGGCATGATGCTGAACAAGTCACCAGCTCCCTGTTTCTGAGAACTATCAGTCATTTAGTGGAAGGAAAACTACCTGCCCCACTGGGAAAATATGAGGCTTCATTAAATGTTTACAAAGAGTTTTAGAATGGGTACAAATCTATATAAAAGCAAAGGCATTTTTCATTTATGCACTGGTTAAGGACAGACCCGAGAGAGACAAACTAATGGCACCATACTGGGAGGTAATATCAGTATGATGTGGCAACAGACAAATATCAGATGGGAAGTAGAGATCCCTCCAGATGACTTTCAGAAGCGGAATAATGGAGGTGAGATTAAGTTTGACAGCAAGTTCCTACAGTGGTAGGAAGTCTGGTATACATTAACTCAAAGGAAGGATAACAACCTCAACAGAGCCATTGATTGCAGCTGAATTATGAGCCCTCAGCATGACAAAGCCATGAAGATATTTCTAGGGAAAGGCATTTCTGGAAAGATAATGTCTCTGTAAAATGTACTGTTACCACCCAAGATAAAACTCAGCACAAAAGCATCACTGATGGAGAAAGATCAGACAAGTGCAGGAGACACAGAGCAGGATAACAGCAGATGAATTGGTGAGTGTATCTCCCAAGAAAAATTTAAAAGACAGGTCAGCCTAGCAAAGGTAAAGTGGATATGATCTCACATAAACTCTTCAAAGACAGGAAAAAAAGCTGCTCAAACTTGGCAGCAACATTTGCTCAAGAACAAATAAATAGACTGCTGCTCATGAATAAATTCAAACTGGAAGCTGGGTGGGGGGAAACAAAATAATCAAGTCCTGGAGAACAATGTTCTCACTTTATCTGCCATTGTGTAGAGAAAGCAAAACTGGAACAGATGAACCTGTGGAACACTGGGACTTCAACTGCACAGGACCAGTAACTTCAATCCCATGTTACCAGTCCAGCAGCAGGTCCAGACACTTCCAGTGCTACAGAATGATGGAACAGGTATTCTTGGAGGACTTTCCAAAATGAGCAAGAAGACCTTACATCTTATAAATGCTTCCTTTCGTAGCAGACTGTAATGTTTACTTTAACTCACCCGAAATATCATCATCTCACTCCTCCACTAGCCCAAGCCTTCCAAATTAAACTGAACTATCTGACATATTCATGCAGTTTGATTTGACCTGCAGCAAGGCAATCCAGGCTACAGCAGGGATGATTATTTCACTGTTTATTCCCTCTTTCAAGAAAAACCACATATATATGATGATGTATGAATTCCTGACTTGATAAGGTGCTCTTTTTAACACATCCTTCTCTGGGTTTCAGTGTAATAACACACCCAGTATCCATAATGCTCATGACACCACTCACATTTTCTATCATCATCTTTAATACAGAAAATTCATTTGTATCCTTCTACAGGCAAAATAATGTCAGATGAATTTAGGCAAACAAGAGATTGTCACATAGCTTCCAGCACTGGGAGACAGCGAGGGATTAGCAACAACAGGACTTCCTATCCTGTGCTCAGGCTCCACTAACCAGTGCCGAGGGATTCACGGCTCTGCAAGGATGTAGGTCATGCCAAAGGGGACACACACAGTCCTGCAGGAGCCTGCAGGCAATTAAAAGTGGTGATGCAGCTGAGCATCACCACAGGCAGTAAAAAGGGACTTCCCCTGAGACTGGAAATCGCAGGCAGGAACGATCTATTCATCTTCCATGTCCCTGACAAGAAGGGATGACTTGGTTATAAAGCCTTTAAAATGCAATGAGTCACTTCTCAAAAGAGGTCACCAGTTACTGAAATTTTGCTGAAGTATTTAATACAGAGAAAACCCTTGAATAACAAATATGAATTCCTTTAATCATACCGTATCTGATTCTACCAGTAATTACATTTGGGGTACCTGACAGTGCAAGTAGGTGATTCTCACATGCAGAGCAGAGGCAATACTGGCCAATAAAGCATCCCTCTGTTAAAAAACGCCACTAAAGTTTGTTTCCCAGACCAGAAATGGGTTTATTACTCAGCAATAAAAGATCCCAAAATTCTGCAGAATTGCCTGTATATTCCTTGCTCAAGGAAGAGAAGGTGCCATGCCTGAGGTGTGGGCGAGAGGGGCTGCTCACAAAGTACCATGCACCCTGGGTGCATTTACCACACTCTGCAGCCTGATCAGCTGCTGCAGCTGAGCTGCCCTCAGGAGTAGAGCCAGTGGGGCTCTCTGCATCTCAGCACAGGTCAGGCATTGATGAGAAGCAGATTTCTCACACACGAAGGATGAAAATCCAGCAACATCTTGCACCACAGAGGTGAAACCTCTCAGGTACAGGTTCTACCTGAGCTCCAGAACAGGAAATTGGATCAGTCAGGTAAACAAGGAGACCTCGAGAGCAACTTCTGCACCACCCATAACCCTGCAAAACATCACCAAGGCCTTGCCCAGAGTGTTTAATAATCCTGCAGCACTGGGGTAAGGGCATCAACTGGTTTCTACCCTTGGTATTACAACATGCACTTAAATTGCTCTGATCTTACTCCTCCCATCATTAAGTCACTAGCTAGTTAAAACCTACACAACCCCTCCCAAAGCAGGTGGGAAAGGGCCACCTTCCACCAGCCCCAGAGAGGGAGGAAGCCCAGACTAGGCAGAACTTTGCCAGTTTTTTTTTCTTGAGGTCATCAGATGAGAGTCATCATTTTAACTAGATCAGCTCAGCAATGCTGTCCTGTCCATTCTTTGAAAGCTGGACAAACCAGCATGTGAGCTTTAAATTGGCAGAGATACTAATTTCAAATCAATAGGAAGCCCAAAAATATCAATAGGCATTTAGGAGTGAAACATTAATTACTTTTCAAAGGGTGCAGTACACAAATTTCCTGGTGCATTTACAGATAGAAATAAGTCAATAACATGATTTCATAACACTTATAAATGACTAAGTTAATTAACAGGGAATCTTCAGAGAGACGATGAAGGAAATTTAGAAGAACCTTGTCTGGCACTATTCAAAATTCTCAAAGGAAGGAAGCGACTTCTTAGAATGAGATTAATTGTAAGTTTTTTTACTTTACCTTGATAGAATATCTGTTTACATATTTAAGCTGGTTTTGACCTTCAAAATTCCGGCAAAGAACAATTTTCATTAAACCATCTCAGTGGAGAAACTTGGCAGTTCCTCATCTTATCTGTGAGGTCAAGAGAGGATATTAATCATTTATTTTTAAACAAAATGTGTGTAAGTCCTACCCAAAGCAACCTTTAATTTATCACAGCAGACACAGCAAGGGCTGATGCACAGCAAGCTCTTCTGTCAGGTCTGATGCCTTCATAGGATTTGGTTGGAGGCTCCAGAGTGAAGTAATTCCACAAAAGTTGAAGTCTCTCCCTAAGGATATCCTACCCAGTTCTGAGAATGTATCACAGCATAATGGTGATATCTCTTCACCATCCTTTGGCAATTCAAAGGCATCCTCAACCAAGGAAACTCTGCAAGCATCTGGGAGATACATTCCACAGGAGTAAAATGGCTCTGGCTTCCCTTTCTTCTAAGTTTTATTACTTCAGTGTCCTATTTTCTGTGAAACTCTGTTCACCTGCTGCCCTTCACAGCCCGGTTGGACTCCATCACCCACCTGCCTGGCCCAGCTGTGAGTACAGGAATAAGCAGCTGGAAAAGCAGCAAGAACGTGCTCTGTCTCCTCACTGGCATGTGAGTGGTGCAGAGTCAAAGAGGAAAGTGTAGTAGAGATAAACACTGATTTGAAGAACAATATTTCCAGGACAGAGCTATACGTAGTAATAGCGTAAAAAGGGAAATACACTGGGACACCGAGTGGTTAAGAATCAAATAATATCAGGGGTTTTTTCCAGAAAATTAAATTAAGGTTGGCCCACAAAGTGAAATTACTATTGTATATCACATTCTAATACAAAGTGATATGTGTCCTAAACCACCAGATCGTATCACATTAACTAAACCAAACACTTCTATAGAAAGTATTTCCACAAAATTAAAATGCGTTTGGGTAGACATAAAGGAAAAGTATTACAAAAATGAGTTAGTCATGACCTAGAAAATCTGTGGTGGTAGGAGCGTGAAGGCACTCAGTCTATTGAGGTGTTCATGAGCTGCAGAAATACTGGGGGAAGATATTAAGACAGGCAAATCAAGAACCAGAAATAAGAAGTTAAGCCAGAAAAACTCACTGAGAAGTAAGGCACAAGTCAAGCAGTAAGGGTAGCGCTAAGCACTGGAATAAACTACTCAAGGAAAAGATGGATTTCACACTTCGATGGATTTTCAAGAATGCTTGATATTCTGAACAGCATTGCTGTGGTCCAGCCAAGGTTTCTCTTCAAGGGAGCAGCTGAACTAAGTTTTGTGATGTGTTCTGCAGGGAGCCACACCAGCTCATGTAATGGCCCAGCAGCTGCCACAGCCTGCACAGCTTTAGGCACAGCTAAAAACATCCTTACCAAGAACCACACTTAGATCATAGAACTGGAAATGGCTCTTTCTTCCCCAGTTCACCAGGTGACTGTTTTCACACAGCAGCTGGGAAAAGGAAGTAACAGAGGGCAGATTAAAGCCATAGATCAGAATAAATCTGTCAAAGTGCCCAGTGCTTTCTGCCACTCACCTGAGCACTGCCATTAGGTGGGAAACTTCCAGGCCACTGACCCTCTGCAAAAGCAGGGGAACTTCTGAGAAATGAATGTTTTTAAGAGATAGTGCTGAAAGATTTACTTATTCCATCTTACCACTTCAAGACCTTCACATAAGAGTGAAATTTTCTTTGCTACCGTCTAGGCATTGGCAGTGCAAGAAAAAAACCCAAGAAAATGCTGCTGTGTGAAGTCCCTGAATGGCAAAGTCTGCCTTACGGTGACAGCAGCACTACCAGATCTCCCAAGGAAATGCTCTGGTTCTGTGTCAGTCACCCCCAGGAATAACAAGTAGGTATTTCACTTCAGAGCCCTGCTGACAATCTGCAAGGCAGGAATCATGAAACGCTCCCGTCTCATCCCTCTGAGGCAGACACAGAGGACAGACTCCCATTTGCAGAAGGAACAGCACTGAGAAAGGAAGACCAGGAAAACAGGCAGGGCTGGGCACCATCAGGAACATTATCAAGTTGTGGATTTACATGGCACAGACAGATTTACACTGAAAACTGGCACATCACATCTGTACACATACAGCTGTGTACGTGCACCAGAGAGAGGTCCTTGGCTGCAGAAGAAAATGCTGATTTTGCTACTTGTTAAAGGTTAGATTCTGGGAACATTAAGAGTGATTGGACTTTTTTAATTAATAAAATTTCTCACTGATTGAAACCTTAAATGCCAGTTAAAACTTCTTGGGATTTTGCTGTTCAGCTACTGACTTCAGCTAACCTGCACATACTCTGTGGGAAAGGGGAAAAGGCCTATGTGACCCCTCCACAACCTCTTCCTTGGCTTCCTGCACCATCAGACTTAGGATACTCCTCCACATTAGGCTGGATGAGTGAATCTCAGCTACTTTGTAAGTTCAGGAAAGCCACAGAGTGGAAGTTTCACATATTCACCAGTGTGGCAATAAACAACCTTTGTTGGATGAGCTGCATTAGGGGACAATACCTAAAAAGAAGCCAACCCTCGAGGCTGTCCTTCCCAAGGGTGGCTCCTTGCATTGTCCTCCAAAGCAGAGATGATCCTACAACAGCACCTTCAGCCTTGTTTAACCCCAAATTCCACATGCTTGATTGCTTATTCCTGTAAGGATCTACAGCAAAAAGCAGAAATGGGTCCTGGAAGATGAAAGTGCCCTTGCAAACGCAAAGAAACCAACGAGTGTCAAAGAATTTTAATATAAAGTGCAGGGAAAAAAAAGCAAAATCCTACTTTACAGAGTTTTAGTTTTTCATAAGCTAAGACTCTTAATGAAAGGAAAACACAGAACATTAACTTGGAAGCAATGCTTTTGACCCATCCACCTCCCATCCTACACATTTTGAGAATTATTCTCTAAAGATACTTCCATAAATCCTGCAGAGGCCTCTGTAAGGAAAGGTAAAACCATAGTTCATCTGGCTCACAAATCCAAAATGTCCAAATGGACTATTTTCAAGCATCAGTGGCTTAATACCCCAACTTAAACATGGAGAAAGACATCTCCCAGAACACTGATACCCGGTTAATGCAAGAAAAACGGGAAACACATGAAAGTACATTTTTTTTTAACTAAACTACAATTCAGTAAGATTTACATAAACATTTGGGCAGACATTAAAGATATATTTGAGTATGAAAGAATGTGAAATTCCCACGGAAGCTTTTTCATTTGAGTCTCCTGCAGAAGGGGCTGGTACCAGTGTGATATGGCACTATCAAGGCACATTCCCTCTGCTGCTGTCCCAGGACATTGCTCACCAAAGGGTGTTCACAGCCAATTCTGATAATCAGCCTGTCCCGTGAAACCTGCACCCCTCTCCGCTCCAAAAGCATGAAAGCTCATGCCAACTATAAAGGATACACAAGCACCAACACACATCATTTCTTATCTTCTATTTCGCAGAACTTTCAGCAATTATTACACTACAGTAAAAGCTAAGTCACCCCCAGCCTACCCCTCTCTTGGGTTGTTCAGGAAATTTTCTGCAACTCTTTAATTTCAAATCACCAAAGACCAAAATTCAGCATGACAGTAGGTAGCCTGATGCAATAAACATATATATCCATAAAGACTTTAGTTCCATTAAGGCTTTACTACCAATAAACAAGGAACATAAAGTTGATATTCTGCTAAATGTGGAGGAAACAATTTCCTTTGTAGGAAGAAGTTTTCTAGCCAGAAGGCAGCACAGAAAAAAATCCTTCAGGCTCAGCTTCTTCCTCCCCTCCCAGACTCACTTTCACCTTTGTTCTGATCCAGCCATAATACAACTTCATCTGATGCCATAAGTGAGGTATTTTCCTCTTTATAGTAAACAAATGATCTCACAGCCACAGGACCATGATTTCGCTGCAGGACAAGGGGGCATCTGACGCACGGAATGGAAGTTATTGTTCAAACATAAACAGGAGAAATAATTGTAAAACAAATGAACAACCACATAAATTAATTCCTTTTTGAATCACTGTTCCTGTTTTCCAAGTCCAAATGATTCTCTTTTCCTGTTTAGGAACCCTGAGGGGATGAAAAAATATCCAAGATGGTGAAATTAAAAATTAGCTATTGAGCATGAAACATGCAATGATTGCACTTCATAACACTTTTATTGCCTCGGTGTTGTATGAATCACTTCAGAGTTCCACACTGTTATGATGAAAAAAATGACACCAATAAAGTCTGAGCAATTGATGTTATGACTTCATCAATCCAAGACTAAAGGCACACACAGAATCACAAATATTTCCAAGAGTATGGAGAAAGCTGCCACCTCATTCTGAGGAAGCACAAGTTGTGTCTTTGTCTCTTTCACAAGACTGGTTATTCTCATGTCAAAAAGATGGAATATTGAAATAATCCTTAGTACAGCTCCATGTGACACAACCTTGCTTTCCCTTTCTGAAACCAGCCAGATTTGGTGTTCTGAAGAGCTATGAACACAACTAATACACAGTGAAGCTACAGCTAATACACAATGTACCCAGCTCACACAATTCTCACTCCTCTGAGGGTCTGCATCAAGATTGTATCATTTTAACAATGACCTGCACTTAGCTTTAATTTTTTAACAGTCTATAGATTCTGGAAGTAGGAAGTAGAATTATCTTCACAATTTCACTAAATCCCAAAAAATTCAATTTATTGCTACTTAAAACTTTCAAGAGGACAATAATCTCTGCTTAAGACAACAAAGCGGCATCACAGTAATCTCTCAGATACAACATCAAAGGTAGGGTGCAAAGAAGTGACCTCCCACAGGGAGAATGCACCTGCTTTTGACAGCCAACAACAGCTAACCAACGCAACCTTGAATTCCTACTTAGAGTTCAACTTTGACATAACTATTTTACTATTTTAAAAAAACCCTCCCATCTCTATAAAGCATCAGGAAGTCCAAATCTGTTCTGGAACAGCAGAAACTAACAATCTTTCCCCCTCTCTAATAAATACAAGCTTTCTTTTTTGAATTGAGTGGCCAGACTTCCTGACTCAGGTATTAAAGTCCTTGGTAGGATTCTTTCCTTTAACACAACAGCTCACATCCCTTACAAAATCACTGATAGAAAATAAAGCCCTTTTTGTTAACACTAATCTTGCTTCCTTGCAAGTGTGCCAGAGGCACTTTAATATGGATCAGATCATGAATATCACAAATTACGGCAGCAATGTGTGGCAACAGAAGATCAGATTATTCATATAACAGTAATACCTCCTTCCTGCTTTGATTAAAAAAATAGTAAACAGTCACTTCCTCTTAAATCTGTGTCTTTCTGATCCTTAGAAATCCAGGTTTACAGTATGAGGTAATTGCACAGCACAGACCTTAGAATGACGAACGAGGGGTATTACAGGGTGTAATAAAACCTACTTCATTTTCTGTCAAAACTCCCTCCTGTTTCTCATGAGGTACATGTATGAAGTTACCCTAGAGTAGGAAGAAGTTAGTAGGGACTATTTTCTATAAAGTTTCCTATGGGAGATTCACAGCAGATGCAATATGAACAAAGCAAACTATGTACAGGCAGGCACGATTATGGAAGAATTAATGTACCAACAAGAACAGCCCTGGCCATAAATGCAGTGTAGGAAAATGAAATGAAACTCACAGTTAATTTATACATCAGTATTGCAACGCAGAAAAGCACACCCCATTAAAGTTCCTATTTTTCTTGGGCATTGCTGGAACACGTAACTGCAGCCTATTTCCCTCCTTCAAACATTGGGAAGCAATTGTACAACCTTGATACCGGCTCATGGGGAGGGAAATGAGTAATGACCAAATAGAAGTATAAAATGTTATTCGCACTCCCATTACCCTCCGCAGAGCCCCCAGCACGCTGCCACATAACCACCATGTGCAAAAATGGCTTATTCTTAGCAAAAACTTATTTCCAGTATCCAAAGATTTAATTCAAGTTGTAATATAATAAAGAGGTATTCTGCCTTTAATATGTCCTATTCCTTTAACATGACTCAACAAAGTTTCAAGTGACACATTAAATGCCACTTGTCCAGTCCAATGGACACATTTCTTAGCCCCCATTGGCACTACATTTCAAAGGGAACTGAACTTTTTTGTGCCACCGAAATGCCCGTATTGAACTCAAATAGAAACTAACCTGAGCTGATGAAATCTCCAGGAAAAAAGTTATTGAAGCCTTCCAAGATACCTTGCCCAAGGACAACATTTAAATTATTCAGCAAAATGCAGTATTAACATCTGATGGGACGAGCATGTCAAGGAGCCTTACAAAGGTGATGCTGGTTTTGCAGAAAGAATGAACACCTCTGATTTTTGGGACCAGGCTGGAGTCCTAACTCTAATTAAATTCTAATCTGCTTTTTCCAGGTTTCATAAAATGCTGTCTCAAATAGGCTTATCTTCTAAGTAGTACAGCATGATCTTCTCATTAAAGAATCTGTTACAATGGAAACACATTAGTACTAAAGCCATAAAAGACTGAGGAAATTATGGACATTCTGCCCAAAATAGTGGGTTGCCTTAGTATCACTTAAAAAGAACCCCCTGTACATTCACAAGCCTGCTTGAGAAGTGGGAACTTGCTGTTTAAATGTTTCTTCAGTGTTATCTCTATTTTGTTCTTTTTAATTAATAAAAGGATACATGCATTGACATTTTAAACACTAATTTGCTATTTAGCATCCCAAATTGGGAAGCATAAACATTTATGCACTTCATTAAACACTACCTAAGAACACTTTTGATATTAGCAGGAGACAAGGGAGGCTGTTCAAAGAAACTTCAGGGCACACATAAGACACTGATAAAAGACGCTCCTGCTCCTTCCCTCCCTCACCAGGAAAGCTTGGGCTCCATCCTATGGGAAGCAGCTGTTGTGAAATGGACCCTGGAAATCACTGGGATCTGACACACCTGTGCAATCACAAATGCAGGGTTAAGGGAAGGGACAGGAATGTGGTGAAAGTGGGTGTTCCTGTTTGGCAGTGCAGCATTAGGTTGGTGCAAGGCAACTGTGAAAGTGGACTTTAGAAAGCATAAAGAAAACACACCCTGAGTTAAGATATTATTTACATACAGGTGACGTACAGGAAGAAACAACCCGGTGTTTTTCTCATCTCTTCCAAGAGAGGCATGGCAGTTCTAGCACACTTCCTCCTCCCCCCTCCTCTTTTTCTTCACCCACCCCAGCCCTTTAAAGAATTATGGTACCATTTAGGTTAGAAAATACCTTTAAGATCATCAAGTCCAGCCATTCACCCAGCACTGCCAATTCCACCACTAAACCACATCCCCAAGTGCCACATCTACACATCATTTAAATACTTCCAGGCATGGCGAGTCCACCCCAGCTGCCTGTTCCTTTCCAAACTATCTACATTTACAGGACACTGAAAGAGGCTTCATGTCAGGGTGAACCAGTGCTACAGGATGGTCAGAAGAAATAGGATGTCTTTCAAAGCTACAGGAAACAGAATTGCAGTGGTAGAAAAGAAACAAATCCTGACACTCAGGAACAGGCAGCCTGAAAGGCAGATAATGGCATCTGTGAGCATAGAATAAATGGAAGGTTAATCAAGATCACTAATATAACAAACGCTCAAAATTCATCAACCCAGACCTCAAGTTATCTCTAAATCCTTCATGAAGAGAAACTTCAGGTTATTTTGTTTCACTTACAGACAATAAGGTATCGTTCAGATGACGAATTACTTCTAAAAACTTTGCATCGCAAGTCTAACTTCAATGTAGAAAATTATTTTTATTTGTAATTAAAATTTGTGCTAAAAGTGTCCATTGTTAAATTATGGACCCAGACAAAATGGTACTAAATTTTCTACTGTACATAATCTTGCCATAGCATGGCAATTTTAAAATTGTTTGAAAATACAAATACACTAAAAAGATAGTATTTCAAGAACAATAGTATGGACACACTGAAGAGCTTTGTACCACAACCAGAAATCTGAAGTGTCTTGGTCCCTGAAAAAGAACTGCTTTTAGATTTATTTATTAAAATGAATTATGATGATTTTACAAATTACAGCTTTGGGTTCTTTGTTGTTTATTGGTTGGTTTGTTTTTTTTTTTAAACTGTGATGGTAAGAATGATCTACCTACAAGATAATTGAAAAAGAAACGTTCTTTGTGTATTTTTGATCAAATATATTGTTAGAGATCAAAACAAAGATTTATAAAAACAAACAATTGAAACTTCAGAAAAAACACTTTGTCAAATACAATAAAACCCTTTTCAATAGCAAAGTGGATTTTGTACAGTTCTTCCTTCTAAGCAGATGTTTTACTGCAGCTCAGATCCACTAACTCCAGTAAAACTCAACGTAGGGCAAATGTGTCGGTGTCTGCAGAATCACAACCTATGTACAGCTGCAGGTACCAAACTGCAACTCGCTGGAGAAACCTTGGAAACTTCAGTTTTCATTGTGAGTGAACTTACAATATATCTTACATTAGTTAAAAGCAGTTTACACCATGACAGAGCTGCTCAAAAAACGCATCAGTTATAGGAAGAGAGCAACGCCTCAAGTCAGCTTCTCCCATCAGCAAAAATGCCACACAAATCAAAAAACAACACTTAGGTAAAACACTAAGACTTTATTAAAAATCCAAAATTTATTGCAAATTGTACTTTGCAATTTCCCTCCTTTCTTCATTTTTACATGATTTATTGATATCCATGATTTTTTCACAGATGTACTTGTTGACTTTGGAGAGTCTCTGTGCAATTTCAGTTTCATCCACAGTTTCTTGTGCTATTCTATCATACAAACATTCTGGGGAGAGAAAAGAAGGAAAGAGTCATTAGGATATTTTTAGAAAACAATATAGCCCTGAGTTGGGCTAACTACTCAAGAGACAGCAGTGAGTAAGCACTGTGTATATTTGTTGCAAGACAAGAGCAGCTTTCTTTGATTCACCGGCTATCTTGTTAAAGTCAAGATTTGTCACCAGGCTTGAATCAGTGGCATGACCAACTTCCAGTTATGCTGTGACTACATTAATAGGCTTCCCATACAGAAACAAGGCTAAACCCAACCTTTTACAGTGCCAGTCTTGCCTGCCTGACTCCTGCATTTGTCTGAATCTCCACAGCAGGTTTAGTCTCTTCCCAGGTGAAGTGTCTCACCAGAGCTGTGTGCACAGTCACTCCCACCTGCACCCCTTCCAGAGGGTATGGAAATGATAATGCTTAGGAAGAGAAGCAGTAACCAGCAGGAGAACACTTTAACCCATTTATTTCATTTTTTACATCTCTTCCACATTCATTAATGTCTGTGTCTTTATCAGCTGCCCTGTCCCTGGGCATATTTCACTTTTACTAGCGGATTATTCAGGACAATAGCCATCTCCTTGCATGTTTGAACAATAAATACACTTTGTGAAATACACGTTATCTGGAATACAAAAAGCAAGTGATAGCACTGCAAAAGCCATGTGGGCAGTGAAAGCTGAGATAATTTTTCTTCCCAGATGGGTAGTTTGGTGCCAGAATCCTGCAGAGGTCACTGAAATCTGAAGTGGTGCAACACACACAACTCCTTAGTGACAAGAGGTTTGGGGTTTTTTGGTTTTCATGAACAGACCGATGTATTTTGTTGTGTAGCCTTCCCAGACTGGTTAAACAAACTCTGTTCTGCTCTGCCTAGTGATCTATTCCATTAGCTGTTTATTGCTTCACATACAGAAAGCCATGGAGATTATTGCTTAATTAACATGGTTTACAACATTTCTAATGCACCATATTAAAAAGTTATGAAAATTAAGTACTATGCATGCTTTGTAGTTCATTTGGAAACCTCTGAGAAGTTTTATAAAAGGTTATTTTGCATTAACAAGGTTTATAACAGTGCACATCCATCATACTTTTTATCATTTCTTTATTACATACTACACAGTGGGGATTTTAAAGAAGCTATAGAGATATCAGACACATTAAGAGCTAATGTTGTCGTTCAAAAATCTATTTTAAATAAGTTAGTCTGTGTCCACAGAATGATGAGAACATCTAAAGCAATGTGAATTTTATGTTGTAAGACGTACTGAATACAAAATAAATGAAATTAACCAGCATGCAGCCTGATAGCTGAAATGCTGATCAGCAGTAAACTACGATTAGAAATACGACACCTAAGAAGAGGCACATCACTGAGAGCCTGAAGAAAGCCAATGTGTTTGCAGGACATAAGCTGGCCCTACAGCAGTGTCAGGAACACTCCCAGGCAGATACACCCAGTAAGGTGAACTCCCAATGAAAGGCTGTGTTGCTCATTTAGCCACAAAGTCAAGCAAAGAATCACTTGACAGCACTCATTCAAAAGTTGTAATTTCAAAAGTCCATGGGACCCAGACAGATCCTTGCCCATAGTTTTTCCTCTCCATCTCTTCCAATTTCTGTGATGGGGGTGCAGAAATAGTAGTTTATTACTTGCATAAGGATACTGGCTTAGGGCTTCAAAGAGTACTTTGGGGGTTCTGCTCCTTTGTCTTTTGGCTTTACAGGAGCACACAGGCATCCCTTTGTACTGCTAAATACCAAAGATTCAAGTAGACCTCAAAGGCTAACCAGGAGCTTCACTACTTTTTGTGATGCCTGATCCAAATCATTTGAAAACTCCCTCATATTTCACCTATTTGTCCCCTTGCTGGTCATTGTTTTGTTTTGCTTTGCTTTCTCCATCACGGGGCAAGACCTGCTAACACTGACGCAAATGCAAAGGACATGACAACATGGAAAATCATGGTTATGAGCTAACGCTGTCCCACTGCTATGGGCAGCCTGACACCTGCAACACTGGCCATGCAGTTTAACTGGTTCAAGAGGAGACTGTACAGGCTGGAGTCTAACAAAAGGGAGTCAGAGACAAGGTGAAAGTAACACTAAAAAGAGGAACATGGAAAACCAGGGCATGTAACAGTGGAATTCAAATGAGGGTTGAGGCTGGAAGCAGAAGTATGACAGAAAACACAGAAAAATGAGGCAATAGGGAAGGGCTGAATTGCTGGTGAGTGTAAAGGTATGGAAGAGAAGAAAGGGAAGGGCCCCATCTGCCTCTCACCAGGTACCTGTTGGAGCAGACGTCCAAACTCACTGTAGTCAAAACAAGGGGAATTTGAAGAAAGCTGTCATCTAAATGGCTCAAGCAACACAGAATAGCCCTGACAGAAGTAGAAGAGGAAATTCTCACAGAAGCAACCTCGCCAGCAGTGCTGAGGAGCAAGAGCCTCCAGGAGGGAAACTGGAAACCACTTTGCAATGGGCCAGTGGAAAATAACCCCTGTTTGCTGCGTGCTCGTAAGCGCACCACACCAGGGCAACCAATTCTGCTTCCCATCTGGAGCTGACAAGGGGAGCCACCGCCACAGAGTGGATTCCTTATGTGGCCAGTACATCATTACTCAGCTACATGTGTAAGGATTGTACCAAAGGCCCCAGACAGAACTAGAAAATCAGCATGGAACAGCTTCCACATCCACATATAACCTTGAAGCAGATTAGTAAAAAAAACCCATGTCTTTTACTCATTTCTTATAAACTAAGAAAGATGACAGTACGGAGATAAGTTTCCAACTTTTCCCCACACAACACAGACACAGACACACGCACACACTCAGAGGAATCTATTTCTTACTCCAAACATGGTACTTTCATGGCAGATTACAACACCTCTTTATGAGTTCACAGTTAAGAGCAACTAAGAACAGGAAATGCAGAATAATGAAGCTCTACCAAATCGGGAGATTTCTTTCAACCCTACTACAATTTAGTATGGACACAAAACCTAAAAATCCAATTTCAGTATGTATTCCATGAGGAACCAACTCAGTTCTGACTTAAAAAGAAGCCTGAAATACCAAGAGAGACAGAAATGATGCAACACAGGCATGATGATACAAAGGGACTGAAATTCACCATTCAGTTTAAATAAAGGAGAAGGCCTTCTCTTTCTCAAAGTACTACACACATGGACTCAGGCTTGCAGTTACTGAAAGTGTCATTGCAATTTTCCCTACCAGATGAGGTCAGCGATTTACACCTCCTGTCCAAATTCCAAATCAAGTGCAACAATTAATTTTTACTATTTCCATTTTCTCCACTTAAAAGGGTAAAACTATTCTTTCTTGCCTTTGAAGGTATGCGTATTTTTATAGTCACAGCTATAATGGTTTCTGTGCCTCATGCCAGAGCTGGTTATGTTCTGGATGAAAGAATGTGGTAAAGCTACTCTCAGTCTTGTTTAAAGGAATATATGCACTTTAAAAAAATCATCATGTTTATAAATGAATTCTAGAACAACATGTTGTTCTCCAGGCTCAGAGTCCTACCCTGCAAGTGGTCTAAAGTGATCATCTTCTCAAACCTTACTGAAGTCAATGTACAACTCTTCAGCTGTGGAGGCCTGCACTGTGCACAGCTATTGCAATGTGTTTTACTGTTCCTGGGTACGTATGCACTTCACAATGCAATAGCAATCTGAATTACAGTTTTTAATCAGTTAATTTTAAATGAGCTGAAAAGAAGCATCTTTCAACTCGGTGATTAATGGTTAAACTCCAAAGCAGGAAGCAAAAGTTTTCAAATAACCTACCTCTGACAATGCTTAATTTGTGAGGTGAGAGAGGTGGCTTGGGAACGGCATCTTTCTTTTTTTTGGTTGCAACTCCTGTGACACTTCTGTTCTTGAGAACATCTGTTCCCCAAATCATAACCGCTAGATTTTTTGTATACTTTGAATCTCCTTGTGTTACTTGCAGCTGGTGCCATTTCTCCTCATCTACCCAAATTCCACTGCCAAGATGGACCTAGAAGGTAGTAATAATAACAACTTATCTATGGTATGTAGCACACAACAGTATCCAAGTGCTGTAGGAACATTAATATTAGGAACTAAAATAACAGTAATTAGGGCTGAACAAATCCATTTTGCCTAACTCTGAAAGTTCTCCAACTTTGTGGGTCAAGGAGTTCAAGTCAACCTCAATATATATTTCCTTTTAGTAATCTCTACTTTTCCCCCCCACATAACCTCTCTCCTGAAAGACTGTGGTCAGGAACAGAGATTGAAGAAGGAAACGGTGAACACATCCAGTATTATAAATTTATGCACAGCATATAAACCAAGCAGTTGCACCAGCCTAATTCAGGAGCAAGATGAAACGCTTCCCCTTGGCTAAAACAGACTTTACCCAAAGCATATTCCGGAGGCAGTAGAGAGGGAATTACTCCCTAAGTTGTATTCTGTACCTGTTGGCAAAACTCAGCCTGATTGTTTGAAGTAACTGGAAGGAAAGAAAGGCTTTTGAGAGCTCCAATTTCAATATAAGTCAGGAGAGTTTGGAAGCTTTGTAAAACTTCCAATTCTAACACAAAGTGTGTCTATCATGTACAATCAACGTACCACACGAATACTGCTTTGTGGTTAGGCAATGACCCATTGCAGCAACATCATAAACCTTCCATTATCCAAGCAATGGGAAGTCGAGGTATTCCACTGAAGTAGTAAAGCAGGATAATATGGGTACTGGGAAATGCAGTGTGAAGCCATTGGAGTCTCCAAAAGGAAGATGCTCAAGTCTAGTTTTGCTTATTAGTCTTGACTGTGCTGGCTTGTCTCCCACAGGGCTACCCCTATGTCTCTACCCCAAGATTCCCAGTGCTCCAGTCTTAAGCCAAATGCAGGACAAGAATCCGAGCACCATCCTAAGGCTGCCACTACGTGTTTGAGCTGATAGTCCTCACACTCAGGACACCTTCAAGCAACAGCAAGGACGTAACTCTACAAGTAACCAGCACAACTCTGACACCAGAGCAACCAGAATGCACACGCTGGCCCTGTGCCCTGCATGGAACCGCGAATGCTTTGTACCCTGTATGTCTGTGCTCCAGTTCCTGGAGTACAGTGCAGACTCCTGAACTACCTCTGCACACAGCAAGCTTTGTTCACGTGGTGATGAACTTCATTCAGTGGGACACACACTTTCTCATCATCATAACAAGCTAAGGTGTGACCTGCACCTCCCAACTGATCAGAGCTCACTGCACTTACCTTCAGACCTTCAGACAATCTGGACAAGCGCAACATACCAAGCAGATCTATCAGTCGGATTGCTACATATCCAAATTTTACCTTTGATTAGATCTGGTCCAATGGGGGGGTCTTTCTGTAACATTAACACTTACAAAAAACTTTCTGCCCCCTTATGGTTAAAAAAAAATCCCATCAACAAAATCCCATGGCAAAACTGCATCAGAAGGCTCTGTTTGCCTAAACTGTTGTGCCCTTAGTTTTCTGTGGTTTTACTCATTTCATCTGGCTTTACATAAACTCTCCCATACAAATCTGAGCAGTATCACGGAAGTCCCATTAAATGCAATGAAAATTGGACAAAGCTACTGTAAAATTTTATATACCCATAATTTTACTGCCTGTATTCAACTGAATACCATTTTTCCTTTAAATGGAAACCTGCTTTAATTATTAACGAGGACTATAACCTCAAGAAATTTTTTATTACAACAGCATCCTTCAAAAGCAACTAGATGTTTAAAAACTTAAATAGAGTAATATGAATGGTTTGGCTACAAGCTATGTTATAAAAAAAAATTAAAACTCCACCTTCCTTAAGGCATAAAACCATACAGCAAGCTGCCTCTCCTGCAGAATCTTCTACACTAAAGGGATTCTAAGAAGCTTTTCACAAGTCTGCATGGACAGAAATTAAACTAGTAATAACCACAATACAAACACTCCTTTTTTTTTCCCTTTTTCTCTGTTGTTGAGCCTCTTCATAAATGATTTTAAAAAGGCACGCTCTTTTGGTGCTTTCTACATATTTTGTAAAGCAACTTCAATCAGGAGTGAGCAGTCTGTACTCAGGAACTAACCACAGTACATTTTTTAATTCAGTTATTTCTGGTTAGATCTTGGTAAAGTTTTCAGGGAAAATGTCTGAAAGTTACCTAGAAAATCACTAAGATTAGGAATGTTGTGACATATCAAGTTTTGGGTGTCTGTATTACATCAGTTGTAGAGACAGTTGTATTTGATCAAAAATCTGATTCCCCTCTGCCAAAATTAGGGTTTGCCTTTGCCAAAGATTATTTAGTCTCTTAAGATACTACATTATTCATTAGCTTGAAGTTACTCAAAAGAAAAGAACAGGTTACAGGAAGTATTTTTAATATTTATGCTTCAGACAGATCATCTCTTCTTTTAACATGCTCCATTTATTAAAAAAGCAATTGCTGGTATGAAACACCTATGGCAACAGCAACTATGTGACAGACAGCCACAGCCACAGCAATCTTACGTCTCCCTTTTTCTATTTCTAGCGCTGTTATGGTGCAGAATTCAATCTGCCCGTGTCTCAGTTTACCTCTCTACAACAGGCCCAGCACTGTTTCCTATCAGTCCCAAAGCTCTGGGAAGCTCACTGTACTCCACACTCAGAAGACATTCCCTTCTTGCCGAAGAGCTGCCCCATGAGCCAGACTCTTGTCTTGATGAAATCAATGGGAAATTTACTCCCAATTTCAGCAACTGAGGATCAACCTTCAAGCACAATGCAGCAGACAGCAGCGAATTCAAAGCAACGCTCAGCAGCGTGGCTGTGCTAACATCTGCAATAGATCTAAAACGTGGCTCAGAAGATGAACTCTGGGCTTTTTTTCTTTTTTTTCCCCCTCTTCTTTCTTTTCTTTAAATGAATGCCATAGGCTCTTTCTCAGTAACTCAGTTTTCCCTCTGGAGGGAAGAGATTTATCTGCTTTGAAAGAATCCTACTAAGATCAAATCTGGTGCCACAAAGGGTAAGATTTGTAAAAAAGTATTTCAACTACTCTAGTGGTGCATATCAATAAAGGAATACTGAAATAAAGCCATAAATAAGGAAAACTGAAGAAAACTACCCTCCAACACTCCAAATACATTGTTAGTTCACATTTCTGGCATCTGAGCTGGCTGTAGCCCCAGTAAATAGGCCAACCAAGAACCAAAATTACAAAAAGAAAATTAAAGAGATACTAATATCTGTAAAGACAGAGAAAACTTCAGCAAAAGAAGTGCCAAGAAGCTGACAGATGAAAAAAGGGTACAGGAAAAGCTGTATACAACTACTAAAGGATGTGCCCTATCCCACAGACCTTAAGTGGAAGAGAAGGAGGTAAAGGAAACTCACGCAGTAATACACCTGAAGTTTTCATTGCACAAATATACACAAAATAATCAAGCAAATGACATCTTTAAATATATTAGGCAAGAAAAGCTATCTGAACCAAATACCTGTCACTGTCAAGATTCTACTATTTTTCACGTACATTCTGTCCTCAACGATTATGTTGAATTCATCTTCAAGAAGGACAGACATTGTGCAGTCAATCTTTTAACACAAATCTGAGAATGCAGTCATGCTATTCCATCAGTAACTCCACTGTATGGCAAAGCTGGAATGGATGTTTCCTCCCTAAGGTTTCTCAGATTAGAGTACCAAATGCATATATACACCAAGAAACAGGATCTGCACAGGCAGTTCTGAAGGACTTATAGTTTTGTATAAAGAAACATCACAGTTATTTAATGATAATGGAAACAGCTGTAAAAGCAGGCCTAGGTAGATGAGCAGTTAATGTGTTAAACATGCTGAAACCTGAAAAGCTCTCAGTCAGGTTCTGGCAAACTAGAGCTAGATGGTGTTTCACCAGCTTCACAAAAGTCTCTGGAAAGTAGCACTACGTCAGCTCAATTCAGTGGCAATGCTCCTACCAGCACCAAGGGAGCCCATTTTCACTCCAGGGTTCATAATTACCTCCTGCACTCCACTTCAAACCAAACATGAGGGCTTCTCTGCAACATGACTACAGCACATTGTAAAAATTAAAAACCTTTTAAGAAAAAGTATTTTGGTTAAGTAGACTCATGTAACTTTATAGTGAGGGCTACCGACTTTGGTCAATATTTGGTGTATTTATGGATGTCACTAACTGAAGACTATGTCAATCTGCCTGTGCATGCATATTTAATAAATGCCTCATGTTGCACAGCATTCAATGCTCCCACCACTGAAGATATTTTTCTATGCTCTCCATACCTGTGTAACTTCACAATTCTCCTCAGCATAACAGCACACCTTCATGAAAACTGAGGAAGCTTGGATAAGCTGCTACCATGCAAAATCATGAAAATTCCACAAGAACATCACCTGATGGACATTTACACATTATTCATGCTATATTTAACATAAAATACCTTTCCATTCTCGAGAATATACTTGTCCATTACTGGAACAGGGGCAGGGTAGTACGTTGATGTATTTGCTTCCTCATTGAAGGTCTTCTGTACCTCAGGTTCAGGCTCAATTGATTCAGGTTTTACTTTTTCAACCTCAATGGCAGGTCCTAGACAGTTAAGAAAAGAGAGCTGTCTGCTATCCCAGAGAACATGAAATCAATCCCTTCATGACCCATGATTAGCATAAAATAACACATTAGTCATGCTCATTTTAAAGTTAGAAGTAATCTAAACCAAAATCCTACTTCTGAACATCAATACGTAACAGCAGGATAAGTATTCCTGCCTTATAAACATTAAAATGTTTAATTTTAATTTAAGTGTTTAATTTTATTCTTAAGGCATAAGGACAATTATAGATATGGGTAAGATTTCTCCAATGCACACTAAGGAAATTATGTTAAAATGACACTGAAATTATAAACCAAAAGCAACAATAGTAATTCTTCAAATAAGAATTGCTATATAGTTGCATAGGAATCTGCATAATTTACTGTGATAATTACATAAATTATCCACACCACATAGAATTACAAATTTTATAGAAATCTGAAATCTCTTTAGATATAATAGAGGTGTATAAAAATAGTGAGGATCTGCAGAAATGCTATGAAGGAAACAGGCTACTTATGCTAAAGTGTCATGCACAGAAGGAATATCAAAGGTTAAAAAAACCCACATAAATTAGAACTTTGATTGTCCAATCCATCCAACACTGATTTTTATTTTTAATGTAATCAACAAAAATTATGCACAGATTAAACAATGGAATACTACTAAGCATATGTTTGAGACTTCAAAGGAAGATAATTATTTTGTCAGTCATCAACTTTTCTTTTCCAGATCCAAGTTATAAAGTGTTCCTAAAAAGACAGAAGAACAAACTAAAAATAATTTGTGAACTGGATTTCATGACTCCATTCATTGCAGGGGTTCCACCAGAAGTCTAGGCTATGGCCCCAAGCCTATCAGTGCCCTGTGATGTCTGGCTCTAGGATCCCAAGAAGCTCCAGCAGGCACTGAAGTTTCACGCAGGGCCGGTGGCTCAACAGCACAGCAAGGTTTCCAGCTTAGACTCTGGACACCATGGAAATACCCCATGTCCAGAACCCTAAGGATAAACTCACCCACTTGTCAGTGCTAGATTGCACCAGGCTGGTGCTGAGAGCACTGCACCACTGTGCAACCCAACCCTGACATCTTCAGCCAGTGACAATTCAATTATCAGGTCACCCTTCAGCTCCCTGCTCAGTGTTTGTGCACACAGACCCAGCCTTGAACTGATCCAACTCTGCAAGTCACGCTGGCACCACAACTCAGGTCTTAGTCACACATCTTAAATAGTTCCTGTGCATTCATCCCTCCCACTTTGTGCGGTTTCATTTAGAGATTATTATACAGCGATAGCAGTGCTTCCTCCGTTGTCAGCATTTGACATTTATCCTATAGCTTACTCCACACCTACATAGCCGGCTAAATGTTCTCAGCTGGCTGCCACTCCATGCTCAGCAACGACTGAAAGTTGTCTTGGCAACTCAGACAATCCTACACTGCAGTGCCACCAACAAGAGGGTCTTAAGAGCCAGCCCCAATGCAAGCAGAATGCAAACAGAGAAATCACAAAAACATCCCATTTGCATTATAATTTCATAGTGATCTTAGTAAGCACCTCTAGTACCATGAATATACAACAGTAAAGCCAAGACAAACTAAACTTCCTAAGCTTGAGACTGTAAGGCTGATTCAGACTGGGAGAAGATCCAGACCGGTTAAAAACCCAAAGCCTGCCCACAGCATGGGCACACCTGAACAAGCAGCTGCAGGGGTGTAATTGCCAGTGTGACCTTAGGAAGTCATCTCTGAAGCTGTTACTTTAAGAAAACATCCTTCAACAAAGGGCTATTTTCTTACACTTTGAAAGTCACTTCGAGGAAGACACCTAAGTATAACCACCTTCTTCCTAGCAGGAAACGTTTATTTCAGTTTAAACACTTTTGCTAGTCCCTATTTAGAAGTCTTTTACTGTTTTTAGTCATATATTGACACAGCTGGAATTTGGTTTCCAGGACTTTCCCAAGAAAAAAGCTGATTAAAGTCCACAGAAACCACAGCTCTCACAGGCCAGAATACCTCTGCTGCAATTCATGCTTTACTACTTGCTTAGAAGTCACCAAAAGAAAGCCTTTAAAATATCTTTTTTATATCCTGATTTTTGATTCCCAAACAGAAACCTGTCTCTAACCAGGCAGGCTCTACAGCCACTTCTACCAACCACTAAACTCTGTGTTTTCAACCCCGCATGCTGTGAATTGCACATGCAACCTGCACTCCTGCCTGCCTGCTAACGAGAGCTGTGTGCCCCATGCACCACACTCCAAGTTCCCCCTCTCTGCAGCTCTGGTGCTCTGCATCTTATTTTAAAGATGATGAATGGGATATATAAAAATATATACCTCTATCTAAAGGCTTAACAATGACAGCACTTACGTAATAAGGATCAGGGAAAAAAAAAATAGGCGATTTTCGGGATGCAAGAAGGAAACAAATGTTTTATTGCAAAATCTTTCTCCTTCTAACTGAAGTTTTTTCATAATATCCGAAAGGCTAGCAAGTTCAGATCAGGATGAAGAGGTAGAAGGCTTCCCTTTGCCATCCCTTTTCCTCAAAAATGTGTCTTAGACTACATGCTACTCCAAAAATTACTAAGAAAGTTAAAATAAATTGATTGGTAAAGTGGTCAGCATACATTTGTAAGCAGCAAGTTTTTCTACATGGTCTACCAGAATTTGAAAGAAAACAACACAAGTCTGACAATGACAAGTGGTAATACCGGTACTTTCTGTACTTGACAGAAACCTTGGGCCTTTAAAATTTTTTTTTAACATCAAAAAGCCAAACAAATCTAGAAAAGCTGAAAAGCAGTAATTCTTGACATGTGGTAAGACACAAATCCCATTTCATTCTCCCTACTCTGGTGTCAGTCCCAAGACACTATAAACTGGATCACTGAAATTGAACTGGGATTAAAAATAAAACCTTGGGGGTCTGTGTGCACGTGCTGATGAATCAATGTTTCTGAAGGAATGTGAATATACTCCCTGACTTTGGAGCAACACTAATTCTCAGCAATGTAACATGAAAATGAAGAAATTATCAGGGAGCTAAAAACACCCAAGCATTATCCCTATACAACTTCAGTACTGCTGACCATATTTCCAGCCACACGAAACTACACAGATCTTGCCCGGCAGACAATTATATTTTTAAGAAGTTATTGAAATTCTTCTTTTGCAATCCAAGGGCTATATAAAGTCCCCAGAGGGGAGAGTCAGTTATTAATTCTTTAAATCATCCTACCCTCTACTGATAAAAAGAGGGCCAATTAGTGTTTTCAGGTGCAACAAAACAAACTGCAAAGCCCTACAATTGCTGGGGTTCCAGTTCCCCAAGTGGGCAAGGCAAGAGGCTGCACACTTTATTCCAGGAGCTCAAGAGGGACACCATAACCTTTTCCACAACAATCATCACATTTTTCCACAGCTCTGGTCCCTAGAGCCCTGGTGAAATGCTTGCCTCCTCTGGGAAGGGATCTGCTGGGAAATAACATACTAAAATCATAAAGAAGATAAAGCATTTCTCCATGGATCAGTACTGATTTCACTACTGTCATCTGCCAAAGCTGCCTCCAAGGCTCTTTTGTGACAAAGAGCAATTCGGTGTCACCATGAGGAAGAAGAACCTCCTCACTCCTGCCACAAGAGTGGCTGCAGTGTAGCAGCAGAGCTGAAGGCCTGAGTCTCAAGTAGAATCCATTGACTTCCAGCTCTTCACTGAATTCAACACATTGATGGGAAATTAGGAGACTGACTACTTGACTGCACGTTAGCTCAAGAGGCTGTTCTATATCTGATCTGCAAGTTTAAAATGGCAACAGGCACGCATTTCCCACAGCTGCAATTCATCAGCACAAACCAGCTGTCATCTCATGCAAAGAAATCACAAGTCTCTAAGGTGAAACAGAAATGCAATTAGTTTGCATTAAGTCCAGCCTGCTAGAAGTGCAGTGTAACATAAATTACATGTAATTTGAAACTCTAGGTTTAAGAGATCACTGCAACTGCAGATGAATTCAGGATGTAATTTATTTTCAGAACAATTTCCAGAGATTATTCACATACCCAAACATACCTCATTTAGAGCTGGAAAAGTAAGGAAGACTAAAAAAATCTTTTCAGATCTATTCTTGATTAAAAGTAGCACTTTTTCATACTGTCATCAGACTCTCTAATTTATAACATGCTGAAGATGTCTCCCTTGCTAATTATTCGTAAGTTTTGTATTGATCTTTTTAGAACATGGTTGTTTCTCTGCTGTGAATGAGACTACAAGGAAAAGCAACAGAGTAAGCAACAGTTAATACACTGAGTCTTGGGAAATACAAACCCTGTGAAGGACACAGCCAGCACAGCCAAATTCTACCTTTGTTACCAACAAATGTTCCTTACAAGTAATAATAAGGGATTTTTTTTTTTTTTTTGGAAGTGTCCTATAGCTGATATTTTTCCAGGTATGTATTCACATACCCAAACATACCTCATTTAGAGCTGGAAAAGTAAGGAAGACTAAAAAAATCTTTTCAGATCTATTCTTGATTAAAAGTAGCACTTTTTCATACTGTCATCAGACTCTCTAATTTATAACATGCTGAAGATGTCTCCCTTGCTAATTATTCGTAAGTTTTGTATTGATCTTTTTAGAACATGGTTGTTTCTCTGCTGTGAATGAGACTACAAGGAAAAGCAACAGAGTAAGCAACAGTTAATACACTGAGTCTTGGGAAATACAAACCCTGTGAAGGACACAGCCAGCACAGCCAAATTCTACCTTTGTTACCAACAAATGTTCCTTACAAGTAATAATAAGGGATTTTTTTTTTTTTTTGGAAGTGTCCTATAGCTGATATTTTTCCAGGTATGTGATTAAATTTCAAGAACTTGTCTTCAATGTAATTGGGATCTGTTTTCAGTTGTCAGACTGATACAATGAAAATTCATGCCCATATTTAGAGTCAGTATTTTTTTCCAGGGCTTCTTTTCCTCTTTTTTTTTTTCATTTTTTTCCTAAGGTTTCTTTTTTTGGCTCAAGTAAAAAACACATCTTCTTTTTCTTAAAGAAACAAGACAGAATGCAGTAGCTGTCTTCATTTCACTGCTGGTCTCACCACTCCAATTGCTGTCAAGTCTACAAACTAAATTGGTACTTTACACTGTTCAGCCCCATTGCCTACCAACATCTGGCTCGTGCTCCATTCCCATAAATTCCAGCTAACTACTTGCAGATGAAGAAACATCTTTCCATCCAAGGAAAATTTTAGAAAGCTCAGTGGAATCTCCTGCCAACCACATCGTGTTTTCCAGGCTGTGGCAACCTTGCCTATTTAGTTTTATTTAGAAAGTTAACTAGAATGTTTATGGTAAGTAACGACATTTTAATTATGCACAGTGTAACAGTGATGAGCATTCACAATCAGACACTCCGTTTAGGTTGTGGGACACTCCAAGAACCTGGCTCCAAGGGTGTGGGCACACCTTAACACATGCTACAGCACAGGCACATGCTCTCCCAGGTCCAGCTCGGTACGTGAGGGTAACTCAGACCCACATGCAAATTGCATGCACTCGTTCCAGTCCAGGAGAAGAGCCAATATCCAATTGACATGCAAAAATTAAGTTTCCAGATACACAAAGGCAGACATAAGAATGGCATGCTAAGGGTTGGATGCACAGATTTCAACCAAGTTTCAGTCACCGAGCAAATCTTCAACACACCAGTACCACATTCTAATAGCAAATAAATGTAATCTGTCGAATTTTTGAAGGTATTCCAAAGGTACCATCTTCAATAAAAAGGATGAACTTTTTATTTTGTCTTTTTTCCCATTTATTCCAACATAATGCTTAAATAATTGTTATAAACCCAAACAAAGGAGCAATTGACCCAAGATATTTAAAATTGAAATCCAAATTACACAAACCTGCATTTTGTAACAAGCGTTGATAAACGGGACACTAATATAAAGTTTTTTTAATTACGCTTTAACAATGCATTGTTTTTCAAATAGCACGGCTGTTTAAAGCCACTGCTAGAAGTTCAGGAATATATCACATTCTAATAAGCTACTAGTGGGAAGAGGAGTCAGAAAATGGAAGGTAACATAGTCACATAACAATAAACAAAATCCCTAACTGCAAAGGATAAATTAGTTTTAGCCCAACTATTTGTTCCAGCGCCTTTTCTTTTTTTTTTTTTTTAACTGTAACATATTGGTATATTTTGCAGATGATGCTTTATTAACTTTTTCAGCATATATTGGAAGGTCAGAGACTCTTTTTAATACAGCTGCTTAAAATGGAACTCTGATTCAGCCATACCAGCACAAAGACCTCTAGTTTTTAAAGAAAACCCCAGACGTACATAGCATACAAATTCGACACGTATTGTACAGCCACGGCAGAAAACCCTTTTAACATTCAATGTCCAGTTTAACAACCACCGTTATTCTTCAAATATGTCTCCATTACTATTGATCACACTTGCAAAATGCATTCAAACTAGTCCCAGTTAAGTCCGGCACTTACCACTACCTAGTCTTAGGAGCAGTACATCCTGGAGCCTCCTGTTCAAGTCTCTGAGCTCTTTCATTTCTGACACGAGTGCCCCATACTCCTTTAGCTTCTTTGCCTGTTGCACAAGCTGTCTCCGTGTTCTCTCAAGCTCCTGTTGAATGTGTCTCATTTCTTCCTGTTGCTGCTGGTAACTCCTCAGCAATTCCTCATAGAGAATCCGAGGAACTACAGCATCGTCCATATTGTTCATGCCTTCTGTAGTCTCCATAAAAGCCTCCTCAGGGCTGGAAGTATTACTGAGACTCATCCCGTTCTGTTTTTCAAGGCGAGCAACAACTGCTTCAATGCTTTTGTGTGTACCTTCACTTTGTTTCCTCCCATCTTGTCTCTGCACGTTACAATAAAAAATAAATAAATTAGGAGAGCAGCAAGACAAAATAAAATCAAAATTCCACAGTCTTGGGAACTGTTAATATTCTTGTTTTCCAAAAAACCGAGACAAAGACAGTCTGCAAAAATATTTTGCCTAGAAGATTCTTATGGATATAATATACATCATAACTAACATGCAGTTGTAACTCAGCTAAATGCATGTACAAACTTCTGAGGCAGTTAAGGGCCTTCCTGCATTCGTGCAACACTTACAAAGCAGTGTACATGGGTCACCTGATTCCGTATCATTAATTTCTTTTTTAAAAAGTGGATCTAAATCTCTTTTTCTTTAACATTCAGATTTCTGACAGCAATTGATTTTCTGATAAGCAAGAGAAAGAACCAACTGTGTGCTCCATTTATCACCTGTGACGACATCACAGGTGAAAGCACCACAGGCACAAAGCTGTTCTGTGAACTGAGGGCTTGTCCTTCCCACACTTTCGGAGACAAAACCTTCTCTGACTCTCCCTACAGCATGTTCACCCAACTGCCTGATGCAAGTGACTAACGCTATCAGCAAACACTGAAAGGGATTTGAAAACACTGAAGCTGGAGACAGAATGTATCATCCAGCCTCATCTTCCTTATCAACTGATTCCTTCTATATTAGTGCTGCATTGCAGAGGCTTCAGGTCCTGGGAACTCTCAGTGGAATTTTACCTTCAGTCATCCGCACAAACCCTACAAATTAAATCACACCACTTTCCTGGGGCCTGGATAGTGGGATTGATATGTGACAGTACAGGTAGAGTCACTAAGTTTTACTGGCCAAATATCAAAAGGCATTTGAATTTCCAAGCAACTCCAAGGAAAGCAAATGCAGCTCACAGATCAGAAGTGAGAAGCTGACACTATCAAATTCCCATACCACGATATCCATGAGTAATATGGCAGAAAACAAAATTATCTGATGTTACACCTGCGGCATTCATGTTCTAAAAAAATTTTAACAATTAAAAAAACAGCTGGCCCACCACAAGGAAATGTACTAATATCACTCCTGCAGCTGCAAGACACATGAAGCCATAGAGCAATATCTTACTCTGAAGGTTGGCAGACTTTTAAAGAAATAATTTTATATCAAAAAATAAATACATTTCCATAGTGGGTTTCTGGCATTTGAACCTAAAAAGGCAGCTGGGAGTTATAATGGAGTGATACATTCCTGTCAATTCTTCTTGTCAGTCACTGCTGTATTTGGGCAGTCTCAGAGCACCCCCTCCAATTCCAAACAAGCAGGGAACAGTAAGTATGTCACAAGTGCCACCAAGAACAGCTGGTACTGTCAGGTACTGGTGACTTTTAAGGCATTCTGGGCCAAAGTGGAAGAGCATTGTTCCACCAATCTCAGATGGCTGTTACACTGTGCAGACAGTATACACAGGAGAACGTTTGATTGCACTTAAGTCAGGTTTTGAAAACCTATACCCCACCCCCACATACAATGTGACCCAATTTCACCAAACACAATGTTTTAAGGGGATCAAAAGCAAGCCTGGAATTCTTAAACTAAGACGTTTGTAATATGCCCCAAGCACTTGCAAAAAAAGATTAAAAAAAGGAAAGGAGGAAAAAAAACAAAACCAGAAAGACTTCAGTACCTTACTGTGTCTAAGCTCCACATCTTCTTCCCCATAATCTGTAACCTCCCCAGCTTCTTCTATGTGATTGAGAGAGAGTTTGGGGATTTTAATTTTCTTCTGCATCACACTGTTCTCAAGGTCAGTTTTGTCCTCTAAAATGCATATTAAAAGTAAGATTTTGTTACATTAATCAGCTTTTTTACTTCCAAATACTACATGACTTAGACAAGACCAGTTACAAAACCCCAGCCTCCCACGATCCAATCCCCTCGTAATACCATGATCAAATTAGTCCATGGTGTAAATCCACTGATGCCCACTGGCAGTTCCAGAGTTTCAACCAGGGATCAATCTGCCCCAACACACGAATAAATACTGAAAAATGACAAGCTAAATTCAAGTGATCAAAGGTGTCAGCGAGTGGCTTGTACTATCACCAAAGTAAGAGCTGAAGAGGCTGTAAATCAAACTTCCTGAAAACCATCTGTATTGCTTTAAATTATGTTTACCACTGGTATTTTCATATTCATAATCCACTGCTGCAGTTCAAACTCTGCTTAGGGTTAAAGTGAAAATAAACTTGGTAATTCACCCCGTACTCTAAGCATCATCTGTCAGCAGCACAGATCTATTTGCACACATGGCAGACTCTGCTGTTCTGCAAAGGGCTGGAAAAAGGAATGTTGCTGGAGAGCTTCAAAGTGCATTACACAAAAGTTGCATAAGAACCAAATCTGTAACAAAATTACTGCACAACCCCTATTTCATGAATTAATGGTATTCGTCCTTTTCCTTTAGATACTATTGGCAAAGCCAATAAATATTTATATGAATCTTTGCATCTCATTAAAAAATTGAAGCAAAACATTTTCAAGTCTGTAACATTTTGACATATCTCAAAATTAGGTATTTAAAAATATTAATCTGAAAATACATTGAAAATATTTTAATATTCCTGAAAAGGTAGAGAGGGGTAGTGAACCAAGAGTACAGTCTCCCAAAATGTGCCTGTGACAGGTAAAATTCTTGTAGAACAGACAAGGTCTGAAAAGATTCCCCTGTTCCTGAGAGTGTCAAGGAGAAATGCATTTAAACTGTCAAGCATTGCCTTCGTACACTGAGAGATTATGAACAGGAAAACATTCTGAGTCTTCTTATCCACCTGCAAATTGTATTCTGCAAAGTGTCCCATGAATATTTTTGAAAGTGCCAAGGAGAATGGCCCCTGTGAGTGCTTAGTTGCATTGACTTTTGCTTCCTCAAATTAGCATCTCTCCACAGGACCTCAAAATGGTTTGTGTTGACAGTGTAGGAAAGGGAAACAAAGGTAAATCACTGTTTAATGAGGAGCAAGGCATTCATTAGAAATGAATTACACAGATGAATGCAATTCATTTTGTTACAGATAGAAATGGATCTCTTGTAGGCAAATGGTGATATTACAGCCCAAGGCTATGTAAAAAGAATAGGCAAAGAACATGCAGAGTAAGACATTAGACAACCTGAAATGAAACGCAGATGGTAGCAATAAATACTAAGACAGATGCAAAAAGAAACAGATAAACAACAAAAAACAGCTAGGCTTATTTTAGATCATTCTCCATTCCCCAGAGCATTGTGGATGCTTATCCCAGTCAAACAAAAAGGCAATCCAACCGTTTCAGTTTTGAAAAATAAACCCCTATGTTTTCATTTATTTGGAAAATGTAGATTCATCAGAAAAGTGAGATAAGCAAATTCTAATGCCAAAGAGATGAGAAGAAAATAAGGGAGCCCTTCCCAAAAAAACCCAAATAACACAAACTTCCAGACTAAAGGATAGACTGATGGGTATTGGTATTTTCTTGGAATTTAAGAATAAATGAATCCATACTGAATGGGGCAAAAAAAGAAAACCACCAACTTTTTCTGTGTTCATGTATTTCAGGGTATTGGCTAGATTGAGGAATCCTTTGCTAAAATATGTTCTTTCAATTCCTTGGAGGAAGAGCAGCACATGGATACTGCAGAGCCAACTGCTCCAGACTGCTTTGCCAAAGCACCTTCCACAGGACATGCAGATGACCTCCTTCTCTATTTGAAGAATTCAGATCAGTTTCTATCCTCTGAAATAACCCTTGGCTTCACAACCAGATGGACACAATCCATTACTTGACAGAGTTAACAAAGTTGTCTGCTGACAGCTCGCTGAGGTCACCAGAAGCCAGAACCCCACACTGAGTAGACAGGGACATGAGCCATCCTTCCCATGGCGGGGAAAAGTGACTCTTGGAGCAACCACAGACAGGGGTCACAGAGGAGTACGTGCCTGTGCAGACTACAGAAGTCAGCGAATACTTTCCAGTGAATAAACCAACATTCAAACAAAAACTATTTAGAAGAACAGTAACATTTATCTTTGATTTTGGCTTTTAAAGTCAATTCATAAAGGTTAATAACACATTCTATGCACTTAACACTGAAAATGAAAGAAAATACTTAGTTTGGGGTCAAAGAAAACAAATGCAAATTATCTGAATTCTTCATTCTCTTCACTCTCCACTCAATTTCAGTTTGCCTATGAAATCTATGTTTGCAAAATTTCACTGGTTTTGAAGTTTGTTTATACATCTCCTTACAAATGCTTAGTTTGTACATTGCTGGCATGTAACTATCAACACAGTTCTCTTTCTGTTCATTTGACTTTTTGGTTTTACTGCTTATCTATACATGAACCAGTAAGCTGAAAAAAGGAACTCTTTTCTCCACACACAAAATTTGAAGAAACAATGAGTTTATGTAAGTTAAAGCTCAGGAACTTTAAATGTAATCAGTAAGCAAATAAATGTTCCTCTGCCTTCCAACAACAATATATTCAATATTTTTTTACATATGCTCTGGTCTTTGAAAGTTTATTTCTACCTAACACAATCCATTCAGTGTGTTGAATATGAAAAGGCCTTTTGTTCTTTTTTTTTTTTAAGTGCATTTCTAACCTCTGTTGTCTTCTGCATTAGCTGCAGAGAGAGCCAGAAAAATCTCATTCTGAATTTGAGATTAATGCTGGAGTTCTGGCTCTTGTTCTGTTAATATTAATGGAATTTGGGAAGGGGTGGGAGGGAGAGAGTGGAGACATGGGGGAAGGGTAGGAGAAACATGAACATGCATTTATAAGCAGTTCTCCTTAGGATTCTCTGTCTGCTGTTGTGCCATCAAACAAAAGACAGGTACGAAATAAAAATCCAGCAAAAAACAACACACCTGTGATTTTGAGGCAGAAGAAAACCAGGATAGGAACCAAATATATGGACAAGCTGCAATTCAGTGCCTGGGGCTACAGAAGAGAGAGAAGGGCAGCCTAAAAGCATTGTAGCTCAGAGCCTCATTTTGAAATGACCCAAATCACTTATCTGGACTTTGTTCCCAGCCATTTAAACCTTGCTAGAAGTTAAAAATTACACCTTCCCCTAGGTGGCTATGATCAGCTTGTTATAAAGTTGTGTCTATGGTTTTCCTTAGATATGCAATGAGTTCAGTGATATCAATTACTGAGAACTAGCACTTAACATACTTAATTAGGTACTTGTAACAAAATATGCAGGGTGGATGCTCGATACAAGAATGGGTTCCCTCTGTTCTTTAGGAAGGGACATTCTGAAAGACACATGTATATTAGGAAAAATTGCTTTTGTTCACAGAGAACCTGGTATTCTGTGATTCAAGATAAAGAGTAAAGCATGCTGGAAATAACTGTACTCCAAGAAAAGGTCAGACTTGGAGAGATCTTGGCAGTCAACTCCTCACCATAGTGAAGCGCAGGCCTCAAGAGCCAGGGCACGTGACAGCGTCTCTCCCCATCCAGGCTTCTCCCAAAGCTGAACAGGCCGTCAGAAAAAAGTGCCTGGGGAGATTTTTGGCCTCAGCAGTGCTCAAAGAAAGAAAAGCCAAAAAAGCAACCCTGCATTAGAGAATCTATCAACTAGCAAATGATAAACTGATCCTGGAATGCTTTCTTCAATAAGGCCCTCATTTCAGTGTCAGGATAGGTGGATCCAGACCAATAGGTAACAGCTTCAAGTCTAGAGGGGCAGGGAACTGAGGCAGAGAAAGCAACTTCAACAGGGCAGGGATTTGGTTAAATCCAAGGAGAAATATGTTAGTGCTCTAAAACTGAAAACCCTATTGTGGGATGTAAAATAAAACTATGAAAATCTTAAAGTCTCCTTAAAGCACTCCTTACTTTCTAATTTAGAAATAAGGACTGAACAAACTAATCCCTTCAAAAAAGAGTTCAAATGCTGATTTTTTTTTCCATCTTTGGAATAAAAGCTGGAAAAATAAAGGAAGAGAGATCTGCACTCCAAATGGATGAGGGATGGCAGGTCTGGTATCAGTCCAGAGAAGGGGCTTGGCAATGCTATAAATCTTACAGTAATAAAATGAAAGAACCTTGAACAGAATTCGTCCTTCCCCTAAGCCTTCAAAAAAATTCCACTCCTTGTGAAAAATGATATGCTGACAGATGAAAAAACTTACCATCAGCCTTCCCATTTCCAGGCATGTACCCAGCACATATGGACAACACCTGCACAAGATTCCCCACACACTGCTGCACTGAACTGGTTTGCTACTGATTCAGTCAGGTTGCTCCTACAGAGGAGCTAAGTTCACCTGCCTTTGCAGGCTGTGCACTGGTTGCAGGTCAGAAAAAGTAAAAGATGCAAAAGAACCAAAGCACAGATCCCATAACCAAAGGTGTATGTGGTGTTTTAAAGCAAACACACCAAGCACAACAGGGCATGGATTCCTAAGTGCCACTTACACACAAATAAACAATATTCAATACTGCTGTGACTGAGAAGGAAAACAGCATGATAATAATAATAAAAAAACCCCACCTAGCTTATTTGAAGCTGGGAAAAAAAAAGAAATATAAATTACTTTCTTACTTAATTTAATGCACACATTAAAGGAGGACTTGAACAGGAAGAAGATTTCAGAAAATGTAATGATCCTGCAGGCTCAGAAGATATTCAGGATACAAAGCAAAAGGAAGTGTGCCTCATATAAAACATGTCTGATCTAGGAGTACACTGAGATTACAACCACTACCAAAGAAGAAACTGAGAATGACAGTAACAAACACAGGGCAACAGACAGCAGTGGAAATGCAGCAGTCATTTGAAGAGGACAGGTGCCACCAAACTCAATGCAGCTAAAAAAGGGAGGAATGTGCAAAAGAGGGGTCAAGCAGGTGCTGGCACAGTCAATTCAGGATTTGGATAGTAAAATTTACTATACTGTTTTGCTTTTTTTTTTTTTTTTTAAGACTAGAAGAGAGCTTTGTTGGAAGGACAGAGAAAATGATTGCATAAATAAACACTGGGCACAGTGAAAGCACTTCAGAAGTATATTTAGTTGGACAGAAAGGTAGAGATGAGTGTAAGCAACAAAGCAGATGAGGAGCATGTAAGAGACAGCCAGATTTTGGGTTGGGAATGATAAACGAGATTATTCCTCCTCTTGACTCCAAATTCAAGATAAATGGACAAAAATTGTAGGAAAATATGTTGGGACATCCTAAGCATAAGCTGAAAAAGATTTCTGCTAAGGGTGTCAGAAAGGGAAGCTGACAAAAAAATGTAAGTGAGAAAAGTTAGCAATAAAAAGGCAGAGCTGAGAGATGCCATCATCTGGGCTTGTATCACTCCCAAAAACTGAAGAACTAAGCAGTTCTGCAGCACTTTGCCAGAAAGAGAAAATGACAGCAACACACAAATAAGTGACTGGAAGGTTGTCTTCAGAGCATAAAGAAGAGTGAGCAAAGAAGTCAGGGAAGAACAACACATCAAGCAGCAGTGTGACAGGCAGGGCTGATAAGCACAGGAAGGTGAAGACATGCACTTGAGGAACTGGCCCAAAAGCCTGCTAAATCTTGTGAAGTGAATTTCAATAAAGTCTAAAGAATTGGAAACAGAGTGAAAATAATTCTTAATCAAACTGGGGAAAAGCAAGATAGAAAGGTCCTAAACCACTGCTTGACAGGTTTAGAGATGATGGGTAAGAAGGATGATGTGCCAGGAGCCTGAACCAAGAGTGCTCACTGATGATGGAGAGAAAGCCACACCTGCTTTGTACAAAGGCACTAAAGAAGGGAGAGAAAGATTAAGGAGCCAAAATCCTACAGAAGCAGAGCACAGATTACATAAACCTCTTAAATTCTCTCTGAAGTCCTAGATCAAGACTGGCTCTCGCCCATTAATATTTAATACAAGTAAATGCACAGAGCATGGACTTGCTGCTGCTCTCACAAAACCCAAAACAAACTAAAACTAAAAAAAACCTATCATGCCAGCTACTGAAGCAAATAATGTTGAGGTGTCAATGAGATACCCAGTTTAATTCTGGTAGGAGTGAGAGCTATTGATATGGCCACCTATTTGTAGTCAAATTTCTAGTGCACATGAAGAAACTCAAGTATTTTCTAACATTCTCCTTTTTCATGTGCTCACTCATCAGCAGATTGTTCAGATCTACAGTCTTGAGTATCAGCCCAGATATGTCAGACCTGTGCTGCAAGAAAAACTTACATGTATTTTCTTCCTTAATTTCCATTATTAATATGAAATCTATTTTTCAGTTCAGAAGTGAACACAAAGTCTCATCAAAAATAATTAACCAAAGGCAACATGACTCAAACTAATACAACTAAAAACAGTCATCATTCTTTGTCAGCAAAACTCTGCCTTTCATTTAACTTCTAGTGGTACTAGAACTTGGCTGCAGCACAAACAGATGGAGCTGGACAATCAAGTTAAGAAAAGACTATGCTGAGAAACAGGAAATCATGCTCTCTACAAGACTGAGGACAGTTTTAATCTTGGATCCAATATTTACTTAAATACTGACCTTGAATAATTCAAACTTTTCATCTTACTGTCCCCATCTAGCCCACTGAAGTGTTGTACGGATTGTTAGTATTTGTACAATACTCTGCACATGTCAAACACAAAGGATTACAGCTCTTACGGAACAACTCTCTTAATCCTTTCTGAAACAAGTAGACTAGTACAGCATTACCATTAAATTAGAAAGAAACCCTGAAAACAAGCAGGATGTGAAAATGCCATCCTTTACCATCCTTTAAATCTTTCTTCTGCACCTACACATGAAACCTAACTATGGAAATTTCTTTTCAAAAACTGGAACATGATAAATACTTCACAAAAAATCTTTTATAGCAAATGCTATGTATTTCTTCAGAAGTTCAAAAGTTCATTCAAAGAGATCATCAGTCTCAATGACAGCTACAATTCATCAATCTGGCTGCCCTCACCAGTCCATCTGTATTAGACTGTACAATTATATTAGGACCAAACCCTGTGATGATTTCATGATCACACAGGCCACAAAGCCACAGAGATGCTGCCCACAAGCTGTCCAGCAGATAAAGCAGAAGCCTACAGAGATCACTCAAGGAAGCCTCCACAAGTATTTCTGCCCAAGGAATAAGCTTACTATGGAAATAGTGGGTAGATTTATGCATTTTTTCAGTTTACATACAAAAATTACAATGTGGTTCAGCCTCTACTATTTCTAAAGGAATTCTTTAAAAACGCATATAATTGACTGACTGGCACTTACACAATAGACTGGAAAAAAAATGTTTTACTGTTAAATTATGAAAACAAAAACATTAACTTATATTTTTCTCCTTTTTCACTCCCCTGCAAATTTTAGCATATTTTAATTAGTTTTAGTTACCATAGCTACCATAACCATATTATCTTTGAAGACAATTTTGTTAAAATTCTGAAGTTCATGTTTTTACTGTACGCTAGCTAAGCTTATACAACATTTACAAGCATAACTAGTGTTAAGTGGTGCAACATAAGGTACTAAGACCAAGAAAAACAATAGTGTAGGTCACCTGTATGTCTTTATGTTATAAAAATAAATTAGATGATGACTTCTGACTATTAAGGTGAAGCAAAAAGCAAATGTGACTGAGGAACAAACAGGTCAGTTGAGAAGGGTTAAAGACAAACAAACAAACAAACAATGTACATTCAGAATAAGCAGGGTAATACAGGAAAGGAAGAAATTAAATGTAAGTGCAACATCTTCTTCCACAGAAAAATCCCAGCTTTTATATTAATTTTTACTGGCATTTTAGCCTGCTGATGACATCACCACTCTCATAAGGGTTACTCCAAACCACTACTTAGCAGCTACAGTTTTAAAAGTTCCAAAATCTTTTTGCTGCTGCCATTTAAGCTTTGTGTCAATGTGGCATACTAAGACTCCAACACTAAACAAACAGAAACTACACCCAAAAGACCCCACAAAATTGTGCCTTTGTACAAGTCCTTCATATCTCACGTATGCTCCTACACTAGGATTTAGAAGAAGGGAAAAAAAACTCCACCCTTCATCTTACATGAGTTAAAAATAAACCAGAAATGGATCAAATACAAAATGAGTGTGAAATCTAGCTTTAAATATTTTTCATGAGTACTGCCACACTTGTGTTCAGGACTATATTTAGGAGTGTGAAGTAGTTAGTTACTCTGTTATACAAAATGATTTGCTGAACCTCTGCCTACAGCCAGCTCTTTTACCTGCTGAGAAGGTAACACAGCAGTAGCACATCAGCTAAGTATGTGACAAAGTAGGCCATGCACGTCAAATATCACAGTAAAAATTAAAAAAAAAAAAAAAAAAAAAAGCTATTATGAACAAGGTTACTTCAGCACTGCCTAAACTGCTGAGCTTAGTTCCTGTCAACAACTGGAGTGGGCCCTTGGCATGGCAAGACCTGATGCACAGGCACAGGAGGTGACACCACCATTAGGGACAGCTGGACTTGCTGCTCAAGGGCAGTGACACCAAAGCTCTTCCCAAGTACTCCCAAAGCAGCCCAGGAAAAATCAAATACATTAAAAAGAGCCTGTGAGGAACCACTACCAGGACTGGGAGGTTTCCCACAGCCTCTTCCTGGCACTTCTTTACTCAGGGCAACCCTTGGGATCACCTGAGATGCAGCTGCAGGTGCTTTGACTTCTTTCCTGGTGCCATTTCTGCCCAGGTCCCTGTTGCACACCATCCAACTTATGCTGATAAGGGACAGACCCAGAGATTCCTGGGAACAAAAAGTCAGCTGTCCCTCCTACCACAATGGTTCATTCACCCTACTGACTGCCCTGGGAAAGGAAATGGGACACATGGAGTGAGCAGGAACATGGGAGGGAACATGGGAGGGAGCATGGGTACAATGGCCACGGCTATGACCTGCTTTATGTACTCCAACTCCCCAAGCTGTTGGAATGATGCAAGAAGGAGAAAATCCATGGAGAAGCCCAAGATTACAGAAATACCAATAAAAGCTTGGACTTAAATATTACGCATCAAGACAACTTCCTGACCTGAATTTTGTATATTCTTGATATAATCAAAATCTTGTATTGCACATTTTTCACCTATTCCAGAATTTGACAAAGGGTCTTTCCTCCATGAATGATCCATAGCAAAGAAGCTTGGATACGCAGTAAGAAGCTGAAACATTCTTAACCTTACTCAAAACTCAGTCCTAGAAACACTTAATTTAAATTTTTTCTATGAATAGAGATTTTACATCCTTCTGAAATACACAGTAACTTATCTCACCGTGAGCTGCACAGGCTCTTAAAACTAAAAAAAAACCAAATCATCAACCTACTCCAATAAAAAGTGGAGCATAACATTTTATAAAGGGGCAAGAAATTATAGGGATGCACACAGGTATTGACACATTTGCTGTGGCAGCTAAGGAATTGCTGATGAGAATCTGATGGAGATATGTTGGCTATGATAGTGTGCGTGGGAAATGTTGAGGGCAGCAGCTAGAGAGCACAATTATTTACTGTAGTCAGGAAAGAACACCTCCTAGGAGAAGAGAGTCATTATCAACTTGTTAACAAACATAGCCTGAAGTAGGGAACTTTTAGAAGTCCCTGAAACTCAGTTCATTCCACCTAATATTCATCACTTTGAAAAGAAAGAAAAAGCTCCAGTGGAGTCATCTAAAGGCCATGCTCCTATAAGGTGCATACGCTCACAGACAACATTCTGCCAGTGACTATTGGACAAGTGTGGAAAAGCTGCAAGTGGCATAAGTGTGCAAAGAAGAGGGATCAGAAAAAACAGCTTTGGAGAATTTTGAGGAGAGGACAGAAAAGAAGAAAAAGGAAGGGTGTGGATGATCAGAAAGACAGACTCAAACTCTTCCTGAAAAGCTGCCTGCTATTTTTATATTCTCAACAAGACAGACCAGCTAACGTCACCTCAAGAAACTGCTCTGTAGTCAAACTCCAGTCTGCTGACTTCTATTTTCCATTCAAGAGGCAAGTAAAATTATTCCTTTATTACTACATAGCATCAGCTGCTGGTACCCAAATGGTGAACTTGTTAAGGCACAAGACATTCACTTTCATGTGCCTTCTGTGGCTGGAAGGTCTAGAACTGAGTCAGGTCAACCTAGTCTTTAGCTAACTTTTGAAAAAGTGGAAGGTTCCCAGGCCAGCACATCCCAGCAGTCTCAGCAGTTCCCAGCCACGCACACAGTGACACAAGGGAAGGCACAGCTGCTCAGAGCTCATCTACCACTCTTCTCTAACACTATCACATACTACTCACCACAGAAAAAAAGACAACAGCATTTATGTCCACAACACACCAAGTCTCTCACAGTTACTTGATGCTCTGAGCATGTCCCAACACACTTCCCTCTTTTATTTTTCCTTTTTAAACTTAGGATGCCTTTTCAGCAGCTCTCTCTGCTCTGCAGCAACAATATCCCTCACAACTGCATTGCCTTCCAACCATCCAACCTCACCACAAAGGATCAAAGAATTGCTTCTAGACTCTCTCAAATGAGGACAATTGTTTTATGAACTCTTGACACAACCAATGCTCCAATAAAGCTATGTATTATGGGCATAAACCTGTATTTAGGCCTGTGTGAATTCCTAAATTACAAGGGTAGAAGGTTGAAAGGTATCTAAATTTCTTCAGACATAATAGGAAAGAAAAACTATTTTCAAAAGAAAAACAAAAAGGACATTAATATGGGTCTTGTATCTGTGTTCTTTCTCTTCTTTTTTTTTTAAGTTGCTAGAAAGGAAAAACAAATGGATCTGCTTCTCAAACTATGATTAATTTCCACTGCATGGAGAGTGTTTGATCATGAAAATATATATAAAAAGCTAGAACTTTTCTTACTTGAGCAGCCTTGGTAAGTGGAAGAAAATTGGTCACCATTCAAACTGTAAAAGAACAGGCTTAAAAAAGCCATTTTCCCTTTTTATTCCTTCTTTGTTGTTTGTTTAATTTAATATCCATAGCCTAAATTTGATCCTGAAACCTGTTCCTAACAGAGAATTCTTGGACCAAAGCAGTAAATCTTTAGTCATTGATGTATGATTTGTGCAGTTAAGGGTTCCTTCCGAAAAAATCAAAATCAACTATGTATATTTTAAATATAAAAGCAACTTTATACACATTATTTACCTTATTACTACGATAGGCTGGAAACCTTTAGAATTAAAAGTTCTGTACTGGTATGTGAAACGTTATTGCAGACTTGTGAAATTATTTTTAACTAAATAAGCAATTTGTATAACATAACACTTGCAATGTTTGCCATAAAAACTTATCTTAATCTGAGTTGGTCACTATAAAGCAAAAATTGTGCTATGATGTCTTCATGCAAGACTAAGTTTTTTCTCCAAAGTTTTTTAACCACAATAAAAACAAACACCAATATTAACATTTTGGGGAGAAATGACAACTTTAGAAGTAAGCAACCCTTTGTATACAACTTCTGTTGAATTCACCTAAGGTATTTTTACATGGTGCAGCATGGAAAGAAGCACAGAAGGATTCATTTGGTGTTCAGGTGAGAAGTTTTCCAAGCATGCAAAACACAGATCTAGTCAGAATATTGAGATGTGACAGCTGTAATAAAGATAGCTGTGTGTTTCCTTGTGTTCCTGGCTCACCAGGAGAGCTTCCTGCAGAAATTGGAATCTCTGGAGAGCAATTAGAGCAAATCACTAATACAGGTAACAAGTCCTGTTCTCTGGAGGAAACAGCATATATTGGTTTGTTCTGGTTCAAGAGACACGAAACAAAGAGAAACTGTACAGAAGAATTCAGGAGAGCATGTCTTGGGTAGACACAGGCTCTGCCTGGAACAAGGGAATTGGCAGAAAGAAGCACTTCCTGCTGGAAAACTGAGGCAACCTGGTTCAACATGTGACCCAAGTGTCTATTTCTAAATATCTCTCTGAAGAACTTCAGCTGTGTTGAGATGGACACGAGGAACTGAAAGGGCACTGCTGCTGCAGTTCCCCACTGGGACAGAGGAAGGTGGAGTCCAATGGGATGCTGCCTTTGGGAAGAGGCCATGCAAACCCTGGATGCTGAGATCGTTGTCTTCCATGGATCTGACAGGAAACCTGCAAGAAACACTTCACATGCACTCCTCTGCCACACACAGGACAGACAAAACGTGGGCTGGCACAGCACAACAAAAACTTAGCAGGAGACTCCACTCCTCTGCTGGACTGCCTAACTGTTAAGTTCTCCCGAACTTCTGGAGTTGCAAATACTCAGAAACTGGAAAAGCGTTACAGAGAAACTCATGTTTGGCTGTTCCTTGTTCTTTTGGGGTATCAGTTTATGGCCAATACTAGAAACAGGATAATGGCAAAAGTGATTGGCTGAGCCAGGGACAAACTGGACCACCACCAGGCTAAACTGGCTTAGGAACTGTTAACTTTCAAAAGTAAAATCAGAAAAATAACAGTTTTGCATGACTTTAACACCAAGTTACTCTATTTAGATATCAGAATTCAGCACTGCCTTCCAAGAGCTCAATACTAAACAAAAGAGTTTTTAAGCCCATTCCATATTCGAGGAAATAGACATAACCAGTACTTCTCCCAAAGTGGAAAAGTCAGGATGAGAACCCAGTGTCCTCTTTGCTACCCAGGCTGACATTTCAAATGGTCATTGCTGTCCTTCAAAAGCCCATTGGGCAAATCCACACTAACCAGCAATTTGCTCCAACCACCGAACTTCCTTTCCATGTCAACTATGACTATGGCAGCAAGAAAACTACGCAAAGTCTTCAAGGAAACACTCCGCCAAAGAGTCACTGTCTAGGGACAATGTAACAGTACTATCTCACAAGGGCTGAACTCCTTCGAATGGCCAAAATAGGGGGTTCTTTCTTAGTGTACGCTTTAATTGGTCCGCTTAGCGTGGAAACATTTGTTATCTTTAAACATGAAACAAACCAAATGCAGCAAGCCCACGCTTAACAAGAGCAGTACCTGGAGGTCTGGTTTCCACTACTGCCTTCCAATTTATGAAGTCACTTAAACTAACAAAGCGGACACAAAACAGCACCCCTCAAATTTGGCAAGAACTGCAAAGGTACACAAATGACTCCGTGCACTATAAATAAGCCGTGGACGAAAATCTCAACTTTTTTTTTTTTTTTTTTTTTTTTTTTTTTTTTTTTTTTTTTTTCTCTGCCCCCCAC
>NW_008240027.1:1417944-1482052 GCF_000691975.1 Corvus brachyrhynchos | reverse complement strand
CAGGGCACACAGCCCGCACGGCCCCGCACGGCCCCGCACCGCCCCGCAGGGCACACAGCCCGCACGGCCCCGGCACCTGTGCCCGCGGGACGGGTCCCGGCTCCTCGATCCCGACCCTCGGCCTTGCTCAAGCTCGGCCCCAGGAAAGGCCTCGGGAAGCTCTTTTTGCCCCCAGGTTGAGAACACCGTACACGTGTGCCGCAGAAATAGGTTTTGTTCCAGAGAATCGTGGAGTGGCTTGGGTTGGAAGAGACCTTAAAGATCATCGTGTTCCAGCCCTGCTGCCATGGGCAGGGACACCTTCCACTGGACCAGGTTCCTCCAAGCTCCATCCAAGCTGTCCTTGAACAGTTCCAGGAATGGGGAATGCATGACTTCCCTGGACAAACCTGTACCAGGGCCTCACCACCCTGACCACCCTAAGGAATTTTTTTCTAGTATCCAGTCTAAAGCTACTCTTTAAACCTGAAGCTGTTTCCCTTTGTCCTGTCACTACATGCTCTTGTAATAGTCTCTCCCCATCTTTTCTTTTAAGTTCCTTTCAGGTGCTGCAAGGCCACAATTAGGTTACCCTTAAGACTTTTTCAGGCTGAACAATCCCAATTCTCTCAGTCTTTCCTCATTGGAGGGGTGCTCCATCCCTCTGTTCAACTTGGTGGTCACCTTTAGAGGGGAAGCAAGAGGAGTGACACACAGTGAGATTTGTTCCAAGGGCCAGGACAGGGCCAGCGAGTGCAGGGAAAAGCGGCAGCAGGAGGGACCTGAGCCAGGAGAGCAGATCCTTCCTGGCCAGACAACACAACACAGAACCCCACACTCATCTGCCACTTGGCAACAGGACTTGAGCATCAGTTTTTACCTGAAGGTCCTCCTGGTAATGCAGAACCACCTGCACTCCATCATTCCATGCCCTAGGGATTGCTGGAAGAGCACAAAGCTCCCTCATCCTCCCCCAAAAGAGCGCAGAGAGCTGAAAAATGCTGTGCAGGCGTGTCAGAACAAGGGTTAGAGACGGCACAAATTTTAGCACAAATTCCCAAGCTTTTGCAGACTCTTAGATACCGAATATGGATGTTTTGAGCTTCATGTATGAAAAGCGTAACGTGGCAACATTGCTTATGGTTCAGAGCAAACTCTTACTGCTGTTTCTAGTCCTGAGGTCTGCTTTACCCAACCAGACTTAAGAACAGAACAATCATATGTGGAGAACTGTTTAAAGTAAAAATAAAAATTAAAAAAAAAAAAAAAAAAAAAATCACAGAATGAGTACGAGAGAGGGGCATCACCAGTTTTTTGTTTGTGAAAAACCAACACAAAATGAAACCAAAACACATTGTCTTTTCTGTTTTTCATATCCCTAGGCGTTTGTAGTACTATCTGTGCCCATTGCACTGGGTAAAACCGCACTGTACTTGTTTTTCCTGGTTATCTTTTATAGACTTCCTCATACATGGGGACAGACCACAAGCTGGAAAACATGAAATTCAGTTTTGACCGAGCACTGGCACAGGTTCCCAGAGAGCTTGTGGGGTTTTCATCCTTGGAGATAACTCAAAAGCATCTGGATATGGGTCCTGGGCAGCCCCTTGAGCAGGGGCTGTATAAGGTGAGCTCCTGAGGCCTCTTCCAACCTCAGCCATTCTGTGAAAGGGCCACAAACATTTGGTTGTGCCCAGCAGAAATGTGTCTTAAACAGCACATGAAAACATAAGGAATCCATACAGGTGTAGTTAAGCCAATGTAGGTATTTCAGCAACAAGCTGTAAACTTCCCATACAGTAATGGCAGCTTTATTATTTTAGCAATTACAGAGTTTTGCAAATACTTCCGTTTAAGATGGGGGATTTAAATGGCAGTACTTTATGTTAACAATAAAGTATTGCCAGACTGGTGTGTAATTACAGGCAAATATAAGTCTGCTACAAAGTATGGATGACAAATGTATTCTAGTAGCGCGTCTGCAAGGGAAATGAAATTCCCGCAAGGACTGTGTTCCTGATCAAACAATAACAGCTGCTGTAGCACTGCTGTCTCCTCTACCTCGTGTTACAGTGGGGTACAGGGAGCTGCAGAGAGACAACAGGACAGGCTGATTGCTGGAATTACTCCATGGACACTGGTAAAATTCTGCGAAGGACAGTTTTGTCCTGCTAAGTTCAGTGGGCAGTGAGGGATTGGGTACACTGCCTCCTGCCAGGATTGCATTCCCTCCACAGCTGAATTCTATTAGTGGGGTGCAAGGCTGCTGTCAAGAGAAAGGAACTCGGAAAAAGGGTAAAAGTGGAAATAATGGGAAACAAAGAGAAGCTCAGGACTCAAAAATTAGGTTGAGTTGGAAGGGGAGAGATCTCTTTGAGTACCAAGGAGGCCTGGGTAATTTGTCCCAATGAAAGAAAACCAAAAGACTTCATGTGAAGGCAGCTAGCACCATAGTGAGTTTTTTGGCTGGTTGGTTGGTTGGCGTTTTTTCAGGGAAAAGAAACACTCTAAACTGGTATTTGCAATATTTTACATTTGAATGTTCAATTACAGCAAAGACTGTAAAGGTCTTTGTATCAAAACCAAAAAAATAGAAGGTCTCAAATCTTTTAGGCAGGCTGTTTCACAGTTCTCCACTGAAGGACGTTTTTGGGAACAGATAAGGGTCAGGATGATAAATGTATGTTTACTCTTGGTCCCTTGCACACACATTGAGCCAGAAGGCATTATAATGCTAAAGAATTAATAATGATCCCATACATTTCTCCTCTGCCTACAAGGAACAGTGTTAATTTCTGGCTTTAAAATCTATAAATAATCTGCACTGGTTAGCTGTGAAGCTGAGGAAAAAAACCATTAAAGCACCAAATGAAACACAAGTCACTTGTCACTCCTGTCTTTTGGACCTTTCCCATTTCTACTAATGGTTAGCCAGCTGCTTTAACATGGAATTGAGCTTGAGGTTTAAAGGTGCAGAGCTATTTTAAAGGTGTGGATTTTTAAACTCATTGTTAAGGGAATTACTGGAACCTCACTGGATTTAAATCCTCGAGCCAGTCCAGCCTTTTAGAAACAGCACAGCGCTGCTGAGAAGTAAATTGTTGTACTTTCAAAATGCAAATGAAGCCTCAGCTTAGAAAGTAATACTATCACTCCAAGAGTGGAGAAACCACAAATCACAGTCCCAGCCCTTGTGGGACTCCTGAGTGGCTCTTTCTTGGAACACTACTTATGTTTTGCTGGTGTTATTTTTCTTGAAAAGTAAAAAAATGTTCAAGCAAAAGTTGATGCCCTCAGCTTTAATGTACATGCTGTGTTTTCACTTAAAGATACAAAATGAAAAGCTAAGAGTTCCAGTAAAAGTTATGCAGGTGCTAAATCTCTTTTCACAGCAAAACACTAAAATTAGGCTTGTCATTCACATTGTTCCATATTTAGTACCAAGTTTTCAAAGGACACCATATTGACTTTAAATCTACTAATGAAGAAATTCCCATGTTCTTTTACTGTTCCAGTGGAGGTGCTTCACTACTACCTGACTATTCAGCAGTAGCCATACATTGGACTATTACTAGAAATCCCTAGACATTGAATATGTGGCTTAGAAAACTATTGTTTTCTTGTGGATTTATTTGTCCTCCAAGTTCTGCAGTTCTTACACAGTTGTTTTCAAGCTTAAATATACCTTGTAGGAAAGATATGTTCACAGTTTTAAAAGTAACACCATACTGGAAAAATGGCATTAAAAGTCATAGAGGTTAAAGAAGAACTCAACTAACAGTGTACAACAACTGAAGACTCTTCAAAGGTTTATGTATGTCCAGGCATACAATATACTCACAATCTGGTTGGTTTTTAGCAAGAATATGATCAGTAGAGTGGTCAGAAGATAACTCCATTCCATGGTTCACATTTTTGATCTTACAATGAAGTTCAAGACAAAGACATTTCCATGTATAAATGAATCTCCCTCTGGACAAAGTCATGTACAGCTTCTAGGTGTTTTGAGAGAGAGGGTGGTTGGAAGGAGGGAGTCTACTATCCAGACAGAGCAGGGTAAGCACTCCAGAGGGCTGTTCCCCTTTATATTTTAAAGTAAGTTTTAACTCTCAAGACACTGTTGCTACACTGTGCTTTCAGTGTCACAGTGATTACATATAAAAATACAAACAACAACAGAAAAAAAGAGGTCCTGTTCCTGTGTGATCCTAGAAGATGGATAAGAAAATATGTGTCCATATATAATTCTGAAGCACTCCGTTACGAAGAGTAAGGGAACCTAGATTACACAAATAAATTCTGAAGATTTAATCTTTTGAAATCTATGGCCTTAAACCATCCTCAGCCCCAATTCCTCAGAGTGATCTGACTTTTCTCAGGGCTGTGGATAATACTCAATCATCTTTTACAGTAAACTCTCACACCCTCACAGAATATTCTTTCAAAGAAATGAAACCCAAGGAACACTTTATGGATCCATCCGCATAGGAGATGCTTATTTCCCAGCTGGTGCATTCTGTAGCATGAAAAGGTAATGATTAAGCCAAAGTGACCACAGGAGAAGGCACTTTTCTCACTGTTAATGACTGGCTGGAGGAACTGAGGACCAAAGAAAAAGCCAGACAGTCATTAACTGCTGAAAATTCCTGACCTAAAGGTCATTATTACTATTATAAAATTGGAAAATGAAAAAGTAATTATTTTCTTTGGGTTCTTATATGTATTAAAAATATAAAATTCCAGTCTCTGTTGCTGTGGATACTGGTCTGTAAGGTACTTATCTATCCCATTCTGGCAGGCTATGCAATGGATAGATCTGGGACTGGCAACCCTTCAGGAATGTGTGCCAGACTGTATTTTCCTTTTCCAAATTACAGGTTAAACGTGCCCACAGAAAGTCAACAGGAACCAGGAGACGCTGCCAGTCGGCACCATCTCTCCTCAGTGAGAGCAGCAATTCCCCCACCCTCACCCAGCCTTGTCTGGGAGCTGCAAATGACTCTCAAACATCGTGGCTTTCAGCTCCTACCCTGATGTACACCATTCCAGATCTTGCTAAATACCACCTTCTGCACTCAGGCACTGTGCTGTTTTCCATGCTATAAACTCCTTTCCTGAGAGGAAGGTAGGGAAGGCTCTCTGTGAGATGACTCGTGCATGGACTCACCTGTAAAACGCGTCCTTCAGGTGCCATTGCCACCGTCTGCAAAAACTGGTCTAGAGATGGCATTGCTCGTGCAGCCCAAATGATCTTTATTGCTGCTACCATCCACTGATGGCTTCAGCCTATATATTTTCACTCTAACTGGAAATTTTATTCGAGATTTGCCCTTTCGTTTTATAAACCAGACTTTCCCCTGTCTTTTGACAGGTGTTTTACTAATATGACTCTAAAAGTAGCTTTACATACATAGATTTTGCACCACCACAAAAATTTGATTCCTTTTGTACTTCAGATGAAAAAGTGACTTTCTTTTGGCAAAGACTAAAGTTTTTTTGTAACCTTTGGGCTTCAGTGTAAAATATCATTACTAGATACTGCCTGTGATTATGTTATGGTTTAGACAGATCCTCTAAGTAAGATAGTATTAATGACCCTTGTTCATAATATTATCATTTTGGTTTTCTATTCTCATGTCTGTACAGCACTGTTCTGTCTTGAACCAGCATTTATCTGTCATACTGACAGGGAAAATGATCCTGCAGCCCTTTTCTGCAGAGATCTATGCTGCTTGAGAGGTTCACACAAGTAATGTGGGATAGACACAGAAGGAAAGGAGGTCAGCTACTAAAAATGCAGGACCGCATTTTTTCCAGAAAGGTACCTCCACATAGTTCCCCTTTCCCTTAGAAATCTGATTTTAGCAAGAGTCTGGACAGGCTCCAGAGATGCTTCTTGCTGTTTTGGAAGGTTCTGGACAATCAGCAGCTGCAGGAATGGGATTGAGTGATGACAGAGTCAAAACTTCTTAAAGAGATGTTTTCATGATGCAGTCCTTTTTAATTCATACTCCTGTCATATTCCTTCTAATCCCTTTCAAGGCTGGTTATATTTCAGTATAAAGTGAGTTTTTAGAAAATGTTCCCAGGACTTAGTGCTCACATCTCACTACTTCAGAAGGTAGAGTTTTCTACTTCTAATGAAAGTCACAATCAGAGATGGAGCAGCTGCTCTTCTGAAGAACATCAACTAGCATGAGCACATAAAATCCTGTTGTGGAAGGTGAAAGGGAGATAATGGAGCAGGAATAATCCTCAGAATATTTCAGAAAAGTGCCTTCCTCAGCTGTGTGTTGTTAATAATCATGTTTAAATTAAAAGAACAGAAAATGAATGCTGAAACTGCTGGCAAGTGAAAGTGCTCCCTGATCTAAAATCCTTCACTATGCTCTCTGAACCTCTCCACTCTAAGTAAAACCAGACATCCTTTATGAGTTACAAATGAAGCTGCACCTGGTTTGCTCTAGTAGGTGAATTAAACAACAACAACAAAACCAACACCCCATAACAAGCAAATGTGAACTGGAAGGAGTTGCTGTGACCCAGCTCCCAAAAATTCTTACAAGGGGGTAACTGTGATAGACCTTTCCAAGAATTCTTTCAGTTTTTCAAAGCAGAATAACTCCTTTTATCTCACGCAGCATAGATGATTGGCATTCATCTTTGTCTCACTTACAAGGAAGGTGTTCCCTCAAAATACAAAATGGCATAGGAAACTGATAATCCAAGAGGTGTTTGAAACCTCAAGGGGCTTCTTGCTTTGCTGGTATTTTCCACAAAAGCCTGAGCAACATCTATTGTGCAATATTATTTAACATTCAGGGGAATCAGGATCTTTTTTAAAGTGTGATCAGAAAGAAAGGCCCTTCCTAGGCTGTCCCAGAATTCCACATAACAAAGAAAGCTTTGTTTCATAAAGAAATACCTTGCACTGGAATACCCTAGGGAAAGCAAGAGTTTTGGTTTTTTTAAACAAAGACTGGAATGTTCGAGCTGGGGTTCCCTTTAAGTACTCTTCTAACATGAATATTTTTAAGGGTGTGCTATCAAGTTCATGCATGAAATGTCACCCAGCCGTTAGTATATTTCTATGCAAATACAGCTGTGAAAGCTAATAACTGAAATCTACATTTTTTCCACATTTCCAGCATATTAAGCAACTTCTCATTCTTTCCTGTTTTGGAACTCACATTAGCCTCTTGTATCAATAAAACAAAGCTCAGGTTATATTGCTTCCTGCTCGAATTCCCTGCAAACATCAAAGGTGGACATTTGAATAAGCAATTTAATGTATACATTTTTATTCAGTTCAGTATACTGATTTTCTCCTGGTAGGAATAAGAATTCTGCAAGACAACTGCAGAGAAACACACCATTCAGAATATGAATTGGAATATTCTTGCAACGCTTTTCAGTGAGGATGGTGTGATATTATGATTAGAATCCTGCATATAATCAGATTTTGATGCTTGTACACACAGTCTGCTATTTCTTTTCCTTTACAAAGTTTGTATGCAAAAACACAGCAATCCAATATGTGGAACATGCACTGTCTGCATATACTACACAGTCCAAACTGATGAAAAAATAATGTCAAGAAAATAAGAAAGTGTCTGGGGGACTGCAGCATACAAACTTTGATAAATTCATCAGAAGTAGTTTTACTGTTCTGAAGACAGACAATATTGCAAAACCAGTCCTTCCAGAACAGCGAGAGTGAACAGGGCTTGTGTCCATCCCTATATTAAATGTTGGACTGGAGATTGACTCTTTGGGAGCTGTAAATATTTCTGTAATCTTTATGATACACACAGAATTTCTTCCAAATGGCCTATATTTTCCAAATTCCCTCTCATTATTTACCAGTATGTATAAGAGGTAATCAAATAGAAAAGATAAGATAGGTGGGGATTTTACTAGAAGTAAAAGGTGGCACTACTGAGAATATATCACAGTATTTAGGGAACATAAATATAAGGCAACCTTCAGTTTTTATCCAAAAATGCAAGGGAGGAAAACCCACGAAGCAAAGGAAGTCTGAATTTTGTTAAAGGGCTAAAAGGAATCAGCCCAGTGCAGTAGCTCAAGATTCTGCTTCAATAGTTAACTGATTGGGAAATAAGCTAATAGTGCTTTAGATAAATTTTCAGTGATGAGAAGTGATGAATTGACATATTTCTTAACAAGTAATGAGAGTTCAGTAGACACCATTATCTGTCCTGCCTCTGACCTGGAGGCACTATCTAGAATCACAGAATCATGGAATCATTTAGGTTGGAAAAGACCTTTAATATCATCAATTCCAACCATTAGCCCAGCGCTGCCAAGCCCACCACTAAGCCATATCCCTGAGCACCACATCCACACCTCTTTTACATACCTCCAGGGATGGTGACTCACCACTTCCTTTGGCAGCCAGTTCCAGGGCTTAACAACCCTTTCAGGGAAGAATTTTTTCCTAATACCCAGTCTAAGCCTTCCCTGGTGCAGCTTGAGGCTGTTTGCTCTTGTTCTATTGCTTGTTACTTGGGAGGAGTGACCAACCCCCCCGGCTACAATCTCCTTTATTTTTTGGGAGTTTTAGGGATTGCTAAAGTCACTCCTGAACCTTCTTTTCTCCAGGCTGAGCCCCTCCAGCTCCCTCAGCTGCTTGTCACCAGACTTGTGCTCCAGACCCTGCCCCAGCTGTGTTGCCCTTCCCTGGACTCACTCCAGGCCCTCAATGTCTCTCTTGTCATGAGGGGCTCAGAACTGGACACAGCATTCGAGGTGTGGCCTCACCAGTGCCCAGCACAGGGGGACAGTCACTGCTGGCCACACTGTTGCTGGTACAGGCCAGGTGCCCTTGGCTTCATGCCCCCCTGGGCACAGTTGGCTCATGTTCAGCCCCTGTTGACCAGCACCCCAAGGGTATTTTCATGGTCTCTCCAAAACTCACTGAAATCACTCCTGACAGCTGTCATGGGTTTAGTTTGTTTTAGGTTTTTTTAAACTCTGTTAACCAAAAGAATAAGGATCATAGCCATTCTTGCCCTCAGATCATGTAGCAAAATGAACTCAAAGAGAGGTTGGACCTAGCAAGGTCTCCAGTGGACCTCAGATGCCTATATGCAGCTTTACAGTCCAAGAAATCCCACAGAGTTATTGCTTATCCTGCAGGGCTGTCTCAGAACAAGATCTCAAATACCATCTGTCCTCAGTGTGGAAGCTGCCAAAACCCCATCCACAGAACCCGAGGAGCACAGTGTTCTAACTCCCATCTTGTTCTGGAGCAAAGATTGAAAAAACACACCTCCATCTCACTTTTAACAGCCTGAAATTCTCACCCCTGGTAGGTGCAGATATAAAACTCCTTTCCAAACATAGGCCAAGGGAGATTTCTTTCAAAACCCACCAATAAGACCAGAAGGACATCACAGTGATGTCTCCCATTTTTCACTGATAAGCTCCTCGCTGGGACCCTTGCCTGGCAAGTGAGGTGCCTGGCTTTGGTTCTCCCATCTGCCTGAAGGGGTTCAGCCCTCCCACTCTGCACATCCACTTGTAAAATCATTTTCTTCACACATAATTTCCACAAAATCATTTTCTTCACACATAAACACACATAATTTCCTCTAGTCAAAACCCCCAGGAGAGGAATGCATCTGTCTCCCCGTCTCATGCCCAAAGTATTGCACTCCACATGAGTTCTTACTGGTCACTTGTAAAGGTAAAAGCACAGCAAGTAACCAAGCTACTGCAAGGTCATGTGTTTCTTCCACTGAGAGCAAACTACTTTGAACTTACTTGTGTTCATAGAATCCCAGGATGGTTTGGGTTGGAAGGAAACTTAAAGATTATCTAAAATCACCTCCCTCGACCTGCTGACCACGCTGCTCTTGATAGGTTTGGCTTTCTGGGCTGTAGGCACACATGGCTGGGTCATGTTGAGCTTCTCATTAACCAATACCCTCAAGTCCTTCTCTTCAGAGGTGCTCTTAATCCATTCTCTGCCCAGCCTGTATTTGTGCCTTGGATTGCCCCAATCCATGTGCAGGACCTTATTTTAAGAGCACATACATAAGAGCAGTCACTGTATATCAGCAAATTTGCAGAACACTTGTTATTCCTCAGTAATTTCTTTAGGGGTCTGTATGCTAGAGAGAAAAGTGTTGCTGAAGTGGGAAGTAAAAAATATAAGTAGCAATTAGACTTACTCTTAAATAGTCAAATAGCTCCAAGGTTATGTTTTCTCTGAAAAATATTCTCAGTGAGTGTATCTGGTGCTCTTGCAACACATGACATATTTTAGCTTCTTCAGGGATTTAGTTTCTGAAACCTTCAGATTTTAAGACAAATGGAAGTGAAAAAAATGTTTAGATATGAATGCCTCACTTTAATTGTTTTACATTTTGGGGTTTATTTGATTGTGGTCCTTTCTCAAATAGCAAGATCAATATAAATGCCATGCTTTGGAAGACTAAGAAGAAAACTAGAGTTCCCTCTGTCTTAAAATTTTGCCTAAAATGGCAGCTATGTCTTTGAGATGCTATTTAATTAACATCAGTGGAAGACTGTTAGTAATCAGTATTGCTGAGTGGTTTATTTACTTGGAAAAAAATATGGGTTTCAGTGTGTAACTTTCATCTTTTAAGTTTAGAAATTTTGGTACCAGCGATATAATTTGCCAAGTTATCTCTAGGCAATTAAAATGTATTCTATCGTTTAACCTTTGGATGATGTATAAATATGCATAGACACTCCTACAAGGCAATTTGTCTGCCAATCTGGAAAATGCTAACGCTGTAGTCAATAAGTCAACAGTCTGCAATGTTAAATTATGAAATCAGAAAGAAGGGCAGTTCGCATTCAATCCAGATATAAAGATCCTAAGGATTGCCAATTTTCTGTGTGGGATAATAAATTTCAGAGACGACTGTATTCTGCCCCAATAATCACGATCTGCACAGCGTGTTCAGGTATTGTTGGAGAGATTAAAACCACAAAAACAGAGCAGAACAGCTCAGCATCAGATAATCACAAGCAATTCTACGTCAGCAACAGACAGCTGGAAACATATGCCAACAATATTGTAAAAGTGGGAAAATTGAGATTTCGTGACAGCAAGGACATGGGTTTCATACATTAAGCTAAATGTCAACCCAAAACATTGAAATTGTTGTTCACAAGTAACAGCTCTCTGTCGCAGTGTTCAGAAAGTCCACCATTTATCATAAAAAATATGTAAAGCAGAATTAAGCAGAAGAAAGTGTTTCTCTAATATTTTGCATGTTGAGCACCTATTTGATTTCAGTATTATTATCACGGACAAAGAGATCAGAATATTTTTTGCCAGATCAGCTGGAAGAGCTATCCAGTTATGGACCAGACTAATGATTTGTGAGAATCTTGTGTGAAAAAGCAGTTAGGTGGAATTTTATCCACAAATATTTGTCTAAAGATTTTTGCTTCCAAGTACAGTTTAAAAGAAAATGAACAAATCTTGACATAACTTGAGTTATTCTGTTTTTCCCTTTCCCTTGAGTTTCAAGTGTCCCTGTTCTTCCCTGATACTCATTCCTGTCTATCCTGGCTTTTGTCTTTCACTTTTTTAAATTAAACGTCTATTAAGAAGTAAGTCCAAGAATAAAGGCTGAAAAAATCCTATTATATTTATTGCTGTGAAGCAGAAGAGAGAACAGGGAAAATACTTAGACTTGTGCAGCAGAAATTAATCTACCTTTCCACTGTTTTCTGTCAGAGCCTCCCTTATAGACACATGAAAACCTTTTCTTTCTTTTTCCTGTAGTTGACCATGTAAAATCAAGATAAAAAATTCAAGGCTCTGAGCCCAAAAAACCCCAAGTTTCCTATTTTCACAAACAGTTCTCAGAAAACCCTTTGTGTGTTGGATTTCATATAAAAATGGGAAATGGCTTGAAAATATTCATGAGGAAGTAAAAACCATTCTAATGAGTGCACTTCCCCTGCATATGAAGAGCAGTTTCAAAGTGATGTTTTATAGAGGTGGTTGGGCCTGAACGTTTTCTGGTTTTACTGTTGAAGCCCTGCCTTGGTATCTCAAGTGTTTTGTCCTGGGATCTCACCATGATTCCTGAAACTGTGACTCTCAGGGAGGGTAATGGAGACAAGTGACTTGTGAAGGAACTCAGGCACAGGTCCCTGAGGTGTTTGTATTTTAGGACTCGGAGCCTGGCGCGGATTGAAGAGAGATGTGTAATGCTGGAGGCGCCGATGAAAGAGTTTGAAGAAACCAATGCAATAAGAGGCGTCAGCGGGGAATGGCAGATTGATTGCAGCAACTAATGCCAAAAAGTTCTGAAAAGAAGAAAAATGTAGTCTGAGTAAAAGAAATAAAGAAGAAAGGAGGGAAAGGATAGTAAGAGCTTGCACGCCTCTGGCAGCTTGCCAGCGGATCGATGTGTATCTGGGACAATTAATCGAGCAAATCCTGTGACTGGTTTTTTACATTAGTGTGTAAACCTTGATGATGCTGTTCAGTTCAGACCAGGAGGCTGGATTGACAGGATCTACCCTAAAACTTGACTTAGTAAAACTTGAGTGTCTTGGTGAAGCTCATCTTTTGGGTCAATGGAAGGCCAGCACCTCCAGATGAGAGAGAGATCATCCATCGATTTAGGAGTAGGAAGGACCCTTCCCTCCTGAAGTGATTATTGGTTCCTCAAATATGTAGCACAGACTGGACATGTGGTATTGGTGTGCCTGAAGCAAGATAAGGGTAAGTTTTAACCTACACCTTCTCCTTCGCCCCCAGATTAATACCTGAGCTTATGTGGTAGCTTTTTTAAACAAACAGGAACAGAAATTCTAATTTTGGGGTGTAGTGAACCACTCTGAGCCACAAACCCATCTGAACAGAGGCCCAAAGCCAGCATACCCAACCCTGAGAGGCTCAGAGAGACACAAAGATGATACTCCAGCCCCACAGAGCCCATGCACAGCACCCATCTGCTGTCACAGTGGGATGTGGCTACAAAAATCCTACATCTGATGATTAAAACCTGCTTTGACTCGTGTTTGGGGTCACTACCATGCAAAATACATTACAGCAGCCTCCATGTTCCTCTCCAGCTGGAGAACAGCCCATCAGATCGACACGACTGGAGGAAAACTAAAGCCACGTCACAGTCTCACCTTACCCAGGCCAGAACACTGACTGCTGCAAAAAACATGAATCAGGAGTAAAACAGAGCTCTGAATACATTAATCAAAATGATCACCGTTGCAAGATCTGCTAAGAACAAAGAAAACAAATCCAAGGAAAGTTCACACTAGAAACCATTTGCAAGGCTGCACGAGTCAGCTAATGAAATAACTGTCAATTGTAGACATAAACCTTTTGTGCTTTCACACAATTTAAATATAAAGTAATTTGCATTCAGGTATCCAAGTCTCCCTGAAAAAAAGATTAACAATAGGATTCGCTTTCTTTCTACAACCTTTTTTCTCCCTCCCTTCCCCCCAGGGGTGGCTCTGATAAGGTCACCTTATTAATGCAGATCTCTGTTTTTCAGAAAGCAGCCAGGAGTTTAACTGTTTCACTGTGAAATGATCTATGAGATGAGAACAGTCCATTTTTTATCCTTGATTGATCATTTCAGCATGTATAACAGCAAATCCTAAGGGACACCACTCAAATCCCTGCCTCAGAATGACCTAGAGACTCAGCTCTAAAAAGTGTTGCGCTCCACTACACAATCCTTCAGTGTTTTTTCTTAACTTCACATTTTCCACTGAACATAATAAAGTTGCCTTGCATCATTACAGTTCTCTATAGAAAAAAACCCATCTTATAAATAAGTTAAAAGTTTTAACAGCTGAGAGTGGGGTGCCACTACAGCCGGCTGAGGAACTGAGGCATCAAGCAGTTAATGCCTTTTCCCCAGACACAAAGGCAGGAGCAGGTCTATGATCTCAATTCAGGTGTCACGGCTTCTCATTTCCTCCCCTGGCCACCAGACACCTGTTTCCCTGCTCTTAATAGCCTGTGATGGGAACTGCCTGGTGCCAAAATCACAGGCTCTGGCTCCTATATGATGAGTTGAAAATAAAGCGATTGCCCTTTATTTTTTTTTAGTTATTTACTGTGTCTAAGCTCTATCTCAATTCCATTGTTGGGTTATTCTTCTCCATTCTGTGCGCTTCCAGCCAGCTAATCTTCATTTTGCTTTTTTTGATGACTTTATGCTGACATATACAGAGACCTTAAATAAATCATTACGAATATAAATAGCAATGGCTGGATTACAAAGGATTCTGGAACACTTGTGATAGTAAATTAGCAGGCAGGCAAACCTACAGCTGCCAGCAGCTGATGTAATATATTAGAGAATTGTTTTCTAGATTGCGTAAGGGAGAATTGTCATCCTCTGAGCTTCATTCTTGGTTTCTTTCAATCTGTCAAACAGTTCAACAATGTGATGCTCACACAGAGTTCACAGAGAAATAACTCATAAATCCCAGATATGATATACACAGACTGGGGAAAATGCAAGTCTGAGACACAAGTTAGAATTTAGGAAAAAACAAACAACTCCACAGGGATATCTCTCTATTGCTAACAGGACCCCTAAACAGATAGACATTATATCCACAGAAAGAGCTTCCACATCAAGGAACATTTGACACAAATTTCCTCCTTTTTCTTCCTATCCTTTCTTCGTAAACGTTAAACTCCAACAGGCTATTGTATTATAATGGCGCAGCCTGTAAATTCCTGTAATCAACTGATGGAGCAACATTAATTATGGAGACTTTGTACAGGCCACACGTATCTTTACGTCCTTTTATAAAATGCTGACACATTCCCCATCCAAAAGGGATTACAATCACAGAGGATGATCCTGCAAATGCCTACTATTGAATGTAGCATTTGCTATCATGAGTAAGCCCACTGAAGCTACCAGAAACTCACATGGCCGGACAAAAAGCTCTGATTCACATATATGACTAACAAAGATATTCAGACCACAACATTTTCTATCTGACCATGCTTTTGCAGACTGAGATTTAGAGGGTTGATGCTTTCAGTCTTGAGAATCAGGTTGGGACAGCAAGCTGGCTGTGAGATGACGCAGGTAAGAGGTGCAAGAACAGGTAGTGGTCTCCCTCAGAAAGAAGCTTAAAGAAGGAAGACAAAATTTGGGAAGCTGAGTCAAGAAGGCATCGGGTATTTGTCTTTTAATGATGGTGAAGTTGAGATGGGAGGGGTACATGACATAGAAGGGATACAGGAGATAATAGCAGAGATGTACTAAAGACAAGATTTGGATTAGGTGGGATTTAGCCAGCAGGGACAGAAGGCTCAGCGCTAATATCGAAAAGATGGGGAAGCAATAAAAGGATTCAAAGAGCAAGAGGCTTAGTTGTGAGCAGCAGGAGGAGTGACTCTTAGCCAATCCATTGCACTTTGGTAGTAGCTGTTGCTCCAAAGGCAGCATACAGAAGGTGACGTCCACAAAAAGTCTCATAAAACTCCCTGATTACAGCCAAGAGTCGGGTTCCTGATCTTGTGCCGGTTTGGCAAGTGAGTCTGTGATGTGAGTCATGCAATGAAGCAACCTTACGAATATCATATAAAAGTAGCTCATGTAGTGAGCACCCTGAGCTGGAATGCCCTTGAATTGAAAGGAAAACTCTGTTCCCTGGCATAACATGTAACTGCCTTTCACTTGTCTCATCTGTAGAGAGTGATTTTAGTCTTTGGCAGCAATGAGTGGCACATGTTGGAGGTGTTTTGCCTAAGGTGTGCTGTTTCATTAGCTGAATGTTGCTTAACAAAGTCTCATCATTTCAGAAGGCACACTATAATGAATTATTTGCAGGTTATCATTGATGAGTACATAAAATCCACTGAAAGCATCAACTGTCACTCAGCAATGGCATGGCCTGAATATTTATCTCCTTTTATTTACTCTATGTCTATTCTATATCATGGACAGGTAAGAATTCTAAGACACGTTAAAAATCATTTCCTCTGATAAACATCCACAATGTTAAAATCAACCTCTTTTCATCCCCACCCAAAATAAAGCAACTCTCTCTCCTCCTATGCCCCTGTATTAGTAAAGGCCTGAGTTTAGGGAGAGTTCTTGCTGCAGTCCCTGGTGCTGGCCAACTCATATCCTTCCACATGCAATAAAAGCATCCCTAAAAACTCAGCATTAGCATGCAATGATCCAGGGACAGAATAAAGCAAGAAAGCAAGATTAGTGTAACAATGATTAGCTTTAGTGTAGAGCATTATAAGGTCAAATTTCTGGTTGCTGGTCTGGGTGACTATTTTTACAGCAGTGTAACTGAGAAAGGGGCTGCTGACTATTCTCAGGTTTGTGTTAAGGCTCTTGGTATGCCCAGTGGGAATGAGAGCCTTCCCAGCAGTGTGACACCACACAGGGCTGCTTTCCCTTAGTTTTCTAGAATAAATTCCTGCCTGTTTAATATTAAAGATATACCTTCAATTGCAGGCTATGTAAATATTGCTGACATTATTCTGAAAATCTTATACTTCCCAAAGTGATTTTTTAAAGGCTATTAGTCAATTACTGAGAGATGGGGGTCTTTGGGATTACACAGTCCATGCACAGCAACTTTGGGATGACACACCAGAGACAAGTATGTCTGGCAAATATATAAAAACAACGAAGACAAAAATATTTTTAAATTACTGCAAAATACAACTTGAACCACAAACATCCCTTTTAAGAGAAGGAATGAACGATTGTCTTCAATTTTTTTTTTTTTTAAGAATAATCTGAATGAGAAAGGGATTAATTGAGATCTTAAGGTAGTTCAGAATAATTGTAACACTGCATTTAAAGGGTTCTTACTCTTCACTTTGCAGCAACATGAGTTTCCATGAACTTGGGATCCTGACAGGTACAAACCCAGGAATGGCAACAGCCCAGAACACAACAAGGCTGCAAATGGGGAGTGCTCACAGCAAGCTTGGATCATGATATATAAAGCCCTCCTGCAGAGACAAGGGAGCTGGAATAGTTGCACTTTTTGTAATAAAACACAACATCTGACTCACATTTCTATCATCAGGTTGTTTTTTGGTTTTGTTTGTAATTTGCATAAAATATCCTGAGTTGAGCCTGGATTTCATCGAAGTAAATAGACTGATTTTTTTAATGACCTTCACCTGCTGCTTATATACTGGTCTCTTAGGTCCAAAAGGGATTTGAGGATAAAGGAAAAAATAAAACCAAACCAAATCAAAAGAACAAGACTAACTGGATTAAAATAAATAAGCCTACATACACTGTCCTCAATTATTGACAACTCTTTGGATTATTACTTCTGAATTGAAGCTGACATGCCCCCATGTGATGCACTAAAGCAGTTTAAAGCTGATCCAGTAATTTAAGGGCTCAACTCCTTCCTTAACATAGAACTAGAGTGTTTTGATTTGTTGGAACTTGGGCAATTAGTAATGATACATTTGCTGACAGGTCTTGAGCAGGAACAATCACAAACACTGTACACTTGGTACAAGATTTATTTGTCAGAGTGCATGCTTTTTAAATCTGAGTAAAAATGGATTTTGTAACCTGATTGAGATTAATTAAAGGTGTAACTCGGGGAAGGAAAAAAATGACTCACTGCACATTTATTTTCAGATCATTTTTCACTGGAAAGTTTGCAGGTCTAACGAGCAGAAGCTACTGACACAGCGTGCAAATGGTTCTGCTTTCACATCAGAGAGAGAGAGGGATTTTTTTTCTCATTTTTCTTTTCTTAGCTTGTCTGAAACCAGGTGTCCAGTCTGTGAGATTCCTGCGAAGGCATCAGGGAAAAATGTATATTTTTGAGGAGAAGCTGACCTTACCTACTTCAGGAAAGAGTATGATTCTGGAAGGTCTGGGAAAATAGTCTCTGTATGAAATTTCTCAGAAGTCAGGAGGCAAATATAGAAGAGCTTAAAATATAAATTTGCTCATGTATTTTTTTAATGCTTGAGTCTATAAACACCAAAGAAGAAAAAGAAAGTGATGTAAATTATATGGGCTTCAGCAAGAGGTCACAGGCTGCAGTGTCTCAGTGCAAGCCTATGGCTTTAGCGACTTCCCAAAAAGGCTTTTTGTGCAACTGCAGCTTTTATTGTAATTTAAAACAAAACAAAAAAATAAACCCCAATATATTTGTATTTCAGATGATTCAGCTACCGTAAATTGATACTCCAGGAAGGGGCTGAAGTGACACCAGTTTACCCCATGCAGATCTGTCCCATATCACTGCTCCAGTACAGCCTGGTGCAGCTGGTGAGAAAGGTCCAGCCCTTTAATCCCTTACCCAAACCCCTGCTTTTTGCCTGGAGAAGCTGGGGAACAGCTTCCGTACAGCAAACACCTTTCACGCAGGTGGTCAAGACCCCTCAGTCCCAGAAGCAATAGTGCCATAATACCTTATAGCAGCAACAAGCTGATTTTTTTCCTGCAAGCAAGAGCAGACATTCCATCCCCTTCCTGAAGGAACATTTTCTGTGGGACAACATAGGGGAGTTCAGTGAGGTAACTTGGAGGGGTGGGATCAGGATCCCTGGGAGAGATGCAGTGGGAAGGGAGTACCAAACCAGCCAAACATGACTGGTTCTCTTATTATCCAGCGTGAAACCCAGCAGAGATTTCAGGGCTTGACATGATACTGTGAAACATCAAAAATTATCCATTGTGTCCAGACCTAAGGACGAAATATTATTTGCCAAAATATTGGGCAGAGCTTCAATGTTAGAATGGGCAGCTGGAAACAAGGTAAAAGGACATCTTTTTAAATGCAATGTTACTCCAGGAGTTCCTTCAGGTATTTTCACTCAGTGTTTCAAAGAGCTTGTTAACAGAGAGACTTCTCAAAGTCTGCACCATTTCCATCCACACCACTGCCCCTGTCAAAGGGCCAAGTCCTCAAAGCAACACATCTGAACGACAGAAATTAATGGAAAATGAAAAGAAAGTTCAGTAGCCAGAGCTGCTGCTCATGCTTGGTTATTCTGGTACGGCTCTCCCGGGAACACTCTGCTCCCAGCCAGCATCTGCAGAACGGGACTCTTGCTACCTTCCAGCCAGGCCAGAAAGGATAATCTATCTGAGTGCCTGTGAAAATCACATAATCCTTTTCCATCAGGATTAATATCCAATGTCACACTAGTCTGATACATACAGGATGAAGTCTGACACTTCTTGTTATAAAGGTCACACAAAGAAACAATCTCTGCCATCCCCAGAGCAGAACCCATAAGTGACAAATTTCCACTCCCCCTCTGTGTCTGTTAGAGGCAATCTTCATCATCACCATTTTTATTTATTCCTGGGAACAATTTCTACCTGATGAGCCTAGAGCCTGAATCTGGGAAGGTTTGTTCCAGCTGCAGCAATGGTTTAATCGGAGTAAAGCTAACGGCAGCATCCCTCCTTCCCTGGGCGGTTCAGTTCCTGCCTGTCCCCCTGCAGAGATACCTGTTGTGATTCTTGCAGGAGAAAAATGACCCATTTTCAGGTACACACAAAGAAGCATTACAAAATAAACCAAACTGCTGCCTGCACTTCATCACAAGTTACAGCAACCTCATCACCTACAGAAAATGTGTTATTACATATATGAGACAGATCATAACTGGAAGTTGGAGGCTCAATAGTCATAAATTCAGGCACAACCAGTAAGGAAATGTATTTTTCCTCATTCATTTTTAGCCAACAGTATGTGAACAGCCGTTTGAAAAGCTGGTGAAGCAAGGAGGCTTGGAACAACTACAGCACATTCAATCGACATAAGGACGGGATCAGGTCTTGTTATGTATTCATCTTATTCTACCTTGTTAAAATCTAATCCAACTTGCACCAACTTCAAGACCTGGAGCAGACCCAGAAGAGCAAATCAAGATTTCCTAGATGGCATAGAGCAGGCAGGTCCTGCCTTTTGGGATTATTAAAAGATCCCATTTTACATCTTGACCCTGCAGGCAGGAACAAGTCTGCAAGTCACCTTACATGAAGAAATGAAGGAAGGTGCTACATCATTAAAAACTAGGCTAGTATTTCTAAGTGGAGACACACACATTAACTAATTGAATTACTATCTTCTTATCTTGGGGAGCCAAGCTGCTGTTACTCCAGATAAAAATGCAAATGTTCACCATCTTTCAAGTAGTAATGAAAATTTGAAGTTGGGGACTAACCTTTCTGTAAGCTTTAACTGCTCTCACTGCTCTCCAGGCTTGCAAACAGACAGTGTTATTCTGATTACTCAGACTGCTGAACTCAGTATGTCTATCCATACCGGTATTTTGCCAATTTTTGCCATCCTTAGCTTCAATGTTTTATAATTTTTCATAACAGTTCAATATTTCATAAACAATGTACCTTAGGAAATAATAGGTATACATACTGATCATATAGGAATCAGCTTACTAACAGCCTTTCATAGACACCAAACAATTCATAATAAATTACAGAATTAGGAAATAAGTTATCCAGACTGAGTATCCTGTTTCTCCCCCTTCATCATTTTCAGGGATTCTTTCACTGGTATCAAGCTGAAAATACCACCAAAAAATGTTGTAGGAGAGGATTAAAATTCAGAATGAGCATGACAAATTGGAGAAAGAACCTGATGAAAAAATGGTGACAGATCAATAAGGACAAGGTTATACATTAGGAATACCTAACTGAACAAATACAAGCTAGAAGATGACCTGAGAGAGAGATTTTGTAAGAAACTGTGACATATCTTAAATCAGAAACTCAACACAAGTCAACAGCATCAGACTTTACAAATGAGGCAAAGATGAAATACAGGATTTGATCTGCCCACTGTGTTCAGCTTTTATACGGCCTTAGCAGGAGCAGTGAAGAAATTGTTGTGCAGGGAGTCCAGGGCAGAGCAAGGACTTGTACAGGGGTGACACACGGGGAATGGCTGGAAGGAGTGAGGTTGTTTGATCTTAAAAAAAGCAAACTTCAGATGTTTAAAACCTGTTGTGGAAAAAGAAAGACATGATTTATTCTGTGTTGTGGAAGGGGTAGAAGCAATGGACCTCTTAGTGCAGCAGGGTCAGTTTAGTTCAGACACCAGTAGGCTGCTCTGACCTGAGACTGCAGATGGGGATGGGGAGCGTCTGTCCCTCGAGGTTACAGAAGCATTCCCTGAGCACGGTGTGTGTTTCCTTGGCTTGGGTTGGACCAGACAGCAATCCAGGAATCTCCTGGGAGAACTGTCCGAGGCTTTGTGGCACAGTCTCTGGTTAGGATAACATAAAGGTGCTAACACAAAGGAAACAACTTCCAGTTACACTCTTCTTGCAAAGTTCCAGAATTACACTGTGTATTGCTGAGCCCAGACACCTGGTATTTCAGGGGAGACCAAAAGTGTGACAGAGAGATGTTTGCTCCTGTATTTTGCCTGCAGCAAACCCTAATAGATCGCTGTGCTACACGGCCATGCACATCCTGCAGCATGGTATTGTCACAGAACCATCGGGCAGAGGAGTTAAACAGGCTCCTCTGGACACTGCTGGGCTTTGCAGGCAGCAGAGTTAAAGACTACTCAGCAATGTGGTCACACCAGTCACAGGCTGAGAATGCATCCCAGGCTTGCTCCCGTGGGAAGTGCAGGTGTGCCTCATATGAGAGAGGTTGCTCCAGCAGCAGCAAACAGGAGGAATATAAGCATGTGGACTGAAACAATAAATTGCTGTCAGATGTGTCAACTATTCCTTTTATTTAGTCAACAATAATCCAACTCAGTATATTTGCTGTGAAGGAGGGAGAGAAAAGCTGGCAAAACCAAAATGAACTCTGGAGGGGAAAATATAAAAGAACCTTTTAAATGTGGTTTTTTTGTTGTTGTTTTGGGTTTTTTTTGGTTTGGGGTTTTTTTTTGTTTGTTTTTTTTTTTTTTTTTTTTTTTTTGTGACCCATATTTTTAAGCATTTATTCACATTGACTTTTTAAGGGAGAGAAATACACATAATTTGCACTTTGGGATAAGTTGAAGGTGTCCATGCAATTTCATGGATGGCAGAATACCAATTTTGCTTAAATGATAGAGTCCCACCACATGTCTCTTATTTAAATGACCTGAAAATAAGAGATATGAAGGCATAAGCAAGAACAGAAAATGAACCTAAATATATAAAACTAGTGCATTGTGTGATATTTCCTGGTGTGTGTTTCACCGCGAGCACCAAGCCCACTCTTGGACATTGTTATCCCTGGCATCAGCCCCCTTCAGAGTGGTCATCCTCATCCCAGGAAATCCAGAGTTCTGCTGGGTGTGTAAAAAACAGACAAACACTTAGGGAAAACTCCCAACTCACTAACAAAGCCAGGAGACAGCATTTTTGTTCATAAAACCCGTACCGTGTTGGAAGAGCAATATAGCCCTTTTGTGGGACCCACGGCACAATAAAAGCAGCAAAAGCTGGATGCCATCCAAGATTCCCATAGCATTTAAAATGTTGGCATCACAAGAATTTTATTTCCGAGTTGCAACAAACAAATGAGGACAAAAAAAAATTTAAAGAATTTAAGAGTGAGGTGTCCTGAGGATAATAATACTAGATTTTGTTTTCAAAAACTGAAATATTTAGGTTTTATATCATTAAAAAACATTTCAAACTTAGCATCATTCCATGTTTTCTCTCAACTTCATCAAGTCAGATTTGGCTTCATCTACTTTAACTCATCTTCCCCTATTTATTTGCTTTATTATATAGAATAATTTGTTTATTATATAGAATCCTGAGATCTGCTGTGTCCTCTGTCGCTTTTCCTTTTCCCATTTCTCAGAGGAACAGATGGTAGCAAGTCTTAATACATTTTCCCCCTCCATCTTTCCCAGTAACTACTCTGAAAGCAACTGTCTATCTGAAATGCCACACCACAAAGACTTCAACATCAGTGTTCTTCACCTCTACTTTGCCCAGGTACTGTCTCCTCCGAGCTTGTACTCTCACAACTCCAGGAAAATAAAAAGCCTCTCCTGATTGTTAGGTAACACCTGACTTCTGAATGAAGTTCCTTGGCATCCAAATCAAACTGGGGTGTTTGACTCCCCGCAGCAGCACCCAATGTGCTGCTCTTACCCAGCAGGTCACTGTCTTCTCGGTCTTTTAGACCCCAGGCACATCTGTCCATCAGCTCCTTGCCAGCCCTTAATCTGAGCATGACTATGCCCACACATCCTTCATGCAAATAACTTCTTAAAAATACTTTTCCAAGAAAGTACATCAGTATTAGTCCAGAGAAATAAATGACAGAGGCAAACACGTTTTGAAAATTCAGAATGAGTGACGTGTAACCTCCTCTGCTTGGAAATTTAATCATCATTAAATTCTCTGGCATTGTGTACCTTTATTTATTATTCCCATGTAGGATCTCTTCCTGTTTCCACTCACCTCAGTGGCATCTGGGTGGGTTATGAGATCTTAACTTTCACTGAGAAGAGAGCAAATGTTCATTTACCATCAGCCAAAGTGGCAGAGCACGTGTATTATCCATCACATTGTCAGTACATAGCTTGTTCCACCTTTGAAGGGGGACATTCTGTTGTGTGGCACATGGAATCCCACTTTCAGATTGGATCATTTCATACACAACACCTTTCTGAATGCCCAGGGGGCCAAACCTGCGTGAGCTCTGACTCAGGATAGGTAAGACATGAAAGATGGTGCCTCACTCCCCAGCCAGGAAGCTGCAGTCAGCAGCTCTCAGAAATGAATCAGTGGTTCATTTTTTCCTGCACATTCTTTATCACTGTATAAGTGTTTAATAAAAGCTTTACAGTAGTGCTTTTATTTCGCCTAATTCTTTTTAATTTTCCTACTCTTTAATTAGCTGCATTTAATTCACACAAAATAAAGTAGGAGGTTTGTGCTTTCCTTTGGGCCAAGTCATCGTACTTCCAGGAATCATTAAAGTACACATGGGCCCAGCAATGCAAACTTACTTGTAATATTAAAAGGACTATTTAAAAAGAGCAGTAACTGTTGATTTCCTTTCCAGATTTATCACAGTTCAAATGCTGAAGGCGAGTAAATAGTGTATTTCATTACAGACATTATTCTGACATTTGTTCAAATAATATGCTTTGTTTTGTATGACCTTAAGAAAAACAAGTTCCTTACTTCAGAGCAGGATATGTTCCTTTGACTTTTAAAGAGCAGCAGATTTCAGCATGGTTCAGTACTAAGACATCCTTGTGCAATTCCACTGTAATTAGTTCTGAGTTTGGGGGGTTTTTGAGTCTTCTTAGTTTGTTTAACTATGTAATCTCTGTGGGCTGCAAAGTAGTTGCTCTGGTCATATTGGAAGGAAAAGTGTGTTAAGCAGTGAACAGTAGAGTTTTCAAGTGTTCATTCCACATACTGAAATAAAGGAATGCATTTGGTAAAGCCACCCTAACAACAGCACCAAGCATTTCTGCAGCACTGAAACACCTACCCATTCCTGGGATAGGGAAAGGTGTAAAATCTAGAGGATTTATACAAATATAGATGGGAAATTCAGAGAAAACTAGGACAATAAAAACATCCTGTTATGCACAATGAGCACAGAAGGAATTTCATATGCACGTTCTCTAATTGCTCTGAGGGAAAAATAAAATAACCTAACCTTGAATAGTCCCATATAACTGGGAAATCATTTCTTTTCCTGAATTTCTTGTTGATAAGGGTAGCATGCCTTGACTTTGCTGCTGTTGCTGAGTACATTAATTGTGGTCCTTGCACAAAGCCCCACTCCTGCAGTAGCACTCCCCCTCCCCAAGTCAGCACGTCCTCTTTAAAACAAACCCAGGGAGCAGCCCACAGCCTGAGCAAATCGCTCAGTCCCACGGAGCACTGCAAACCCACCCAACAGTAACATCCATCACGTTATAAATATCCCATTCCCATTCTCTAGCAGATGGAGCACAGCACTTGCCTCGCTAATCAGCAGAATATAATTCACCTAAACTCTCAAACCGAATACATTCTCGCAAAAGGAAATTACTCAAGTTCACCTACTGTTTTTCTGAAGAAGTACAAACCACAGAGGGGAGCGTATGCCTTTGCTGACAAAAGCTCAAAAGAAAATACTGAAAATTAGGGAAGGACAATAAACAGAAAGCCCCATATGTTGTGGGGGAAAAAAGGAATAAGCTGACGTGCTTACCAGCTTACCAAAATATAGACTTAATTTACTTCAAGAATTGAGGTATTTTCTGTATTTTAGTTTAAACAGCACAGAGAAGGCACTATGAGGCAGATTTTTGAGCTATTTAAACATAAAACTTCTAAAAAATTACAAGTTTACCAGTCTGAGTTCCATTTGCATTTTCTGGCTGTTCACATACCCTTAGAATATGCAGCAACTAAAGGTGAGCAGCAAGAAAGGAATGTGGGGAAAGGGAAATGTAAGTTAAAAAAAACCAACACGTAGTATTGTTGATTTGGAAACGAAAGGAAAGGCAAACCTAGAGAGGTCCAAACTCTGAAAACAGACTGCTCACCACAAAAAAAAAAGGGTTTTTTTTTGTGGAAGCTTCTTTCCTATTTCAATCCAATTTTCAACTTTTCAATGCTACCGGTTCATTCCATGGGGTACCATAGTTCTTTCTTCCCTGGATTCTCATATTTCTGTACCAGGTAACACCAACGGGCACCTCTCAGATGTTCAAGAGAGTAAGTGAGGAGCACAGTTCTTCTCCCCATGATCAGCAGCTGGTATTTCAAAATCTCCTGACCCAGGCTTTGGGACCCTTGTGCAGAGGGAAGTCATCTAACCGTGATAATTAAAACAGAAATTTCTACCCCACTTTATGCAAAACAAGACAGATTAGGAAGGCAGCTCCCTGTGGGTATTGCTCAGTATCATCTGATCATCCCCTATCTGCTGAGACAAATGAATTTCTAGTAAAAATCATGAACTACAGGAACATCAAAAATTCCTGCAAGTAGAACATTCCTAGAAGTGCAGAAATTGCTTTTGACCTTGAAAGGGAAGTATTGAGAGCAAAACTGTATAAAATTCAGAAGTCAGGAAAGAGCCTGATTTGAGGAATCTATACACCTGAGTGGCTGGCAACTTTACAAAATCAGCATAGTAATAAGTGTGCCCACATGAAGGGCTCAGTGGCAGCCTGTGGTGTGTGATCCTTGGGAAGAGGAGGGAATTCCACCTGGAGGTGTGCTCAAGGACAATTTACAGTCCTGTGTAAAGGACATATTTTATTTAACTGAAAATATGGTACAAAAAGCATTACCTTGCCTTATCCAAGGAACTTCTGTGCAATGATATGTCTGCTTCTCCTGCAGAATTTTAATGAAAATGCCATTCTGCCTATTGGCTTATTATCATACCAGGACTGAGGAATTAAAATGACACATAGGTCTTGAGCATGTGCATGTACACTCTTACCTGAATTTAAACCTTTTTGTAAAACTAACATGAAATCTGCCTGTTTCACAACGATTTCTTTAAAAATGCCATTCTGTTATCCTGTTTATCTAATCTTGATACAAATAAATAATAATAAAAAAATAACCTGATGCTTCAAAAGAACCAATTATTCACAGAAAGACAATCAGGCAAATTTGAACTGTGGGAAACCTTTAAACTTTTGAAATGACAACGAGCTGACTCCTCCTGTAGGCAGCCTGCAGCTTTCAGCCACGCTTGAAACACTGGTGGGATAAACTGCCACCAGACTGGAAATGGCTCAGAAAGAGCTGGAAAGTGAGATGCCAAGAGAAAAAAAGGGACTGCACAAGGTGGGAAAGAAAGGTCATGCTAGTGTTGGGGAAAGACCAGGAGAAATTTTTGAGAATGTTTCTCTTTGCACATGAGCCATAATGAGCTGGGTGTAAAGCTAAAGGGCCAAATGATGTATTATGAAAGAGTTCTAAATGACGGAACATATGCGTTAACATATTTCAAGTGATATGTTTTAAAAACATTATCAAGCTTTTATGCACATGTTGCATCGTTCAGCTCCTAAATTCTGCTGCTAGATCTGTGGGAGGAGGTAGCCTGCTTGCTTTGATTCCCAGCCTTCACTTTGTGTGCTGCCTGAACACACTCCCAAATGTGCCTGGAGAACAAAATTAACCCCTGACGCGCAACCACACAACACAGTCGTGTGGTATCTGCTTGTTCAGTGAAACAAGGAGATCTGTGGCCTATTGCTTCATCACCAGGTAATTCAGAAATACCTGCACTGCACTTATGGGAGACCCAGAGATGGCTGTACAGGTGCCCTTTGTGCCTAACTGCTCTAGAGATATATTAGGAAATAACGTATGTGCACAGTAATGTTTTAAGGCGTTTTATATTTATTGTCAGCCTTTTTATATGCTCAGAAAGGAAATACCCCAGACATCTGAAAGCACAAAGGCCAGTGAATGTTAACCCAGTCCTGATGTGCAGCTCCTTTTTTGCTCAGTGCACCCTCGACCAGACTGCTCAAGGGCAGGAGCACTCCCCTACAAAAACACTGCTCAAGCCGATCCTAAAGCACACTGACACACACAACTGGTATTCATATCGAGCATTTCAGCATCAATTATGGAGATCAAGGGGTTTGTTTGATGAAACAATTTCAGGGCTCTGACAGGTATTTACTGTACAAGTCAAATAAAAGACATCTGAGAGCTGCAAGAGCACAAACTTGCAGTGACGGTGGGGCAGGACACAGGAATTGGCAACAAAACTTTACGGTGATTGGAAACCCCAAAAATGGTCGTTAGGGATTTTAGGATAGAAATAACTGTACAAGAAAGCCATGAATGCCAGCCTTGCTTTGTCTTTACATGGGCACTCAAAATAGAAAGTCTAATTTACTTGAAGGAAGCTGTAAGAAACTTGAAGTTTATGTGTAGTGAATAGGTTCAACGAGAGAAGTTGTGGTTACAGCAACAGGCAGTGGATTTTTCATGTTAGCAGCTGTTGCAATACCACGAGATTATCAGTGCTGGGGAAGAGTGATCTGACAACTGAAAATGGGAAGAGAAGTGGCAGCAAGGTTAAGACATGGTCAGTACTGTGGAGAAAAGGGCTCTGGCTCCTGTCTCAGTAATTTCTTTGCTAGCATTGGTGGAAGCAGAATAGGGGTCTTATCTGTCAACTTCATTTTCCTAAGGTTGTGTTTCTCTTATGAGTAGGAAATTTAAGCTGGGATGTGGGTGAAAGCAAGAACTCATGAAAATGAACATGAAACAAACTGAGCACCCCACATGTCTGTGGTTTGGTCCTGTGTAGAACATGCTGCTAGAGCCTACAAGGAGAAGTGATGCTGTGCACAGCCCTGCTCTCCCATCCCTCTCCCTGAGCAGCACCGGCCGGCATTGCCGAGGGCAGGATTTCTCCTTGCCACGTGAATAACTTCCCTTCTCTGTGCGCTTCCATTTTTGCCACAGTCCCAAACAGGTCCAGAAAACCTTTCCCAGTGGGCTGGGATAAGATGCAGAGATTATTAAACACAAGACTATTTAGAGGGAAGTTTTAGCAGCTCAAGACCATGTGGTTCTTCATCACACACTGGACATCAGCTACTGCCTTTAGCTGCAATGACACATCAGTATTTATTGCTGCTGGGTGCTGGTATCCAGTCATCAGGATCACCTGCAAGCTCCAGTTTAACACCCAGTTTGCTGCTGGATTGAGAGCCCACCTCCAGCCTGCTCTCACCAACATCTACATCACTCACTAAATCTGCCCTTCACCGCACAATTCCACTGGCTCCCTCCCCAGCACAGAGCAGCCACCCACCTTGGAAGAGATGACAAACTTTGCTCTTCACCACAAAACTTCAAAAGGGTTTGTCATTCAGGTGGCTGAATAGTTCATGGCAGCTAAAATTGCTCCTGTGACAGCATTACCTGTTAATCGCCTACCTACTGATAGAATCTCTCCTTACAGTTATATATGCCCTCTCTTTAGGAAGCAGCCAGTTTCAGTAAAACATCATTAATATAATTAATATATTTCATTACCTTTGTTCTGCTTCAGTTATTTTTCAATGGAAATCTGAAGAATTTCAATAGCTAGGAGAAGAAATAATGTCACCTTGAATATGGAATTTCTTCATTATGATTCCTGAATTTGATTTCCAGCATGGAAGTAGAATGTATTTGTCAGGATAATGGCAAAAAAGGGAAACAATAGGAAGCCTTTGTTATTTTAAATAGTTAAGTTGTTACACATATGATGGACTTCTTCTGTGGTACCTTAATGGATAGTAACACAATCAATAAATGGCTGTAACAATTTCATTCTGCTTCACCTGCTGTAATTGAAAAATAACTCAAGCAGAACTTTGGAGTAGTTTGTGATGTATATATTTTTTTTCTGCCCTCCCCTGTCTTTTTTTTTTTTTTTTTTGATTAAGATAAAGATTACACTTTAGTCATTGGAGTAGGTGTAATTGTTATTATAAACACCTTTCAACAAGCTGTTCTACCCTGAGAACAATCCTGCAAGGCTACAATAGAATGAATGAAATCAAGGGGGAAAAACATGGATCTCAGTGGCACGAACAAGAATGTCATTGGTGGAGAGAAAAAAAATAGAAAGGAATGAGGTGCTGGCATTCACTGCCTAAGACTGTTCAATCTAGAGTGGACACCACTTCCTCTGCTAGAAACTGACTAACAGAAAACTATTGAACCAAAGTCTATCAGTTCTGCTTGTGACAAATCTGAAGGATCTCTAGGAATTCCAGGCAGAGGATTTTTGTGTTGTAAATGCATGGGGGAGAAACTGTTTCAGCTGTATTTTTACCCAGCTGCAATATTAAGACACATGTACTGCAATCATGTACAAAAACAACATTTATAAGGACTTATGCATGAGAATTCCAAATGGTGATTCAGCAATCACCAAAAAAAAACCCAACCAAACGAAAAACTACACACTACGGAAATTTGGAATGGAAGTTATATTTAAAAGCAGATATGGAAACATTTAAACAGCACTCAGCCCTCCATGTACGCTTCAAGTGCACAGGAAAGATAAAAAACATGGTAAAAATACTGCTTGGTTTTTAAAAAGTGTAGAGTAACTTGGGGCTATGAGCACATCCCATTTTCAAAGTAGGAGCTCCTAACTCTCCTCCCTAGTACAAGAGCCATGCCAAAATGATCCAAAAGCTGAGTTTACATTGGTTACAATGGGTTGCTAATCATAGAATCTTAGAGTGGAAGGGACCTTAATGATCATCTAGTTCCAACCCCCACAATACTGGTGATAAGAGAGAAGAGGTTCCATTTATGCTCTTAATTACTTTGCAGTGTGATTGGTTTTGGATTTTTGGGGTTTTTGTTTTTTGGGTTTTTTAATAAACAAACACTGCCCCTCTATATTTTGTACTAAAGAAAATAGGGCTAAAGAAATGTGACCTCAGCTTGGAGCAGACAGAGATGTGATAGTCTTGCACTCCTATGGATTTGTTTCACCACCAGCCTGAGAAAGTTCTGCCCTCCACAAATGAGTTTTCCTGTTACTACAAAGAATGAGTTTTGTTGTGTGGAGAGACTGTCACTGTGGACCTGCTTCAAAGTAAGGGGCAGCCTGATCAGGGAAGTGTTTGAATTTAACGTTTCCAGATTTGACTTTCCATCTGATGTCTGGAAGCTTTGTTTCGAAGAAACAACAGTGGCAGTTGTTATATTTCAGTGTTTCACAGAGGAGCCATCAGTCATGTAAGGTTTTCAAAGGCAGAATGATTTGCTGCATTGTAATATAAAGGCTGCTAATGAGCAAGTCTGAGCTGAAGTAGCCAATGAAGACTTTGGTGATATCATAATGAACCATAACACTAAAAAATGACGAAGTTGTCAGCTGTTAACTGACAGAGTTAACTCCTATAGTAAACTTAAATATTTGAATTCCAAAGAAAACACAAATGTTGTCTGTCGTATTTGTCAAGCATCAAAGCTGATTGTTTATACAGTTTCCGCTCCTATTTAAAGAATACTTGGGGGAAAAGAATCCACTTAAAAAAACCCTTCCAACTTAAACCCTTCTCTTTGGGCACTTCAGTCCACAGCAGTCTCATTTTCTGGGTTCCCTTACTGCTCACTTCTCTCTAATTAGAGCCAAGAGAATAGATCACAGCAAGTAACTTACTCAACAAATTTAGCTTCTTTTCTGCTCTCCAAATGTCTGCAAGCAGATTGCAATTTCCTCAAAACTGTTCATTATTCAAATTTACTGTATATATTTTTTCCTCCCTCTGAGTATTTCTCTATGGATTGATCAAGAACAGTTTGCTTTAAGTATTCTGTATTCAAAATCCCAGCTGCCTTCAGCAGTTGTGATTAAATATAGAAGTCATGTGATATCATCCCTGCTTCTCAAATGCAAAAGCATAACTCTTTTTTAGACCCCAATTTGGCAAAGAATTTAAGCATGTGCCTAAAATTAAGCCTAAATGTTCTGCACCACAGAGATGAGACTATTTACTTCATTAAAGTTTAACATGCTTTTAAACACTTTCTTGGATCCAAGCCAAACTGTATCTCCTCCCCCTGCAAGTAACACAAGGAATTTTACTCATTTACTTGGATTATTTGTTCCCCTAGCTCCAAGCTTTTACAAAACATTTAATATATAGAACACTGCTAAGTTCATGGTTTGCCTTCACTGAGTCTCCCTCCCGGCCACAAAAGTGCTAGTTCCAATGATCTTCACAGTCTGGGAATTATTTTAACTAAATTCTATTCTTAGTTATATGACAAGGCTAAGAACACATTATATTTAACATTATTATGCACAAAAGTATTGTCCATATAGGAAACCAATACCCACGGTGTTTCAAGGCATATTCAGGTGGAACCATCACAGGGCCCTACTGCCTGAATCCCACTGGAGCAACCACTTGAAAAATCAGATGGAAATAATTTCTGTAATGATGGATAGCAGCAGGTCTCCAAGAGGTTCCAGGAGAGTCCATTTGATAAAGTTTAACACCCTCACGTTGCAAGAGTTCACACATTTCTTCCCGTACCTCTGCATCAGAGATCAGTGTGTTCCTGGTGGCCTGAGGTGTGAAGCTGTCTCCTATCCCATGGCAACAATATTTTCAGATGCTTAGTAGGAAGACTTATGTAGAAGAAGGTAACAAACAAAACCAACAAAACCCTCACCTTCCAGAAAGAGAATTAACAGCTGTGAGGACAACAGGGTTTATTATTATCTTGACTTGTCAATGGGGAGTTTTAGGAGTGATTTACTGTTCTTCAGCAGGCTCAGGACTGTGCCCTGACAAATCTCCTTCAGAAGTTTCTTCTGAAGCTCTTCAGCAGCTGTTTGCTAAAAGGCTGCAGCAACATTATGTCAAGACTGTATCCAGATTAGGATGCATCAAAACATCCCCTACAAAACAGTCATTGTTCACATGGAGTAAATATAGGAATCTGTGCTTACAGGTAAGGCAAGCATTTGGGAATAGCAGATGAGGTGTAGTAGCTCTGACATGTTGCACTCAGCTCAAGGAAGAGCAGCCCAGAGAAGCCCAGTGGTGCAGCCATCCTTATATCCAGGACCAGGAGCATGACAAGGATGGGGAAACAGCAGTTTGCAGAGGGCAGGTCTGGGCCACAAGGAACTGTCCAAATCCTGGCCTAATTCTGGCAAAAAGCAATCAAACTTTTTATCCTAAGTCACCTATTGGTCTAGTAGCTCAACCCATTCTGGCTAAAGAGACCTCTAACTAGAAATTCAGATTAAACCCAAAAATTTTTAATCTAACAACAGCTCTGGTGTAGCACATCCACTTGCAAGACTGAGAGGAAGACCTTGAAGGGGAGGGTGAATGCAGAAGAGACAGATTTTCCTGTTAAGCTGGTTTTTTCATGACTTTCAATAACAAAGGACGCCGTAAGGAGTCAGACCAGCTGAATGCTTTGAAGATGTAGAGAGACCATATCCAAGCAATGCCCAAGTGTTCCAAATTATAATCATTAATGTATTACGTGCCCAACACAGCATACATTTATTTTTAAATAGTGTCTAGATTCTCTGAGAGGCTCTGTCATACCTAATGCACCCATGCTGTGTGGGACAGATGCACAGATTCTTCATGATTTCGTGTTGGTTTTATATATTTATTTTGAAACAAGATCATGCCCTGGCCAGTGTACACCTTGCCAAAATAGCAGTTGATTCTCTTTGACTCAAGTTATGCACACAAGGGGAATTCTGAGGGTTTGTGCTGGATGTTATGTGGGAAAGAGCTGACTGTGTGTTTTGAAATGGGCTGTGTAGCTCATAGCAGGCAATTTCCCTCAAAAGTGCAAGGTTCCACAAAGTAGAAGATGTGAAGCAAAGTGCAAAAATCTCTCTGATTTTTTCTCATGCCCCCTGCTGTAACTGAGTCATGCCCATCATTCAACACATCTCACATCTGGTCTTTCAGGTGCTGTCACTGTGAGCAGGACAAGCAGCGGCTGCAGGATTCACTTGGAGGGGAGATTGCAAAGTGACTCAGAACAAAAACTCACTGACAGACTGGATGACAAAAATTCCCAACCCAAACCAAAGCTTTAAGGACAGACAGACCCTGGAGTCATTCAGCTTTTGATCTTGGTGGCAACGTGCAAAGCCTGTTACACATGATGATTCTCACTGCATGGACCAGTGTGTCCAAACTTATCCAGCACAGCTTACCTGGACCTGGCATCTGATGCACATGCTGAGATAATTTGAAAGAGATGTCTCACATCACTGTCTCAGACTCTAAGTTCAAATGAGCACTAATTTCCAAATGTATCCTTAAATAAACATACACATAACACAAATAGGCCTTGCAAGCTCATTTAAAAATAAATTAGTGCATTCAGTGGATGACCAGGAGAGGGTGTCTTCAAAGCCTTTCAGCAGTTCTAAGAGCTACCCAGACATTCAGCAAGAATTGCAGTGCTGAAACAGAAATTCTCATCTGCTGGGGGTTTGAATCAGTAGGTAAACAATTTAAAGGTAATCATTTAGCAGGAAAAAAAGAAAAGCTATTTTTCAGTAAATATGAAAGAACAGGAATACACAGACTAATGAACCTCACATCTCATCGTTCTCTTGAAGACCTGGAAGGGTACAGAGGTGCTGGGTAGTGCTGAGCAGACGATGTCGCACAAGGCGCCGTTGCTGTGGTGTGAAATGCAGATTCTGATTACGCTGTCAGTTCTGAGCCGAGCTTTTTCTGTAGCCTGTATTTCTAGATCTCAAAAATATTTATATAGCATCCATTTCTGTCGCACCTTCCATCCCACAGAATCCCAGAGTGCGAGCCAAACTGAGAGATCAACTCTATGCGGGGATCTCTTCGCCCAGCTCCGAAATGCAGCAGCTGTGGAGCTGCACATGGCAATCCCCCAGACCTTGGTGTGCCAGGGAATGGCACCGAGCTGTGTGCAACGGGAACAGAGGGAGACCAGCCCAAATGCCATTGCTGAGGCTGAGATCTGGTGCCAGCAGCCCGCGCAAGGGGCTGAGCAGCATTGCTGCGTTAACGTGCTCCAGGCCGGCTTAAAATTCTGCAGGTAACTTGGAGATTTTGAGGATGGTACCCTAATTTATCTTCCACTGTCTTTCATCTCTAGCCTATAACTCCTGCATATTTTGGAGCAGTTGTAATCAAGTGCACATGTCACTTTAAAGCAAGAACTAATGATAAAGCAGATTCCATTGCTCTGGAAGGCACAGTTTCCATGATGTATTTTGGTGAAACCTTCAGCAGCTAGAGGTCAGACTGCTTTAATTGTACATCAGCAAAGAACGAAAGGACTAATAAATATATTCACACCTGAAAAGGCCACCAAAAAAAAAAAAAAGGAAAAAATGCAAGGGAGAAGAAGAAAATTTTTTAATGCTTATCAGCGAAAGGACTAATAAATATATTCACACCTGAAAAGGCCACCAAAAAAAAAAAAAAGGAAAAAATGCAAGTGTGAAGCAGTAAATTTTTTAATGCTTATCAGCTGCAGAAAGGTATTCACATAACAGACTTCACAGGACAAATTTATGATTCTGCAAATGTTCCCTTCATTTAAATCAGGATCACAGTGACTTGATATCTGCAAATCACCCTAAAATCCTGATGGCCTGAAATACTAAATGCCACAATGGACTATCTCATGTTCATGCTTCCCAGTAAACAGGGAGGAGGATCTATCATAATGACACTGAGGCCTTTTTGAGGAGCCCAAGGTCTGGCAATTATGCATATTAGGCTGAGTGTTTAAGTCCAATAATGGGGTTTTAGTGATGGATGGATCATCCCTTCCTGTACTTCTAAGATGCTTGTGATAGCTGAATTGTCCCCAAGTGGCACCCATAAATTTTGGCCTTTCAGAAAAGCTCACATATTGTGTAGGTATCACCCAAAGCCCTCATTAGTTAGACTGTGACCTTTGGTGCATGACTATCAGGCAAAAGCCTACAAAAGGCCTGTGTTCGATTAGCACTGCAATTTGTTCATTATCTCCTGACAGGAATTTGCAAGTGTCCAAGACAATTCTGTTATGAAAAGGTCAAGATCTGAATGGCAGGGAGAGAGGGCATCACTCTCAGAAATTCTGCCCCAGAAGTAGAAACCACCACCTGATTCTCACCCACCTCGTTCTGGGTACCAGGAGCCAGGAGCAGGTAAATTGCAATTGCACATAATTCATCATCACAGGAGTTAAATCACTTCAGGATAAAAACGGGTTTTCTGCTTTTTTACTTAAAATTATGGAAATTGTTTCTGACAGCAAATTGCTCCTAATTAATTTACGGTCTCTGCTGGGAAAACGCACTGTACTGTTGATTTCTACCTTCTACAGACTTAATTATTAAAAAAGCAAAATTTTCCTAAACTATTAACTTCTGTGCTGCCAGAATTAAGAGTTATAGGAACTGGAAGGGAGGCTGGGTCTGGCGTGCAACCAGTCTGAGGTTACCCAGCACACCCGCGGATAAATGATCCCTCCAGTATCACCCTGGTAATACAAGGAGGATTACCGCCATTTTAGAAGACTCGACTTTGTTTCATTTTGGAAAAAAGTCAAGCTTCTACAGTTGCAACATTGGCTGTCACACCATTAAGCTGCTCTGTACCCCTGGCATCGCTTGACCGTTGCCTTGGATGAACTGAGACCTGCAGTGGATGATGGACACCCAGAGCTGGTTTATCCTTAGCCCTCGGTTTTCCTGTCCCCTACCTGAGGCTGTGAAGCAGTTCACAACACTATAAATATTCCTCTGATGACAAGCTGTCATGCCACTAATATGGGAAGGGGAAAAAGTGACTGTGCTGAGAACTCCAGGTTCTCAAACTTGTAGAGGCTCTGAGACAGAGCAGGCAAGATGGAAAAGATGGAAAGACGCAGGCTCATGGTCAGGTGAAAGCCAGACTGCTGCAATACAAATTTCATCAGCTGTGCCTCACTAGAGGGGCTGCAGAGAAGAGAACCATTACTACTTCGGGAAAAACGGGCATTGGATCTTTAGGGCTGGGGACTGCAACCAACCAACAAAAAGGAAAGAAACAGAAGGATCACAAAATCTCTGTAATTAAAATTAGGAGAGTAAAGAGTGAGAGGCGAATGGCCAAGATCAGGACTTGGCCACTAGTACTTGAGGGGAGAAAAGAGAGAAGAAAAGCTCCCTTTTGAGCCACATCCCATATTTCCAGTGCAGCCCACCTGCAAATCCTGGACACAACAGCACAGCCTCAGACTAGCAGTACGGAGGTCTGAGAGGGCATTGAAATATATCCTAATCCACAAGGATAAAATTCTCATCTTGGATGTTTTCACCTTTGCCATCTCGATTCCAGCCGTGCCTCAGTGCCAAACTTCCTCATGGCAGCACAGAGGTGTAACACGCACTGTGATCCATTCCCCCCTGTTATTTTCTTGAGATGCAGGACATTCAATTACGCTCTTTATTGGAATTCAAAACTTGTAGTTATCTCTTTGGCAACTGATGATAAAACCTTTGATAGTGCATACTGGCATTGGCAAAATGTCAAAAGACCTACTGTACAAGCACAGAAAATTTGACCCACTTTTGTAATACTACAAGGGTCAGAGTCTTACATTAAATCCAGTGGGAAAGTTTGGCACAAGCCCATTTGATCCATGATATTTAGTTCTACGAGTCAGATTTACTCAGCTGCTATCATTTTCCAAGCTGTCCCTGCTGAATGATTCCCATCACATGCTGCGTGAGAAAAAGTAGCAGCAGATCACAGAAGAATCTAGAAAACGTTGTTCTAATATTTTTTACATCACTCCTTTGCTGACAGCTGTGACATTTAAGAGGAGAGAAGAATTGGTGAGTGAGGATTCTTGGTTACCGTCAGGGAAACAGCAGCATTGGCACAGAGGGGATGTGCATATTATTAAAGTACAAACAAATACACTCAAGCCTGATACACTTTAAACCTGAGACTACACGAAAAGGGGCATTGTTGCCATCAGAGAAAACACTTCATATTATCATAGAGAAAAAAAAAAGTAGAGTTTAAGAGTTTGAGGGCAAACAAACCTTGCAACAATTTGCACAGCTATTAAAAAAGCCCAAAACAAACCTCCAAACAATTAAAGGAAACAAACAAAAAACAAACGAAACAAAACTTCACCACAAAATCAAGCACTAAAAGGCCAGAAAAACACAAATTAAGGCTAGTAGCTAGTAGAGAATTACACAGCACACAAGGCAACCTTAACTCTCCCCTTTCAGTAATAATTTGAAAAAGAGTCAAAATAAAAGAGGAAAATTGTTAGAAATCAGGATATGCAGGATTACTGTGTGACAAATAATGCAAACACCATTAAATAGTAATGCAAAATTGGTCACTCAATAGTCTCCGTTCTTTTCTTTGTTTCTTATAAACAGACATTACTCCAATTTGCTTGGTGTAGGAAGAGTGGCCAATTTCAACTTGTGGTAATAGTTTCTCTTAAAAATGTCAACCAGTGATCAATACTGCTTCCTGCCCATAAAACATTTAAACGTGTACCTCATTTAGAACTGTAAATAAAAATTTATGATGCTTATGAGGACATGTTTGATGTTCTTCACTGTCTCCTGAAGCGGGCAAACACCACAATCTGAGGTCATCTCAGAAAATCATAACCTGTGAGTACAGGCAGCTCAGGCTGGAATGTTACCTGAGCTTACTGCTGCCATTGGAGAAAACACCCGAGCTGAATGACAATGGAGTGTCACACCACGAGTCCTGCCAGTTCAGCTGGGAAGGGAGCACTGCTGGGCTTGGTGGTTAAGACAAAGAGAAGAAGTTAATAATTACAGAATGTAACATATGGTTTTGAAAGGACTTAAGGGAAATTCCCTTCTTGATAAAGGGAAGTGTACTGTTCCTATGGATAAAATGCACAATGAGCAAATGATTCACTAAAGATAATAATCTAAATAGACATCAATGATAGCTAATGTGCTATCTCATCAGATGGAGAAAAATAAAAATTTAACATGCAATAGGAGACTTCAACTCAAAACAGGTCCTCTTTATCCTGAGGGCATTCCCTAGGATGCACGCAGAATTATACTGGGAGTTTTTTTTACTGACGGGCTCAGGTAGTGACCCTGGCAGGAACAGTCAACAAAAGCAAGCAGCAAGTAAAACTCTTGACTGCTGCAGTGCGTGTGATGTGGGACTGACCTGAAGGACATCTGGCAGCTTCAGCTGGTGCAGGAGATGGCTGCCTGCCACAGAGGATGAGTAAATGGACAAGAGCATATTGCACCTGCTCTTGGGCTCCTGCTGGCTGCCAGTCTCATTCCAGGTGCAAGCTGAAGTGCTGGTTATTAACTATGAAGTCCTTGGTGATGTAGCAACTCGGCAACCTCAGGACGTCAAACACAATGGCTCGATTTTCTTGTGATCTTTATGTGTGGTAAAAGTACTGCCCTAAATTAAATGTTCCTTGATCACCATCCAACCCAGCTGCCCAGCATGCCCCATGGCAGCCTTCTGATGCAAGTGGTGAAGGTCCCTGGACACTCTGGACACACTGCTCCACCTCATGGTCCATCAGGTCATCTTTCTGGCCAGCATCCTTAGGTGAAGCATCCTGGATCTGACCTTTCTGTGACAGCAGTTTTGATCCCGTGAGGAATCTTCTTGATAAAAATCAGTTTTTCATCAAAACTTCAGCATGAGCGACAATTCTAATGGTAAAGCAGATGGTGTTGAGTATGCACTATTTATTTAGAGTTAAGGTTTTGCCTTCCATTTAGTTCTATGACACTTGAGTGCTTCTGTGATGGGCTTATAAATGTCTGCAACTACAAAAATGCAGCAGGTAAGGTGCAGCAAAAATCTTTACAAAGATGGATGTGGAAAGAGCAGAAACATATTCCTGTGCCACCATTTGCTGGGTAGAGGTCTGGGACAGAGGCCATGACTCCCACAGCCTGTTCCTGAATGTGACACTGAGTGACACCGTGGGAGTTGTGTATCTCTGCCAGTTAATCATAAGATATGAAAAATCCCTGATTCTTGCATAAAGACTGAGATCGTGAAGTGACAAGCTACAAACTATACTGCTAATATTACCACCATTAGCATTTGTGAATAACCAGCTTTAACGTGAAAAGATTTCCAACAACCCAAATCCCAAGTGTCAAAACAAGAAGTCATTTTACAGACAGAAAAGAACAACCACCAAGTCTTTCTTATGCTCGGAAGAGAAACAACCATCAGGCTTGCAGAAAACTCCCCACTTTTCCAAATGCTCTCCCCATGCAAGACTAGGGGACCTGCTGGCCAGCTATATCTCCTTTGCCACTAAGGCATGGCTTTATAAATGAATTTTAAGTGCTGAATTCTAGTGGGAGCATAAAGTTTCACAGGTACAGTGAGTGAAGACAGCACTTTTCATGGTTATTTAAGTAAAATATCCTAAAATAAAGTGTTAGGCTGCCAAATTCACTAACTTTGTCAAAATCTTCTGAAGGTGGATCTTTATTATTAGCAAGAGGAACATTTAGCAATAATCAGTATTGGAGAGAAATCATTGAAGAGCATTGCTCTTTGCCAGCACAAATGCTCCAGGACAGTGTCAGCTTGGCAGAGGTCAGAAGCAGCATTCCTGTTTGAATTTTTCCTGCCTATTTTGACAGATTAAAGAAAACTGTATTTCCTATTAGGTTTTTTTTTTTTTTTTTTGGCCTGGAGTATGCATGCTTACTCTTACTGTTGAACCTGTTGAACAATTTCAAGCTCTTAGACAAAGGGTAGTAGCCTGCAAAATCAGAGGTTTCTTCACTTTTAATGAAAACAGGCAGACCGTTCAAGGAGAAAGAGACTATTAAAGTGTCTTCATCAGGGGAAAATTTGTAGTATGAGCTCACTACTTATTAAAGATCAGGAAACCTGTAGCTGCAAGCAGGCATTATTAATCTTTCTGCTAAGAGAACTGCTTATTCTAAAGGAGTGCATGGTGCTACTGTGCTTCCAAGATATAAGATGACAAATTCATTAAATGTCAAAGTAACTGTTTCTACCTCAGAAATGGAGCAGACACAGGTACTAACAGGGCTCTTTGTGTGCCTTAGGTGAGCTGCTTTCTCTCCAAACCCCCACCCCGTGCAGCTGAATTCCTCACGTTTGTTTGTGGATCAGAAGAGGGTACACGAAGAGAGGGTGAGGAGCAAACCTTGGGGAAGCAAAGCAGAGCCAGGCAAAATGCAGAGCCTCTGCTAGAAAGCTTTTTACACAGACCTCACATGTCTCTTGCTGGAAAAGAGGCGAGAGCTTTGCATCTGGCCCGTGCAGCTGCCAAAGCCACCCCAAGAGTGAGAGAGAAAAACAGAGCTGAGCAATGCCAAGGGCAGCACAAACATCTCCGCCAGCACGAGGACGTGATGCCAAGTGAGGAGCACGATTGCCTGCCTCCACCTTGAAATGGCATGCCTTTTTAATAAAGGAAATTTGGATGGAGGAACAACTTGCCTGGGCTCATTTTTAACATGTTTTTAGACTATGTAAAAGGAATAAATGACCAAAACACTTGTGTCTGCACCTATAGCAAGCCCAGTGGCAGTGTGAAAGCTGCCAGCATAACTAAATGAAATCTGCATTGATGCCAACCACAGTCCTCAAATGAGCAGAATATTGCAGGGCTTGGCAGCTGGGGTCTCTGATTGCCATTCAAACAGGTGGAGAGGAGTACAAATGAGACCTCCGTATCTGGTGATCCCAAAGAATCAATGGATTGAAATGATAGTGCCAGAGATTGCAGAAAACAGTAAAGAGAAAATAAAATGGACAAGAGTGAAGCTAAACTAGGACATGAAAATCCAGGGTAGGCCAGAAAACCTTGCATCTCTCAACAACAAAATAGCAAAATCATACTGTATTTCCTATTTGTATTTAGGTCATGGACTTTTTTAAGGCATAAAAGCACATTAGTATTAGAATAGCCTCTGAAGCAGATGAAGCACATTAACTCTGCAATTCACTGATGATATGGCATCAATGTTGTCATGTATCCACTTGCAAAAATCCAGATTATTCCTTCCTTTGATCCCTGAAAAACAGAAGCCTCAGATGCTTTTGAGAAAATATCCTCATCAATACTGAAGCACTTACAGAGCAGTCTGCCACAGGGAAGGAAAGGACTGAGACTGACAAAATGAAACGTGAACTTCAGCCTTCCAGTATTTCTTCTAAAACAAAGGAATATGAGAGGGGTGCAGAGTCCATGGGGAATAGCAATAAATTAGACAACTTTTTCAGGCCCGCCATGACTTCAGAGCCCAGGTTGGTAGCGAATGAAAGTCATGTCCATCTGTGAGCTGTTTGCTGGGAGAGTAGTTCAGCAAATGCTTTTGTGGCACAGGTCCTACTGCTGGCTGTCACAATTGACGGTAATTAACACCCTTGCTGAAAGCCTTGGGGGAAAAGGCCAGGGGCTGAATGGGCACAAAGGCTGGATTGTCCTCTTCCTCCTCCAGCTTGTCTCCTTCAGGGGAGGAGTGGAGGCACACTGGGACATGCTTGGCCTGACAGGGCCTCGTTGTGTCTTTTCTGGGCATGAACACACCAAACTCTGCTGCTGGCAATTTCTGGACTGCCTGGCTTTCTCCAAATCCATTCAACAATAAGAGAAGAACCAGAGGGCGTATTTTACTAACAGAGCCTAGAAGAGACATTACGAAGGTAGCCATAATTTAATTGTCAGCATTCAGCATACTCTCCATTAAAATTCGAAGAATAACCCAGACCCCAGAAGAATTATGGATAAGAAGTGTGGTTTATGTAATGTTATTTCTATTTCTTATGCACAGGAGCATCTTTCGTCTAACACCGTGCTGGAAGTGTTAGGTTACCCTGTCAAATTTTTCAAGTCTGCCACTGAGAAGAAAAGACCAATGCTGTGATGAAACGGAAGAAATGTTCTCAGAGGTTTTTAATGTACCAGTTTTTTGAGAAGATAGTGACTTTGGTGTGTCATTGAATAAGGCCTTCACACTCTAAGAGCTGATATCCAGTGTGTAAAAGTCTAGAGCCCTTATACAAACACAGAGTAACCCTGGAAGTTGGCCCTTGTTTATACCAACTAGCAAAAGACTGCTACCAAGTGAGAAGTCATACAAACAAATCTGCTTAACAGAGCAGTATTTCTGGGGTAAATCAATCTCTCATTTGGCTTTACTTCAGGCTTCTGTCAACTACATTCTCCCCTTACAGATCATTTCGGGAACCAAAACTAAACAGATGAATGGATAACACAGCATAAAACCCCCCATTTTTCATTAAATGCAATCCACTCCCTGGTAAAATTTTTGACCATTTCCCCCATTGCAGGCAAAACAAAAAATATCTTCACGCTGTTCAGTAAGAATTTGTACAAGTTCAAGGGGAGAAGAGAAAAAAGTGCTTCATAAAAGGGAAACCTCTAAAAATAATTCACAGAGAAGAAGCCAAGATAGTATCAAGGATACTTATCAAATTGTTCTTGAAGTGAGATCAATTGATTACTGTGAGTTCCACAAAAACAAAGCATTAACTTTAGGGAACAATCTCCACCTATTGCCTCTTTTCCAGCACCAACCCATGTCAATCCTTTCCCAAGAAGGAAAATGCATTTGGCAGTGGAGAGTTATAGTATGCTGGGGCACTGTGTATCAAGCCCTGGTGCACAAAGTGTGACAATTCTTCATAGTTTTCATACTAGGCTATAGCAAATACAGCATATAAAAGTGTGATATTAATTCAAATCAGAAAACTAAAAAAAAAAAAAAAAATTAGAATCCTGTTTTGCCAGTTTTAAGAAGGGAGACTGCTTCTGGATGCTCAAGGATCCACCCACAACAGGCTATTACCATACAGATCTCATGGCAGGCTGAAGCCTTAAATATTGCATCCAACTTTCAAGGCTTGCAGCCAGATTGCAGGGTAGCAATGTGTAAATTCCTAGAAGGCTAGTGAGCTTCTTATTCTCATGTCATTTGTCTATTCTGATTATTATTGGCCCTTTAAAAATGGTAAAATAGTAGAATATACTTCCAGGTAAAAGAATTCAGGACATGAGCACATATTTCATTAAGACAAGTATTAATTAGCATTTCTGAATGGTTTCACATTTAATGGCAACACCATTTTGCTTATCAAATGCAGAAGTCCAACCTTCCAGCAGTAAAGATCACAACTACTAAATACTGTTCAAAACTTAAACCAGCAAATACTTAGAGGCTTGCCTTTCCTTTCCACATGATGCATTATAATAACAGCTGCTATTTTACTTTGTTAACAGCAATTTTCCTCTCACTAAATTAAACAATACCCAGGCCAATTCAATTTGAGTGCATTTTGGTGGTGCCCTGAGTTAAAAATAATTTGGGAGAAACATGTTTGACAACTAGTAAGTTAATGAAACATTTATTTCCTCCATATGACATCCTATGCATTTTAAGTTTTGAAGCCTGTCATCTGAGTATCTGTGCACCTCATGCTTTGGTTCACATCACAGAGCAATCCTGGAGCACACAAAATGGATTCTCCTTGGATGAAATTAAATTAGAAGATGTGCTCCAATCACCAACAGGCATTCCAGCCACAGGAGCAGGCTAGAGATGATCCAATGGGAAAACCTCAGGAATGCACAGAATAGGTACAATCGTGTCTTCAGTGCCAAATGTTCTGCTCCAAAAATCCAATTCTGTCAGTCCACATAATTTGTTAATCTAAACACAGTTGGAGCAACAGGAGTTGGGATTAGCTCTGAGTATTTATCTCAATTGTCTCCACTCCAGAGTTTCTTTGATGCTCAAAGTAAATATTTTCAGATATTTCAGTTGCATGGGGCAAAGAGGAATGAACATTTTGGTACTTTTCACTTCTTGTTGCAGTGACATAAGTAGTGGGTGATGGCAAAAAAAACAAATACTGCAGGTTGTTCTGATTCTTGTCAAGGCTGTTACTACACTGTTCACGTATGACTTCTTTTTCTTTTTTTAAAAACACTTTGCAAAATAACATGTCTGCTGCTTCACATTGCTGTTGTCAAATAGTCCAGATTATCTCAACATTCTCCCTGTCACATTCCAGAGTATGGCAGAGGATGGATCGAAATGATTTTCTGGGTTGCCGAGCTGAGAAAAAACATGGATTCCCGCAATGAATGCTCTCATTCTTTGGGAGCATCCCCAATCTTTGAATTCCAGTTGCTCTTCATAACTGCTCTAAGGATGTGCACAAAAAACCCAGCTTTTTTATTGCATTTACAATAGAAAAGGGCTGTATGTGTAACTTTTAAAGTAAATCTCTCAGGCACAGTGATTTTCAGTACATTGCTTTAATTGTTTTGAATCTGAAAGTTAAATTCTATTACCTCCACCACAACTTGAATATGAACTCCTAAGAAATGCTCTTATTTCTCAAGTTGGCTGAATGAGGAGAGCACTATCCTTACAGGGATTTCAAAGCAATCCTACTCCAGGAGGTAACTGCCACTACTAATAAGGATTTTCTTTGCAATTTGCTGTACGTTTCCTCAGGATGTCACTTTGCTCATCAAGCAAGCCTGCAGGCACTCACTCCACTCCAAACAATATAAAGCCATTAAATTTTTTTGCCTTGTTAAGGGCAAACACAAACTTCCAACCACCCAAATAGAAAGCGAAGTGGAAAAGTAATCTTCAACCCCATGCAAGTGATTTTCTTCCACGTTACCATTTTAGCAGTGTGACCTCCCAACTTCCAGTTTGTTCTTTTTTGTGAGACGCCGTCAGAGTTCCACCTCTAAAATAAGAGTAATATGGGGTTTTTTCAGAAGCAGATCTGCTCTGTTCACTCCTTATTCTCCATGCTTCCAACAGGTTTTTCTTTTCTGGGACATTGCAATGTAGCCCAAAGACTTCCAGGGGTGGTTCATCACACTGGACACTCAAAGTGGAAGAGGAGGGAAGTACAACAGAAATGTCATTTCTGGTAGACTGCTCAATGCTATGCCTGATCCAGCCATTTTTGGGGGTTTCTAAGCATCATCTCATTTGTCCATGTAGAATTATTAACTTCAGCAGATGAATTTTTGTGCTTTACTCCCCTGTTCTCTTGTCTCTGTCTTTCTTGCTTAGCACGGCATGAAATGTTTTAACTGGTTTACGTAACGTGACTTACGTTGAAGTCAGGAAAAAATACAGAGTGTTTGAGAGTTGACTTGTGAGCTCTGCTCTTGTGTTGAAACTACAGACTTTATTCTAAAACGTCACATATTCTGTTAAACTCTGACTGTTACCACTTCTCCTTGGTAGCTTTTCTAACTCTAGTGCTCTCCACTGGCATAACTCTTCGCTGTGATCACACCCTTGTAGCACTTGGATATGTTTATATCCTCTGACTAAAGGGCAGATCTTCCCAGAAATCCATCTCTGATGCTCTGCCCATTTCGACACTGTCTGAGCACTGTAGAGAGATTCTGAGCAAAACAAAGCTGTAAATTATTTACCTACTTGATTCTAAACCCAGGCAAGCAATGATTTCATCCCTCCACAACAAGTCCATATAATTCCAAGCAGCGTTGGAGAACACCAGTCCATCTCATGCACCACCCAGTGCAGTTCAGATTACTGTAAATGCTGTGCTTCAAAGTCCATATCAAGCCATACAGAAGACCTTTGCCTGTTGCCATGGGATTCTGGTCCTGTCCTGATTGTAAGAGATACACAAAATATCTTCTCACAGTTCTTTGCTGTAATTATATTCTTGCTTGCAAATTGACCTCTTATTTTTGTGTGCCCAGGAACACAATTTCCATTAAAACCTTGGATTATAGCTCTCCCATTTGTGTAGCACAAACACACACGTGCACAAAAGGCTGCTCTACAAAAGGCAAATTACATATGTGATTTGGAAATGGTCTGTTTTAAAAAACAAATACACACATGCTATCAGTAGGCTCAGAGACTACCTTCAAAATGCATATCACACCATCATCCCTGTCTCACTTTTGATGACCTAAACTGAGTTTAAAATCTTATAATTTAAACTGGTTTCTCAAATTCCAATACTTCAGTGCCTTTTCTTTGTAAGTGGACACCAGAATACCACGTGTTGAGGTATAAAATATTTTGAGGTTGACATTCCGATCCATTCTATGTCCCTGTGTGTATTCCAGAAAAAAAAAAATAAAGTCATTTGAATATCTTTTTTTACAGGCTTCATCCAACTTAATTACTAGACAAACACAATCCCAAATTCTTTTGGTCAATACTGCTCCATCAAACAGGCTTTGGCTGCATTCCTGGCTTTAAGAAGCAGAAGTCTAGGGGCTTTTTCTATGCTGAAATGCATTGTTTCGTGTGAAGGATCCAGCCAATCAAGAGATCAAGGTTGCACTCTGTGACAAACCTTTCTACATCTTCTTTACCACTCAACAGTGATGTTTTAATCACCGACAAATCATCATTAGAGGTCACATTGGGCCCACTACCGTGAAAGGAACCCATTAAAGAGAGCCCCATTCAAGTGAGGTTCCCCCATGATGAGTGATGTGTGAGATGTGCCAGTTGACTGATCTTTAACCTATTTAATGCATTTTATATTTTTAAAAAGTTGTAAGGCACTAAATTGAACACCTTAAAAAGTTTATGCAGCTTCATCAACCATATTTGTGATATACTCAAAGGCCAAAATGCATTGTTTGACAAATCCTTTTCCTCATGAAACACTGACTGCCTTTCATTAGCATTTAACTTTTGCTAACTAAACCTCTATCAATCTTTTAATTAGTTTCCTGGGGGTTGTTGTCAAAATACCAGTCTGTGCTAACCTGAGTCACACAAGCTGCCTTTCTGAGTATTTGCACAATAAAATGGCATCCCCCCATATCCAAGACACATTCATTTAGAAGAGCATTGGGTCTGAGGTGATCCCAGCTCCTCCTGTACTCCTGATTTTAAGAGTATTTATCCCTAACAAAATCCCTCTCTGTTTTTGCTGGACTTGAAAGCATTTCACCCCAAGACAGAAACGAAAATAAACTTTTACCAGGCACATCTGCCTTTTGAGCATCATCATTATGAACTAAAACCTGAGTTTTAGCTTATTTAGAATAACAGAGATCCCAGAAAATATACTAAACTAGAACTTTTACTTTTGCCCACATGGATTTTTCCTTCATGTCTTTTATTTTCTTTTTTTCCCCTTCTCCTATTTCTACTTGAAAGCTATTTATGTCCCCTATTCCCATTAAGACTAAACATTTGCTAATAATTTTAAATGCTTTCTTCATTGTATCACTGAGCCAGAACGGATTTTTAGCTAAATTTGTTTTCTTTCATGTCAAGGGATGTGGCTTTGGAGATATAAAATTAATACATTTTCTTACCAAAAAAAAAACCCCACAAAAAAACCCACACAGAAAAAGTATCAAAAAATACTTTCTGTTCAAATATTTGCTAAGAAACTTCTACAGCTGTGGGAATTTAGTCCTTCTCAAGCATACCATAGAACAGCCTTCTCTTCTCCCTTAATGAAAATAAAGTTGCCATGATCCTTGGGCGAGTAGTAACTTGCATTTATTGCTGTATTTATCCACCATCACGTGGTTCAAAATACAGTTATGCAAGAGTGGATGCAGCATCTTTAACTAAGAAAAAAACCCCATAAACTTTAGAAACTCAGTTCAAGCTCCATTCTCACTAGTGGCAGATCCTACAGGAAAAAAATAATCATAGTTCTACTTGATTTCTTTTCAGATGAAGTCATTTTACTGATCATCCTCATTGTCTTTCCAAGTACCTCTGCTGGCTCTGCCACCTATTTTGTGAGCAGTGCATTGTTACACCTAATTTGTTCTTTGGTTTTGCTGATATCAAACACTCTGCCTTTTTGACTGCTTTTGTGCTCTGAGCTGATGTTTGCAGAGGCTCTGGGATGGCACTCCTGGGGGGTAAAAACTCCTCAGGTCAAGACAACTGCACAGAAGTTTGGGGCACAGCATCCATTTTATCTTAAGGAGTTTTTAGTTTCTCTGTAATGAAATGCAATGCTGTGAGCAGTGAGTGCCTCTCTGGATTTCTTTGTCCAAGGTAAGTCCATCACAGCTGAACGTTGCTCTTGCCAGCCACATTTTAAGGAAATCAGGAATATGCCAGTATTCTGGCTTTGGATCCAAATGGACCATCTGCCTGAGCTGCCTGCCCAAGTCCTGGACAGAGCAAAAGCTCAATTGCATCTGTCTTCTCTGTGTCACAAGAGCACACGACAGTTTCAGTTACAACAAAACAAAATTCAAGAAAAACAAAGCCATATTATTGTCACATCCACAAACATATTTGTAATGCTACAGCACCTGCACGTGCATCTGAGCTGGGCTGTGTGTCTGTGCTCCAGTGGGGCAATTTTTGAAGGTAACACCAGCATGGACAGGGTGTTTCTTTCTGGAACTGATCATCCATGAACAATGGATACAGATAAAACATGGGAGAAAATGTTCTGGCTTTCCCAGCCATTGATCTGTGACCCACAGAGCTGCCTCAGGTGACACAATGGTATCGTTTAAAGTTTCAGGAACACGCTGCAGATTTCCAAAGTCATTCAGCTGTTTGCTGGGTGAGGTTCGAAGCTACATTGATGAGCTCTGCAATCTAGTGCCCAGCTTTTCAACTGTTCATATAGATAAGTCCATATAGATACTGTTCATATAAACAAGGGCTCTGTTTTGCATTTAACTTGGCAAATAAAGAAAGACCTAAATACACAAATATACAAAATTTAATCCAAAGTGTCTCCTTTGCTGTTGATATAAAGTTTGCAATAAATAAGAGATAAAACATGTAAATATTTGAACAAAAATATAATTAAAAGCAATGAGAGAAACTCCTGTTTTCACAGCTGGTCATTGGTGCTAATTGCCAGCCTCACATTTCATCTTCAGGACTCAGTTGATAAAGGTAACCATGACATATTTTCTGTCAAGAAGCCGTTCATTTCTATAAAGATACATATCCCAACTTCACTCTCCCAAAACAGCAAATTCATTCAGATTTTGCAAGACATATATGTGCTGCAGCTTCACTGATGCTCATGTAAGGGATCTGCCTCACTTGGGATACGTGCAAAAGCTTTTTGTTACTTGTTGGAACTTGTTTTTTAATCACCTGCTATTGCTTTTTCAGCTTCTCGCTTTCCAATACAACTTAAAAACACTCAACCTCCTACTAAGTCCATTCCCCAGCAACAATAACTCTGTTAGAATGAAAGTTACAGGAAGGATGCTCCTTTACTACCAATAATTTAATTGTAAAAGCCATCTTGGTATCCTCACCCTCTGTACCCAGCACCAAGTGGACAAGGCTGGGAGGCTCCTCCACTCCCTGGTATATCTCAACCTTGGTGTTGAGGAACTGTCTTCTCCTGGGATAAGAGGCTAATTTATCATCTCTATAATGATGCATGTTTCTTGTTTCGTCCAGCTGCCTTCTTTGGAAGAAATGGACAGCTAAATAGATTTAAATAGATTGTATCCTAATTAATAATTAACATTTAAAGCAGATATACAAAATGGCTCATAGCCAAGTGGGAAATAAACCCCTTTTCTTCAAGCTACGATTAATTTCTTCTAGAGACGAAATGATAAGAAGTACAAGAAAATATTTAGAAACATTTATCTGCACATTGAAATAGAGGTATTATGACCTGAAAAATGTATGGAAAGTTTCCTGACATCTGGTCCTCCTCGATAATATTCTTCCATGGCACTCAAACAAAATGCTGAATATCAAAGACACCACAAAGCTCTGCCTCCTATACCATAAAGTCTGCTTTTCCTTACTCTCCTTTTTCCTCTCCTTTTTCTAAAAATTAAATAAAATATATTAAATTAAGCCAGTGGAGGAAAAAATCCCAGGATTCAGAGGAGAAATGCATACATTTCTGCTTACTCTCAGCAAAGTCTGAAGAAAAGTGAGATTGGACACTGACCAGTGCTACAGACCCTCTTATAGCAAAGATTGCAGGGCCACTTTGCTGCCACTTTTAAGCTCCAGGCTGCTCTTCTGTGAATATAGAAAGGAATATTCCGCGGCATTTGAAGACAAGCCTGAAAACGTGCATTACAGATCTTTTTTATAATAAATAAAGCATTCTTCCCCCCAGAACTCCAGCAATGCAATTCAGTACTATTAAACTCAGTGCTTACATTTGCATTTACTCAATCCCTTCCTATCCAGAGAGTATTTCCTCTTCCCTCCAAACACGGCTGCTTTAATCCCAAGGCCCAGAATACAAATATGTCTCAGCACTGACAGCAGGAGCAGAGGCCAAGGAGCCAAAGCAAGACCTGTTAAGTCTCATGGCTGCTGTCACTCCCTCTGACTCAGGTCTCCACAGATGATATTTCCCTCTAGCCTGCATATTTTGGGAACAACAGGCAGAGATGGGATGGTACCATGTGCTCCACATGGCTCTTGACATATATGGGGCCCTGAGGGACCTGATCTAGGGAAGGGGTGGCCTCCCTGCACACAATGATTTTTACTGTCCCTCCCAGTGCAAGCCATTCGATGATTCTGTGATGCATTTCATGTGGAAAAAACATGAAGGATTCAAGTTCCCGAGGGAGACTGCACCCAGCAAAGGATTCAGCTGCTGATGGATCCACTGTAATAACCCATATAATTATAAATTGTTATCTTGAGCCAAAGCCTACAGGTCAAACTGGCCAAGAGGCTTCAAATGAAAGCTCACATCATCTTTGAGTAAGTGAATATTAAAAGAAAGGAAACAGACTTTATTTTTAAGGCTGTGCTAGGCAAACATCTCTTGCAGAAAGTGAATAATAAATATGCTGCATGCCATAGTAATGTCCGTGGGGGGAGGTAAGGAACTGCTATAAAACACAGTATTCTAACTACTACAGATGTTGCTGCTAGAATTTACAGCTATCCCTACGTGCTTATCTCTCCTCACCAGTTTCTATACATTGAATCACATTCAAACATGGGCCATTTTAAGCCATCTTTTTATTATTTTAACCTTTTTTTTTTTGAGCTACAATTAATTTCTTCTGTGCTATTCTGTAATGTTAAATAGATTCAAGACCTGTATTTACTAACCACATGCAATCCTATTTTGGCACATGTAAATTCTACGTGCTTATCTCTCCTCAACAGTTTCTATACATTGAATCACATTCAAACATGGGCCATTTTAAGCCATCTTTTTATTATTTTAACCTTTTTTTTTTTGAGCTACAATTAATTTCTTCTGTGCTATTCTGTAATGTTAAATAGATTCAAGACCTGTATTTACTAACCACATGCAATCCTATTTTGGCACATGTAAATTACATGCAAATACATTCTAAATTAGTTTGTTTATCACTCCAGAATTCTAATCCAAAGGTTTTGTTTTTTAAATTTAGTTTTTATTCTGACATGTTTACAAATGAGTTTGACTCTGGAAAATAACTTAATAAACTCAGGGTTAGCTATGCAATTAGAGGAGGCATCTGGGAACCATAAAACCTGGAAAACAATATTTACATCTTTTGTACATCCCAGATTCCACTTTTTTTTTCCCTCCCTTAAATTAATCATTTCAAAATATTGCTGTTATTTTCGTATGAGGACAAACAGCAAGAACTCATTTTTATAACCAATGACCCCTCTCTCCAACAAGCAATTCATAGGGTAGCACTGGATAAAATGCATAAAGTAGAAGATTTCATTATAAAAAAAGAGAAAATGAAAAATAACTGAATTAACATTGATCATGACTTTTCAACAGCATTTCTTATTATTACAGCCAGGCAAAGTCTCCTGTGGGCAGTAAAGCTTTCCCATGTATTATTAGCCCTCTACAGAAAGCTATGAAAAGACACAAATCTGTTTTGTCAAAGGACAGAAGAGCATTTAGTTATAACAGAAAGTATGGTCATAATACATTGTGGGGTTAAAGGTGAAGAAAACAGAACTATAACACAAAGCCTTGAGAGAGTAATACCCCTGCAGTTAATTCCTGAGCGCCGCGGCAGAGCCGCCCGGGCTGCGGGGAGAGCTCGCTCCCAGCACAGCCTGACACCTGCACGGTTTGTATTTATCAGCAGCAGCACTGCTACATGGCAGCTGTGCTCGTGCTGGGTGCAAACACCACGGCTCCTGCTTCCAGAGGCATTTGTTGGGATGCCACAAGTGGCCACGCAGCCGGTGTGAAAATCAGCGCCGTGGCAGAGGTGTCCCCCGGAGGTGGGAACACCTTGCTTGGCTGTGCTGCTGCTGGTGGTGCAGCCCAGAGCCCAAATGAGACCATTTAGGAAAGTTTTCCAGTATATCGAAAGATATTTGAGTGCTCAGATAATAAAACTCGAGTCCGTCTGCTGGAACGAGGGGGTTCAGTCCAGGATCAGTGTGAAGTTGCTCTCGCTGTCAGGTTTGCCCAACCTTTGACAAGAATTAGGGGTTTGGGCCAAGTCAGCTGCAATTTAAGTGCTCTGGATCAGATTCCAAAGAAAATGCGCAGCAGGTCTAAGTGAAGGTTCCTTTTGCATCCAGCCACAGGCCCTACACCCTCACAGCTCCTGGAAGGAAGGTGGGTTCAGCACAGGGGATGGGCAGCAGCACAGCAGAATTTTGCATTTGATCACTGCGAGGCTCCCCAGAGGATGAGCAGGAAAATCAGGGTCTCCATGGATAATCCTTCCTTCCTTCCTTCCTTCCTTGTGCAACAGGGCAGGTAATATAATAAAGCATCAAGAATAACACAATCTCCTGCTGTCTCCTAGGTATTTTGAAAACACTTACTTTCATTTTGATTCCTATGGCCCAGAAATGCAACTCTCCGGTTTATGTTGCCTCCCCCCTTACCCTCTCAGCCTTGTGCCCCTTCCCCTCCTCTGCATGGCTCCTCTGGCAGCACTCTCTGTCCTGGCACCCACAGCATCTTTGCAGTCCAGTGCAGGGTCTTGTGCAGACACCACACCTCCTGCAATGTCAGGAGCAGACCGTGGTGTTAAAACAGTATTTCACCTTCCTTTAGCCCGCTCCTTAAGGACACTGCAGTGATACCACTGCCTAACAGTCCTCACGTTATCTCATTTAGCAGCAGCTCAAATGATTCCCTCCAATACTGCACTGAGCTGTGTGATGAAAAAGTCACTTTTCCATCATGGCTCATGCTGCACTTACAGTCTGAATTCACAGAACCAGCACACCTTCCCCATTCAACCTAAATTCATTCTGAATTCATAGAACCAGCACACCTTTCCCATTCAAATCTCTACAAAAAATTCCTTTGTTACAAGCTCAAAATAATAATAAGGGCTCTGGGTTATCCTTTCTTGTGGGTTTCCCTGTGACCTTGGCTGCCTGCTTTAACAGAAATGTTCTGCATACAAAGAAATGAGCCTACTGGCAATCCTTAGAAACAAATGAGCTTAGGAAAAGTCCTTTGTGCAGTTCCAGCTCCCCTCTTCCTCAGCCCCACTTATTGTTGCTGTATAATCACCACTGTTTTTGCCATTTTCTGTTACATCAGAGATTGGAGGAAAGGGGGAGCAGAGACACAGTTCTATGAAAACTATATTTTATTTTTGACATTCTCTTTCCATGTTTCCCATCCACTGCCCTGAGCTTTGTCTACTTAAGTTGCCAACTATTCAGGAGCAGCTTGGTGTCACTGCATCCAGCAGGATGACACCCCTGTGGTCTGGGGTACGTGGATGCTGCTAAAATAGGAGTGAAGCACAGTTGCTGCATGTGCCTGGCTGGATTAAAAAGAAGTCACAAGCTAAGACTCAGGCCCAGGTGCAATTCAGCTGTGCTGGAATGACAGCACTCTAAAGCCAGTGAAAAAAAGGACTTGGGGTTATCTGTCTGTGGCACAGCACCCAAGTAACGGGGCTTGGAGGCATCTGGCCCCACACTGGTGAGTCTGCAGTGCAGCTCCGCTGTTCAGGGCTCTGCTGGCTCATGCATTTCTGCACTGTGTTCTATTTTGTAGTGTCAATATAATCCTCTGCTGCTTTCTAGATATTTAATACACTGATTTCCACTTAGTCTTGTTCAGGTCACTCAGCAAGAAGAAATGTGCCTAAGTGAAGAGTGACAGGTGACCTTGAAAATTAAAATTTCATTAAAAAGGAAGAATGCTTTCCATCTTTTCTGAAAACATCTGATACTGAAGAAATAAGGGGTTTGTGAGAAAAAAAAGTTACTGTTTTAAGTTTTCCCTGAGCTTACACAAAAAGAGGAGAACAATACACCTGTGCACAGACTTGCTCATTTTCAGTCCCTCTAAATGAGCGAGATGCTCATTCTGCACATTGTGAAGTAAAACAGAAAGCATTGTGTGCAAACATTTACAGCATAAAAAGCCTTGTCACCTGGGATACTTGCTGCTTCTGAAAATTCTGATCAAAGATAAGAACCAAGACAACTCACTGTAATCAATTATGCACAGATAGTCCTCAGCCTATGTGCAATTCATAAAAATAATACTAAAAACGTAACTTGGATTTACATGCAGAAATGAAATATGGACATGGTCAGAACACTAATCTTCTGATTGCTGTCTTAAATTGGCAATCCTGGCACTTTGAGTGACGCTCTGGCTAGATACTGTTGCCTTGAAGAAGTTTCCAGCAGCCCTTCAGCAGCTCCTGCTTACACAGGAGGAGCTGCAGAGCCACAGCCCAGCAGGGGAGGTGACAGGAGGCTGCACCCAGGGAGTCAGTGCTGCAACAACTTGGACACGGGTTTTATGTCTGTGTAGGCAGAGATAATTAACCCACACACCCATCCCCAAAGCCCTCATGACGCACAGAAAGCCATTATTTGACAATCTGACCGAATTTAGCAGAACAAGACCCAGCTATATGCCATGCATAGCAGAGGGTCCCCTATATCTGCACCCCCTTTCCATGGACTGACCAGAGGCAGTGGTCACCCTCCCACATTATCCACTAAATCGAAAAGGGAAGTTGAAGATGTATCCGGGTGTCAGACAGCTATGAACATGCTACAGTTGTCATCCTCACAAATACCGAATTCACACTTCGACATCTTTTCTATGTCTTTTCCACTCACCCTTATAACAGTAAAGTCAAGGAATTCACATTGCAATATCAATCCTCTCATCAACTTTACACCCCTCAAAACCTGTAAAATGTTTAGATTTCCACATGGGGATTTGTTCTTGTTTGGCTGTAGCTGACATCCTTTCGTCACAGGTCTTACACATTTCTGCCCAGGTGAGCCCCAAAGAGTACCCGGTGACTTAATGAGCAGATCAATTACTGTTCATAAGAAAAGATACTGTCTCTTTAAAGGTTATTTGAAGGTTGATTGCTATCTTATTGCTTATATCCTGCAAATCTATTCAGCCTTATGAATGAATTTGACCTTTTTATACTTACTGGGGGAAAAAAACAGAACAGAAGTTAATTTAGAGCTCTATAATACAACACTTTTTCCCAGAGAAATGAAAGGGCATTCAAATCGATACCTGCACAATAACACTCTGATGAATGTTTGCACCCAATTTTCTCATTTTGCTAACTTGAGATTGGGCATTTTGAATAGTTCTCAAAGAACATATTCTTTATGTGCTGTGAAGTATGTGGTATTGTGTCCAAACAATGCTAGAGGATAATCATTATAGGAGTGTCACTGGGCCTGAAAAGGTCAGTTAGTTAGAAATGTCAGCTTTCAATGCAACTGTGCTGGACCTTCCCATGTAAGGATCCAATTAAAGGGACATGCCAAGGTGCATGGAAACACCATGGTGACCCAGAATAATAATAAGGGATTGTGGAAAAGCTTGATATTTTTCTTCAAAAGTAATGGATTAGCCTTTAGAATATCTTCTCTGCAGTCTTATTTTGACTTTGCAAATATCACTTCTTCTACATGTATCCAAAAAAAGGTCACTTTTTTAAATGCAAAGGTGGGGATGAAACAGACTTACTAAGAGTAAACGTTCTACAACCAAATGGGGATAAAGTTCTGGTTTCATTATTGAATCAAAAAAAGTGTCATTTCAGTAGAACTCAAAACTGGGATATTTGAGATGGATGTGGGTGATGTCTGGGGACACAGGTGGGGGATAGGTCAGGGGACAGGCAGAAGGATCAGGGAGAACTTATTCTCTTGGGACATGGTGTGAGGGAAGGGAAAAGACAGTGGGAACAGCAGCACCATTCAGTGAGTAGCAGGCTTCTCTGCAATTATTATTCTGGCAAATGGAGAAGTATAACTGAGAATTAGGAAGGTACTGATCTGCATGAATGAGTAATTACAAGCAACAATATTATTTCTCCTTATCACAGCAAATGGAAATTCTTACAGCTCTTCAGATACTGTAAAGATGAGAAATTGGATATAGTAAAATTTCCTAATTAGCCTCAGGACAGCTGAAGCCAACCTAATGGCACAAAAAAAGGAGAAGGAGTCCGCGTCTTCTCTCTGCTCTCTGTTAGTACAATCATCTTGCTAAAGTTTCATCAAGTCTGGAACAAACTTATTCCTGTAGCTTTATGGTTCAGCTAAGACAGATAGCATGGGGATTTCACTTTGAGCTGAGATTTTAGCATTTACATTTTATTTTTATGGTAGGGAAATTCTGTACTCTGTGTTCATCCAAACCATTTGGGGTCTATTGCCTTGCTGAGCAACAAGGTTCTGACTCCCCCAGTTATCTCATATTATTGTGGGAAAATGGGTGATTAATACCCAGTGTCTCAGCGATATGGGAAACAATACACTGAGCATGAAAAGACTCAATTATTACTGGAATTCTAAGTAATTTCTTTTCTCCACCACCTTTGCAAGTAAAACAGCATGTGAAGCCTCACTGACAAACATGAGCAGTGGTTATGTTAGGTTGTTTAAAATCTTCAATGCCATCCTCTGACACAGACCAAAATCAATGTGCTATTAATTAATAAGGACTTGCAAAAAAAATGTCCCTGAGTTTTAGCAGCAAACAACTTTCTGTCACATTTTATTACTTGGTATCATTTTTACTAATACCTGTCTCATAGCTTCATGACTTTGAGTTCATATTATTTTCATGCTTCAATTAGAAAGAAGTTGATAGCCAGACTATCCAGGAAGGTAATGGAAAAGTCTTGTAGCAGGGCTTAGTGGTGGAATTTATAGTTAAATGAAACTTTGAAATATACTATAAAACTTCTCCTTCCTTTACGTACTTTTACTTGAGGTCTCATAAGCAGTAATATGTAGAAATGCAAAACTTAATCAGCTAAAAAATATAGCAAATCCCACATATCACTTTATGCAATGCCAGGAGAGCAGAAATATATTTTCCTAACCAGAGGAAATTAACTAGGCAACAGTCCTATATCTATAATTTAAACCAGTAAAATATGTATGGCAGAAGCTAAAGCCACCTTAAAAGAATTCAGGGTAGCAGTATATCACAAATTAATGAAATGGAGACATTTTTAGAGCATGCAGCACTGATGATATTAAAGGGGGGAGAATATTTCACCACATAGATCAGACTGATAAATACTTTTAAAATCAAGCTTTTTTTTCCCGTTTAAAAGTGTAAGAGCTTGAATATTAGGAGGAAGCACACATAAGTCATTAACATTTCTGATCAAATCTCAATGGAGATTAGGATTATTTTACTCTGTCCCTGCATGTAAACCTCTGATGTGGTTTACACATTAGGAAAATCTGAGTACATCAAAAAGCAGGAATTATGGAGTCAGCACTTACTTTTTTCACCTAAAACAGAGCTGAAAGAAACTTTAAAAAATTACTTTATATTCCATACTGTAGCCAAGCTGGACACTACAGAATATTCAACTACCCCAGGTTTGTTAAATGCAATCAATTTACTGCTGCCAAATGTAGTAGGTTTATACACATCTGGGAAACATGCACCTATGGTGCTGATGAATTTCTCCTGACACTGCACTGATTTCAAGAGAATGTTATTTTAAATTGGCAGTAGAGAGACTCGTAGAGAAGGATAAAGCCCTGAGGATGGCTGAATCAAAGAGAATTTCAAAAGAATTTTCTTGATGGTTCTTGGATAATATCACATGTTAGCTATTTTCAAAGCCAATAGTTTCCAACACACTTCCATTTATGGTATCAATAATTAAAAAATACTTCAGTGGGAGAGGAACTTACCTTACTGAGAAGAGAAATTGGAAAGCTGTATTATTATCATAAACACAGGAGATGCAAAAAGCTGTGTCTCCATGGAAAAGCTATGGAAACAGGGGTATCTTATTTGCAGCTATTGAGTGGTTACCACAAAATGTGATGTGACTGCATGTGCATGCTCAAAGTGCTACTAGAACACGATCACACAGAAGTGAAGGGCAGATCCTCATCTCCTTTGTGCAACAAGGCCAAATTAAACTACCTCAAGCTTTGGTCCTAAACCTCAAAGACAACTAGAATAGCATTAAGGAAATGTTTTGGATCCAATTCAGAGGTAAATCTGGGTTTAAAGAAAATTTAAATTACCAAAACTTAAATCTCATTATGTCCCACTCCCTGCCAGCATGTCTCTGCCAGCTCCTAATGAATTTTTAACATCCTTCCCCCACCCCACTGCGCACATCAGCTCTGTCTCGGGCACCCTGAACTGTACAGCTGCACTCTAATTGTACCTCACATGTCAAGGGGCAAGAAGAAAGGAGTGTGGCGAGAGCATTGATAAATTTAACTTAACATTCCTCCAGCTACTCAGCAGCAAGGCAGAGCGGTGAACTCCCCTCCACATTTTACAGGGGTGTCAGTTACTTCAAAGGAATATATCTGAGCGCGAGGGAGCCTGGCTTGCTCCCAGCTTATGCATCATTTGTGTCCAGCTGCTTATAGAGATCCACAGCAAAGCAGAGACTTCCTCCAGTTGGAAGCGTGTGGAGCTGTCCATAGCTGCTTTATTAGGGTGCTGGAAGAGGTGAGCACTGCATGTTGCACACAAACCGTGTAGTTGGAGCTGCAGCTCCAACCATCTGTATTTCTTCCTGTTTCTTTTATTTTTCTCATTTTTGCCCAGACTTGTCTCAGTCCAGGGTATAGATTAATGATCTATACCTGCTCAGTTTAACATGCAGATGTGCTTCTAAGCCCAGAACCTGTTCAGCCAGGTTTCAGGAAGCCAAGAACACTTTGCTTGGGGGTTGGAAGTCATGTGGAGCAGGGCAAGAGGCAGCGCTGGGTCACCCTCGGTGTGGGTTCAGCACAGCACAGGCGGGGGGTGGTTCAAGGAGCAAGAAACAGGCACAAATTCTGACCCTTCGGTGATTCCTGAGGAATCATGCAACAGCCATGGCCATGGGAAGCAGTGTGATAACAGTTATTAATGTGATAACATTAATTTTCTGTGATCCCACAAACTCTCTTCAAGTGTTTTGGCACCTGAGTCTCAGCAACACTTAATTTACATTAATGGCATTATTTTACCTTGCAATTAATCTCATTAATTGGCTGATCAGTTTTTGGAAATTGTTTTAGGGGCACATGGAGAACAGTTGTTGCGCTACCTGCAAGGGATCACCATCAATTCTTGACTAAAGGTAGAAAAACTAGTTCAAGAGCTTCACACACACACAAGAAAGAGAGAGGATATTCATCTTGACAGAGGTGCAAATCACAGAGGTCACCTTTACTTTTGAAGCCCTTTGTCTATTCTTACAATTAAGCAATAGTGTTTTGGTGGCCGACGCCCCTTGTGGGACGCAGAGGACTTCCACAACTCTTAACTAAAGCTGTGTGACCTCTGCCAGAAGCAAAGGCTGCCTGCCTGCGGCAAGGTGGAGAACAGAAACAAGTCCCAGAGGATTGGCAGGTGCAACTAAACAGCTCAGCCCCTCATTTGAATCAATAAATTAAGGGTTGACAGTGATTATGGCTGATCTCAGCTATCATAACTGATATCAAGACTTTTGTAAAAGCAGACTGTCAGTGTCAGATCTTAGAGCTAGGACTCAAAGAACTAAATATTTTAAAGTAGCAGTCTCCAAAGACAGATAAAAGCCCCAAGGCTATGATTTATTTTATTTTATTTTTGTATTTGTAGGGCTGAAACTAGACCCTTTAATCACAGGCTGACATTTTCCAATCCTACCAGGAATTGAGTGCCTAACTTTTTCAACCCCTTTGAAAAACCTCAGCTTTAGGGTCTTTGGTAAGTTTGACCTGATCCAGCACCAAGCTTCTTTTGAAAATGCCTCTACTGAAAGCAAAACTATAGGCACTTTATTATGTAATCATGAACAAGCATTATTTTTTTTTTCCTATGTGTCCAGTTACTGTAGATTTCTGGTTAAATATCAAAGGGTAAAACTTGCATTTCAGAAAAGGTAAGCATTGTAGAAAGCTTTTCCCCCTTTTAGTGCAGTGTGCCTACATACACAGTTATTGAAGATGCTTCCAACTAATTGCTGTGTTCATTTAGTAGATTGCTTTATTAAACAGAGATCTGAAGCTACAGCTACGTACTGTGATCACATCTATGCACAAACTCAACCCAATCAACCCTTTCACAGTGAATACTGTATCTGAAATTGTGAGGAAAGTATCATAAGTTTATTTTACAGAAAAGACTCGTTTTAAATCATTCTGGTCCCCAATCCTCTTTTTCTCTTATTGAAAAAGTGTCTGTGGACTTTGGTGCCCTTATCCAAGATCTGAGCGTGTGCTATGATTAAGACCTTCAGAGATCTTTTTTTTTCTTTTTCCTGTAGAAACAGGGAATGCTGAAGATGTGGAAAATGAAAAATGTGCCATGTTTGTCCTTGAAGTTACAGTTAGAATAGTGACAATGGCTGTATCACACTGTATTGTTGCTTTTATCAGCAAGTGCCCTGAGCATACATTAACATAATTGCAAACTGCATGAAAAGTGAACATGCAAAAATGTGATGCAATTGCCAATAGCCTCAAACATCTGTCCCAACAAAGTGTTCCTCCTCCTTATTTTAATTCTTATTATTTTAACAAGGTTAGTGAAGGAGAAACCATGTCACAGATTATATCTACATTTAGAGTGTCAGAACAATTATTGATGCAAAATTGTTATCCAAGCAAATGTGTGTCACATTTTGTTCACTTCCCATAACACCTGTTCACTCTGCTAACACATTATTACCAGTTAAGGCCAGAATTCATTAGTCCCAGTTAAAGCCCACCTCAAAGCTTAATTCATACACACATCTGAAAAATGAACAAAGTTACCCAAAATATGGCACTGTTTGAGCAGGGCTTCATCTGAAGCTGATGGGCAGCAAACTTCTCTAGCAGCTAATGGAAAGAAAGTGAGCCAGGCAAATAGAAATAAATTAAAGCCAGCCAGCCTTAAGGGCTGAGATCACAGAGGAGCACAACTGAACCAACCTGCATTTCAACCACAGTGCTGAGACCTTCGAAACTCACTCTTGCCAAAGAGCCCCACACTTTCCCAAGAAGAACAAATTTTGGTTTATTTCCTCAACAGGCAAATGACAAAAGTCATCATGAAGCAGATAGTTTAAGGCATTTTAATTCTACCTAAATATTTTCTGACCCACTTTGGGGTTCTCTGCCCTGAGCCTGGATCTCATGTCTCCCACCTCACACATAGTGTCACCATCTCCAGACTCCCCAAACTGCTCCCGTTTGCCACCAAGGAAAGTCAAGCTTGCATTTCTGTGATACTTGAACACACTTTGTGAATTTGAGGGCATCTGCCCTGCAGATATACCACTAACTGTAACCCCAGGAGGCTTAAAGAAATATCAGCACTCCAATTCATAGAGTAAAGGTCTGAAGAGGCAGCTCTGTGAATGGATAAGTGCCCGGGGCTTTGCCAAGCACAATATAGCTGTCACTTGTTATTAGGTGAAAGATTTTCTGGGGAACAGTGGTTTTCATTTTGCATGTCAGAGACCAGGGAAAAAACACATTTAGACAACCATCTCTTTAAGAGAAGAGAAGAGAGCGGCGCGGCAGAGCTCACTTACCAGGGCTGGTTATTGTCAGGAGGTCAAGCCGCCGTTTCTGCTGAAAAACAAATTATAAAAGGAATTGTTAAAAGGGGACTAATTTTAGTGGGTCAGATTAGACCTGCAAAGTAAGTGCTCTGACATTTATAGCAGAATTAATTACAAGTTACATGGCTCACAGTAACTCTTTTGGAAGGGATCCACATGTACTTTATGAGGAAGAAAAACCCCTTCCTCAATCCTTTTAATGTGTTTTTATTTGGGCTTATAAAGTGTTACTATTTCTTTTTTGGATCATATACTTGAAATGGATAGCTGGAAGCACAGATGGACTGATATATTTATAAAAGTGATTTCTGATTCCACAGGGAAGAAGACATGGAACCAGGACAAGCAACTCTAAGTTCTTTATTCATATCAATCACTGACTCAATGCCTGTATGTGATCAAACACAATTATATCGCCTTGGGGTGAACCTTTCAAAGACATGTAAGAGGATCTAGACAAACTCAAGACTGATAAAAGGAAAGCTTCTTTTCATGCTGAGCTCAGTCAGACCATGGATCTCATTGCCACTGGATATCCCTTGCCCCAAAAGCTTGCCAGACTTGATCATCACTGGATATGTGTACAGACAGCAAAATACAGGGAGTTAATATGGCAAATAATCAAGTTTACACAGAGGACTGGTTTCTGGAAAGGCTGCAAACCTTCACAGGGCAAACAAACCGGTACTATGAGAAAGTTAGGAAAATTTTTGGCCAGGAAAAAGCTAGCCCACCAAAGCCTTTGTGATGGTGGGGTACATCTGAGGTTCCCTTTTCCCGTAACACATAGCCAGCGCTGTTGCCTACTCCACGTTCCCGGTCTTAGGTGATCTTTCCACCATTGCCCCTCCACAGCCTGCCACTTAAATCCATGTACTCCTGGACCATTATCATCTTTTTCTGCTTTTCTGTGGGCTGAGAGCTTTCCATCACAAGCAGGGCTTTCCCCACCTCATGGACAGACTGTTACTGCCCCTTCATCACGGCACTTTCCAACTTACTGTCTTCTCCCTAACTTTGCCCAACATCAGTGTGTCTAGCAGGTATTGAAGATTATACTGTCCAGTTTAATTTCTCTCTCCTAATTTGCTCAATAATGTCTGTGTTACTTTCATTTATTGTCAGCCCTATTGATCTTCTTCTAATCTAATTCTCATCACTGCACTCACTGTATTCCCTATGTGACAGCTGAAAGTCCTTGAGGAGGAAACATTGACCTGGTATTCCCTACCCTGAGCGCTCTTCCTTGGAAATCATGACTGATGAAACTCCTTTCCAAGCCCATCATTCCTCTGTGGTAAAGCTTCACTGGCTGAAGTGCATGGACACAGCTGGTCATCCACTGAACACACTTGAGCTATGCTGGGCACAACAGTGAATTTGGCCTGCTGGGAAGCCAAGTGGGGTGTCAGACTGGAAAAAACACATTTTCTGAAACCTTCCTGGCCTTCAGTACCTTACCTCTTATACAACACAAAATATATTTGAGAGAAAATTCCTATCTTTCTTTTTCCAGAGGTACTCCTTGTTCTCTTAACTCTGCTAAGTCATTCTGAGCATGACCTTAGCAGTGTGCTCGAGCACATTTGCTTTAGTTTAAAATACTGAGATCAGTGTGTGCCAAACCTTTTTCCAGGTGTGCCAGGGTAAAAGGGAGCA